>NW_012236527.1:545193-935769 GCF_000787575.1 Acytostelium subglobosum LB1 | reverse complement strand
TGTGCTGGCAGTTGTGGTTGTGCTTCCTGTTGTACTGGCTGTAGTACTGGTTGAGCCTGGGGCAAGGCTTGATTATTGTTCATTATTAATCCTAGTTCTCTTTTGCGTCTAGCAACGTATCTATTGAGTCTCTCCACTTTCTTATCAAAGAAAATATATATAAATATATAAATATTGTTGGAACAAAATAAAAAATATTTCAAATAAAAAAAATAAAATATAAAAAAGTATAACAAATATAGATATATATATATGTATAACTGTATAATGTATAGAATGCCCGCTTTATTAGTGTATTATGAATGATGTATATATACTGATTAGATGGAACATGGAATAGTGTTCTGTAGATTCCAGGATGATGACTCAGCAATGATAGAATGTATGAGTCATGGTGACACATCGTGAATCGTATGTGACAAGTCGTCACAACAATGATCGCCAGTTTGGTGAATCATGTCAAAGATTCCTATCAACAAACAGACATGGACTTGTTATTTGGTGTAACACCTGGAAGCAGTATCAACAGCCTTTCCAGTAGCAGAGGCAGGAGCATCATCCAAAGCAACCAGAGCAGGTACACTCGACCTACTCCTTATTCCCGCAAAATAACTTTTGATGAGTTATTGAGCGATGATGAGTCTRGCGATGATACTTTTGATGATGATGATGAAAATGATGATGATATGGACCATCCATCCGATTAAATAAACAATTTATAAATGTAATATTATTTATTCAGACAAAATATATTTCATATTTAATAATATTTTATTTTGTGCCCAATAAAAATAAATAAATAAAATTATTTCCATTCTATCCTTCCAAATTTGAACTTTCAAACTTCATAATTCAAAATTCAAAACTTTGTCACGAACTTGAATCAGGAGGACAATACTCAATCAATCACACACTCTCACCTTTGGAATACAATCGTTTTTCGAAGAGTGTTTCAAAGGAATCAAAGGAGAATGACGGGCGGTATCCATGTAACATTGCATTGTTGAATTTTCTTAATTTAGAAAAGTGACATGCGTCACACTCAAATTTGTTGATCAATAGTGATGACGAATCAATTTATAAATTGAAAAGAGGAATTGAAAGATTAGTTTGTTGTCGTCGAAACAACTTGAGATTTGGATTATTGATGGGTTTCCGCGAGTCCCATCCACCACACTGTCTGTTCACAGAAGTCTCTTATTGATTAATTCCAATGACAAGTCCTAATCAATGGGATGTATGAAAATTTGAGTGAACGTAATTTGAGATTGTACTCAAGTTTATATATAGATAGCCCCCCGTAATATGGGGATTTGTTCCAAATGGTATCGGACTTTGTCGTTCGTTTCGAGAAACAAAAAACTCAAATTTTAACTTTGATCAACATTCTTGTAAGACCAAGAACAAATTATGAACTGAGTTTGTCTACAATTCCAATACCAATATCAATTGAGAACCTGACAAATCATGTTGAGTATCATACTTCAAAGATCCACATAGATCGACAAAGTAACAAGGTATAAATTGACATCCAATTAATCAATGTTTGGATATCAAAATCAACAATAACATTGTTATAACTACTAAATATATCCTTATATTTACTTATTAATTATTATTATTATTATTATTATTATTATTATTATTATTATTATTATAATGGGACAGGGTTCAAGTATTAGTTGTATCGACGGAGCCATAATATACGATGGAATTGCCATCACACCAACAGTAAGCTCAGACTGCAATTTGTTCTGGAGTCAAAAAAATTCTGGATCACCATGGGGAGCCATGAGCCTAAGATTGCAATCAGAGGCTGATGGCCAAACAGTATTGGATAATATTTCTTCCCTTCCAGGTGGAACAGCTGTTGCGATATCCATCAGAAAAGGTTCATATGTGTCCGACCCTCTCTTCCGAGCACTCTCCGCAATTGGCGCTGTCCAGGTCACCCAACTCACTGCCCCCACTACATCGCTCTACTTGGTGTGTGGCTTCAAAGGATGGGCCCCGGGCACTGCACGTGAGACCATCACCGGCACCAGTGTCATTATGAACCTCAGTCCAGACTGCACCATCCCAAACCAACTCTCGGTGAGCTTGGTCAACAACTCATCGGCCAGGGTCATTATCAATGGTTGGCCTTTCGAGTTTGTGTACAAACTCGGTCTCAACGTGTTTGTGGTTCTCAAGGACTCACTTGAAGTTGTATCCAACATCAACTTCAACACTACGGCAGTTGACAATGCCACCAGGATGGATGAGAACAACAAGTTCATTCAACATATAAAGTCACAATCACAAGATGGCAGCACACTTGTCATAGTGATGGCCAATGTCAATGATGGTCAACCCCTTGGACTTACCAAGCAATCAGTTGATGTCATCAACAACACCCTTGGCAGTCAATACCTAAACCAGTTCATTGATCAGAGTGACCAAAACAAGTGGTACATGATATCATCCAATGGCCGATCATGTTGTGAGTCCAGCGCTGGCACAAACATCGTTTGCCAAGGTGTCTACTACCCACCCATGACCACCTTCCCTTCCACAAGTGTGTCTGTTGGGTCATGTTCAAGAGCTAACGGCAAGAATGGTTGTCGTACTACCATCAACGGTGTACCAGTATCTGCAATGGCCGGCAACACCTCTCCAGATGTTGTACTTGTCATGACCATTGTGGATGAATCACTTCGTGTGGTATTGGATCACTTCCAGATAGTGTTCGACACATCCACACCAAATGGTCCCAATCAAATCACCCAGTCAGATGCTGCGGACTACATTTTATTCAATGTATCAGTTGGTTCACTAGTCATAGTCTGTTCTGCCCCATGCCCAACCAGTTACGATTCGTTGAACCCCAAACTTATTGAAGCATATAGAGGTATTGGTTCCAACTTGATCAAGAATCTCAAAAATAATGGATCCTACGTCATCGCCGGAAGGAAAGGATCAACACCAGGATCAGTCCCCGAACTACTATCATTTAGGGGACCAGTGTCCCTCTTTACCTACTTCGCAAGCAAGGACTACAGTGTCAAGCCATTCGTAGAAGCTCGAGTTGAGAGCAGTGGTGTATGTATTCTTAATCGATAGATTAAACCAATCATTGATTGATTGAGAGGTATATGTATATTAACTCTTTGAATACCACTTAACTAGAGAAAATCACCAACTGACAACTCTGGCTTCACCAAACTCTATTTCAACTCTAGAGAGGTAGTACCATTCACTTATCGCTCTGGCCTCAATGTCATGATCATTAACATTATCACTGGAGAGATTGAGATAGTTGCATCCTTCGCAACTGGATCCTCAGTTGATGAGTCTAACAGAATGGAGACCTTCATCAACTCGATTGAAGCTGGCAAGCTTGTCGCTATCGGATCATGCAATGACTGGGTCCAGTGCATGACAGTAACACTACGCACTGCTCTCAACTATCGACTTGGTGGTATCACTTACGGTTATCCCATTCAAAAGGGATCATCCTATTCAATCATTGGCATTGCTTCTCCAATTGGACAACAAAACATGTCCACCCCTGCCCAATCCTACTCTGCTGGAGACACGATCGAGAACTCAGTTGCCATTTCTTCAATCCGAATGCCAGTTCGTCAGCTCTATAGTCCAACCCAGCTGTACTCATCACTCACAGTCACAACAAATGGTATAACTGTTGATGGCAATCCAGTTGGAACTATGATCGATAACATCAAAGTGTACCCAGTACCTGGAACATATTCAATCGACCAAGTCAAGAAGGTCAAGTCATTCAAGGTCACTGGAACTGGAGACAACTTCTACGATCTTATCTACAATCTCCCAGTCGGAGCAGTGGTGATCATCTCCATCACCAACCAGCTAGAGTTGACCGAGAAGTTGTGTGAGGCATTTATCATGCTTGGACTCTCAATGTTCAAAGAAGCAATGAAGGCTGTATCGCCATACTACTTCGCCACCGGCACCAAGGGTAGTGGAATTGGTACTGGTCACGAGGTTATCTCCAAAGATGAACAACCTTCAGTTGTTTCCAACTCCACTATGATACCGACCGGTGCTCTACCACCCACCACTCAACCTCCATCGCCAACCCAATTCCAAGTGGACGTCTTCCGCAATCAGCTCCTATACTTGAGTGGGGATAGCAGTCCAAACAGGGTCCATGGATTCTCCCCCAAAATGCTTACAAACTTAGTTTCGAGTGCTGGTGCCTTGACCCCGCCCATGTCTGGAATCACTGTCATCACTCTCAGAGCACTTATCATTGGACTCCAATACCTGGGGACTGGCGAGGACGTGCTCGCAGGTGCAGCCGATGTGTTAACCAACCATGTGACAGGCATCTATCACTACCTGAATGCAGTCGCACTATCATTGATGCAGGAACGAAACGACCTCGTCGTTTATGTTAGAGTCACCCAGCTGATTGAAGAAGAAACTACCACCACTGATCAGATGCCTTTGTCAGTCAATGTGAATAGAGAGTTGAACTCTAGGAGTCTCTATCAGAGGACTGGTGATGTCAACTACACCTTCTTCCTTTGTCACGGTGCAGATAATCATGGCCAATACGCATTTGAGCTCTTGGACAGACCCATGTTCGGAACTGAAGTCCAACAACTCATCACCTTGGATCCTAGCATCAACAATACAGTCTTGATCAATTCCTGTAACGCTGGATTGTTCTTTGACAACAATGCTCAGTTCCAACCTTGTTTCGGCCTTCCAGTATGCCAAGCCAATTCCTTGACAACAATTGAGCCCATTGCCTATCTGAATGGCCCCCTTCTCAATCCACAATTTAACTACAATACTACAGTGCAACACCTTAGTATACCATTCCAGGAGAATAATAACGAACCGATTGTGATCGAAGGTGAAGATGAAATCTACATCTTTGGTCAACCACACCTGATACCATTCCAGGGCCGCGATGGATGGAGTTTCTTCCTTGCCCCAGTCCACATTCCAAACCCTATCAACAAAAACCAAGACAGGATAGAATAGTATTATCAAATAAATGTATAAATAACAATCTAATATTGAATAAGTGATTGATTGAATGATTCTTGTGTATCTCCAAGAAGCGCTCTGGTCTTGCTTGTGCTTGCAACATGTTGGACTGGGGATAGATTTATTATTGATTCTTTGCCTTCATCAGCGACCTCTTCAACTCATCAAGTTCTATTTGGAGTTGATCAATCTTGTCCTGATGCGATATGGTATTGTTGTTGTTGTTGTTTGAAACGGTTCCAACTACTATAGACTCTGTCTCATTCACTGAATCGCCATGTTGTTGAGCTCCAGCACCATCTAAGCTATCATCATTATCATCATCGCAATATCCCATCATTGAGGTGATCCTCGCAATTGGATATTCAATCGGTTTCTCCTTCTCCAAATGGACAGGATCGATGACATAGAACACAACATCATTGTCCACCCATACTTGATTGCCATTATCATGAGCGAGAGGTGCCTCTGAATCAAATGCAAATAGATTGGTGTTGTTGACTGATGACTTGCAACTATATCGATGGATTGGTTTGTTGCACCAGGTTTCCGGGACTGGTGACACATGACCGACTACTCCAATCAATGTCCAATCAGGTTCATGTTTGTTCAGTGACAAAAAGTATCTGGTTGGTTCATCACCATCTTGATCAGTGTCATCAGAGAACTGGTACAATGGCACTCCAACTCCACAGTCTGATGCCCAAACGTTCCAACGAGGTTGAATGTTCATCCATGGGTATGCAGTGTTGGTGTCGGTCGTGAAACGGTATTGGTACTCGTCGCCAGATGTTGATTGATGTTGATGGATCTGTAGTGTTGATGTATTACTCAAGAACACTTTGTCTCCACCATTGAGCAACGTCGGTGTTCCACGAATTTACTTCTCAGCTTGAGCTTGTGCGATGATCTGATTATAAGTCAACTGAGTTGATCCACTCTCTTTGAGGATGCGAGTGACCATTGGTGTAAGTCCAATCGATTGTTGAGTGGATGGTGGGAGTATGTTGTATGGCGATGAGGCAAACAGTCCTGAGGTCTGGGACAGGATACCTTGTGACCATGTTGACACCATTTCCGATGAGTATGAGCAGTCCACCAACAATGTGAGGTTGACGCCAGCGGCCAGTGAGGAGAAGCAGAACTTGAAGTCATCGATGGTCAAATTGGTGTGGTCGGCTGCAGTGAAGTCTTTGTTCATGGTGACCAATCCAAATGGGTAGGTGTCGCTCGAGAAGCCACGACCGAGGAACTCAAAGTAGAGTGTGTCACCAGCCTGTGCGCCTGCCACCAACCAGTTGATGATCTCATTCTTGATGCACAGCCATGATGGTCCGTTGACATATGTTCCATCGTTGGAGACTTCTGTCAAGGCCTCTGTGAGCATTCTGATGTTCTGTGGCAAGACATATCCACCTTGGACCAGCGCGCGAGCATGTTCTTGGATTTGAAACTCGATGCCTTGACTGGGTTGTTCAACTGTGTTGTAATATGACAAACCCACCAAGAGAGCCTTGGTGACACGACCAGCTGGGTGAAGAAGTGTCCCATTGTATGCTGGCTCAGCTCTGAAGATGTTGCCAAATGCTTTGTTGCTTGGGATGTTTGCCATTGGTGTTTGATGTTGATACATGTTGGTCAACATAGGTACATTGAAGAGTGGTGCCTCATTGTCCATCATTCCATATTGTGAGCTGCCCACCAGTGATGTCGGTGTCTTTGGCTCCCATGATCCAACACACACCTGGATACTCTTGCCATTGAATGATTCGAATGCTGATCCAGGACTTGCTCCACGAGTGCCAATCACAGAGTAAGTGGACTCTGGTCCAACACAGATAAACTGACATGCACCAATCATTGTCAATGCCATCATCTGGTATCGCTTGGATTGAGGTGTCGCAGGTGTTCCCATCGATTGCTGCACAGAGATCAAGACAAACTGACCAACTGGGAGTGCTTGGATGAAGTTGTACAACACCTGCCATTGTGCAACCGATCCAGATGTGTTGAAATAGTATGGACTGGCGTCTCCACTGACGGGATCGACAGTGACCAGTTGATTCCATTCGTTGTGGTGGGCAGGGCCGATTGATTGTTGACCATGATGCGACTCTGTTGTCCAGATGTGACACAGAAGGTCAGACCAGTGTTGGTGTAGAGTGACTTCAATGGGAATCGAAGGTCACATGATGTGTACGAACTGGTTGGTGCAATACACTCACTCATCACTCTCGTATCACCTGTGAGGTTGAGACCAACTGTTGAGACGTTACAGTATGATTGATTGGAGGTGAAAGATGTCATCAACTTGGAACCAAGTTGGTGATGGTGTCTCTGGCAGTGCCAAGGTAGGTGCCCGCAGACCCAAGTGTTGACAATGCTACGATGGTACCTTGCGGCAGGGCAGTGATATCAGTGGTGAACTTGCTACTTGGTCGAGGTTGGGAAGCGGCATCAGTGGTGTCATAGTTGTTTGACATGATCACCGTGCTGTTTGTTGGATTGATGGCCACAACATTCAAACCAGGTCCAAAGGTACCAGATACAGGTAGTCCATTGATGAGGATGTAAGGCTCTGGTGGAACTGATGGTGTCTGATTGAATGAGAGATTATGTTAGAGATTGATCTATCGATTGATTGAGTGAATGAATAAGTGTGGATACATACAGCATTGGATGCAGCCTTGATGTGAACGAATGGCTTGACAGGTTTGAATTGTCTCTTGAAGTTTGATAAGAGTGTGACTGGTCCTGTGAGTGATAGGATCTCGGGTACTGAGCCAGATGGTGCTCCCTTTCGTCCAATTAATGCGAACGACGAGGTTGAAGTGATTGGGTTGACCGTCACTTTGCTGCCACATGTGGTCATTGCGAATGCAAGGTTGTCTGAGATGGCAAAGTCTTGACTTAGAGCTCCGGTGCAGATGACGACGAGTGTACCAGCTGTGATGGACATGATGTCAGCGATCATTTGAAGAGTACTCTTGACTGATGCACTGCTGACATCATAGTTGCGAGCAAAGTACACTTTGCCATCGACCTCACTGATTGCACACATCAGCAGACCTGCATTGCTTTGGAAAGTGACGGGCAAGCCTCCAACTGAGACGATGAAGTTCTGAATGCCAACGGGAGCATATATGGGATTGGATGTTGCAACGTAGATGTTGATGTCATCATCACTCACTGTCTTATTCTGAGTGATCAACTCATTGTTGATCAAGTTGTAATGGATTGAGGCAGTGCATGGTGATGAATGATTGAATGCCATTTCAGTGTAGATCGATGGAGTGCCCATCTTCAAAAGCATGAACCAACAATCGTTTGTGTCATTTTGAATGAAGTTCAGGATGCACTTGCTGCCAAACCTTTGGAGACTCTGAATGGCATCAGAGTTCAGACTGTTCTTTGATAGGTTGAGTCCACGAGCGATGATCATTATGAAGGTACCTTTGGCAATGGAGTCAATGAACTGGGCAAGTGCCTTGGAGACATTGGGGTCATCGTTCATCGTTGGGAAGTTGGTTATTACCTGTTGATTGAGGCGGGTGTTGACTTGACTGTTGAGAGTGACAACATTGACTCCATCTTCCAGAGGATTGACAAAGTATGGGATGAGAGGCAAGTGACCCAACATGATATCAAGTGTTGTTTCATTGTAACTGAATCCAAGGACTCGGGTACATTCGTGGTAGCTATTGAGCATAGAGGTCAGATTGACAGCTCCAGTTGATCCATCACCAAATGTTTCAAGGGCTGATCCCGGTGCTTGTCCTTTGTATCCAATCATACAATAGTTGGTTGCACCAGAGGCACCAGCTTCGTAGATCTGAGAGGATCCAAGAGTGGCAAAGGCTTGGCATAGGGCGGGTGAAGGTAGAGTAGGCATTGCACCAACGTTCATAATAGCGACCATTGTTCGCATGTTGATGTATCCTCCTCCACTAAAGTCACTGGAAGCAACTAGTTGAATGAATTCAGCTTCATTTGAGTATGGGAAGTTGTAGAAACGGAACATATCTGGCAATAAGCCGGGATTGTCCTTTACCCATATGTTGAGGCCTGGTCCGTAACCCTTATTAACATACTTGTTAATACGGTTCAATCCATTCATTTCAAACACTGAGTCTGTTGGAGAACTTGACACCAATCTTATCTTTATTGGAAATAAAACCATGTTGAACTAGATTGATTGATTGATTGAATGAATGAATGAATGAATGAAGAATTGATTGATTGGTAGTTCAATAAATATCTTCAAGCAATAGTTTTTGATGATCAACCAATCAGACTTCACTAACTTGTCATATTCAAACTAGAGCCATTCTTGCAAACTTGTGCTCTGATATCTAGTAACAAGATATATTATAACTATATTCTATTTAAATGTATGCAGCCAATCGTGTAATATATATCAACTATGGATTTATCTATATATTATCATTAGTATTAGTATTTTTGATCAACTATCAGTCGGATTTGAAAGAGAAGTTATGGGAAGCGTTTAATCTACTTGGTGATATGTTGCAGAAAGAGGCAATGAAAGCATTAATGCCAAATTACAACATAGTAATTGGAATGAAGAAGAGTTCATCTGGAACCGCTAACGAGGTCCTCTCAATCTATCAATCTACTGTTGTACCCAACTCAGCGGCCTCCCAACTATCCTACTCCTAGTCCTAGTCCATACTCAGTACCAACAATAAACCTATATGATTGATTGATTGATTGATTGATTGTCCAATGCTCTGATCGTTCTTTAAAATCTACACTTTATTCTTGCCAACCAAGTGATCATAGATACAGTCCACTCTTAGCTTCTTGACACCTCTTGGCTTTGCATTGGTATGCATGTTATAAATGTGTCTCTCCAGTACTACCTTTGATGCAAACTTCTTTCCACATAGTACCACCTTGTTGTCGTTGTTGTTATCATTGTTGTTGTTGTAGTTCTCCCTATCAGTCTCTGTCTCCTTGTCTGTCTCTTTGTCTGTCTCGTTGTCAATGTCAGAGTCAGCGCCAGTGCCATGGTTATTTCGAATGTCCACATGGACACTCAGACGATCCACCGCTTGATTGATGTCCATTGGCTTTGTGATGTCCATGGGTTCACCAGCAGCATCTCCACCACCAATGATACACTTGCACTCGTAGACCTTGGTCTTCTTGTGTACCTGTCTGATGTGCTGCTCCAGGTTCCTCTTGGCCGCGTACACTCGCTGGCATCCCTCGTACTCGCAAGGGAAGTTGTATCGCTCGCTCAATGGCGCGTGTATCTCTGCGTGTAGCTTGAGCAGCGTCCTGGTCTTGCAGAGCTTGCCACATGTTGGACAGGGATGGGTCTGGACGACCTTCTTGTGCAAGGCCTTGATGTGCTTCTGAAGCTCGTAATGTGTGAAGAAGGATTGGAAGCAGTCGTCTTGCGAGCAGACAAACTTGGCGACCTTGGTGTGCACCGTGTTGACGTGGTTCTTCAAGTATGAGGGGTAGAGGAAGCGCGCCGTGCAGCCCTCGTACGTGCAGCCGTAGGGCAGCTGGTTCAAGTGCACCATGTCAATGTGACGCTTGAGTTGGTTGTGCTTGTGGAATGTGAGTTGGCAGATGGTGGGGTCGTGGTCGCACTTGAACGGCTTCTCCTGGAGATGCTGGACGCGGATGTGCAGGTCCATCTGATGCTTGTGCACAAACTTGACGCCGCAGCCAATGTGTGAGCACTGGAATGGATGCTCGCCAGTGTGCGAGCGCATGTGATACTTGAGATGATGTGTTCGAGTGAATGACTTGCCGCACTCCTTGCACTCGTAGGGGCGCTCGCCTGTGTGTGTCCTGATGTGGCAGTCCAGCTTGCCCTGTCTATTGAATGCCTTGCCACATTTATAAGGGCATACAAATGGTGTAGCACTCTTCTTCACCATCGTTGCAGACTTTGAGTCTGCATCCGTATCATCTACTGCGTCACTGGTCGCAAACTCATCATCCTCATGGTCATCGCCACTTGTGTTAAATTCAACTTGGTCTCTACTTCGTTTGACCAATAATGTTCTTGTTGTTGTATTATTTGTTGTTGTAGTTGTTGTAGTTGTTGTTGTCATTGTTGTTGTTATATTAATAAATAAATAAGTTATAAGTACATGATCAAAGTGTGTGAGTAATAAAGAGAATGACGAGCCGTTCCTCAATTTGTTCGGTTTTTTGTGTTTCCGCTCGTGTGGACAGCGTCTGGCGAGCGCGCCAAACTTTGGCAAAGAGATGGCGTTTGCACGACCAGACCAATCATGATTGATTGGACATCAATCCAATCGACACGATCGACACGCGATAAATCAATCAATCAAATAAATGATACACAATTATATTTGATGTTTGTTGTTGAACCTCTCATACTATATATCACTCAATGGGTCCCTTGTGACAAAGGGAAAAGAACATTGATGGCGATCCGTTTATTTCTTGGCGGCGGCCTGCTTGGCCTTGAGCTCGGAAACGATAGCCTTGGCAGACTTTCTTGGGTTCTTGTGTGGCTTCTGCTCCTGCAAGTCTCCACGAACGTATCTCTTTGCCTTAACACCAACGCGAGCAAACTTCTGGTTTCTCACGAACTTGGTGTCCATACCCTTGGAGGAGGTCTTGCGGTGGACAATTGGCTTCTTGATACCGTTACGGTGCTCCTTGGAGTTCTGGTGATGGGTCGAGTGGTTCTTTGCTTTGGCCATTTCTATGTATATGTGATAAAGTATCGATTAGTTGTCTGTTGCTGTATCTATCGTCTGTCTGTTGTTTGCTGTTCTATCATCCAGATGTGTGCATCTGTCTTTTGTCTGTCTCATTATCATCATCATCATCCATCATCCATAGTCTCTACATCATTGATACGGTTGATGTCTCTATCCTGTATCCGTCTATCTTTGTCATGTGAACGATCGAGTTCAGCAAGTTATCGCAATCGCATTATGATGATGGAGATTGACCTGTTCATGAATGATGCATGCTGTGATTGATATATGATCATACCTGTAATATGAGGTGTGTGGACAACAATAAGGGACTAACCTTCTCATCAATGTTGGAGCTTCATTGATAGGGGTTGGATTGGCTGGCGAAGGTTGGTCTCGCGAGTCTCCTCCACTCTCACACACACACTCCACCACAAACATAAAAAAATCAATTTAATTAAAGAGTCCCCTTTTGAAAAACGAACAACGTTACCTTGGATTGATTGGTTGGAGTGATACATGATGGAGATGGATAGAGGTGAATGTACATTCTATATGTATATATGTATATATATGAGCTGGTTTATTGATCAACCATATAGTCACATGTATGTCTCTCTTTGATACCTGTTCCAATTCCCAATTCGTGTGATGAGACAGACTTGATGAAAGAAGGAAGTGGAGGTGGACGAGGATGTCCTTGGCCAAGAGTGAATTAATGGATGGTTACATTTGACAATGTAGATGATATAGCATCTATCCACTTTTGTGAGTTATGATCAACGTCTTCTAATAAATACTTTCTCTTTGGCTATTTGATTGATTGAGTACATGGAATGAGTGAGTGAGTGAGTGAGTGGATTGATTGATTGATTGATTGAAGTTGAATGAAAGGTATAAGGACATACAGTTTGGATGATAAAGTTTGAGTTATTCTTGGCCTCGGGCTTTAGGGATGAAGACCAGGGTATCTCACCCTTTAGCTCCATCTTCTTGGGATCGATATAGATGAGCCTGGGCTGTGATGTGAGTATCAGCTGACGCTTCTTGATTGAGAATCCTTTCTTCTTCCAAACCAATCCACTCTCAATGATTGTCTCGCCAGACTGAAGGAACTGTGCCCATTTGGTTCGCTCGGCAAGTTGTTGCTGTGATAGGCTTGGACCTGGTGTTGGGTTGGCATGTTGTTGCTGCAGATTGTTTGAGCTGGCACCAGCATTGCCATTGCCACCTGCTGATGAGTTGTTTGCTGACGATGAGAGGTCGTCGTCAAAGATGATCTTTTCGACGGGTGGCACGATGGGTGGAGGCGTCTGCTTGGACAGCGTGTCCCAGTTGACACCCTCAAAGAATGGATGCTCCTTCAACTTGGCAAAGCTGCCCATTGCCGGTGAGCCCAGTCTGTCTGTTGGCTTGACAATCAACAGCTTCTCGATTAGGTCCTTGATCACCGCGTTCATGTTGGTCGGGTAGACCAGCTCCCTATTCGAGATCTTTTGGAATGTCAAGAACTCTGTCTTGCCTCTGAACGGTAGGCGTCCAGTGCTCAGTTGATATATAATACAGCCCAATGCCCACAAGTCAGATCTGTTGTCGGCGTCATCCAAGTGTAGGGTAAGAGTGGTGTTAGTGGCTGCGCGCGTATATGTCCGGGAGCGTGGCGCCAAGGGATACTCACTCAGTCGATGTCTCCTTGTTGTTTATCAGCTCTGGTGATACGTATTCTGCTGTTCCGACAAAGGAGTTGGACCGTATCAACTCGCCACCATTGCCACTCACATCCAAATTTACACTGTTGCTGTTTCCGCCACTTCCACTTCCACTACCATTGGCACTACTATTGTTGATGCTATTGCTAATGCTGTTGCTGTTACCACCTCCTCCACCACTACTGCTACTATTATTAAGATTGTTGTTACTGTCATTGCCAAGTATCTTGCCAGTACCAAAGTCTGTGATCTTAATATGCATGTCATCAGAGAGTAGGATGTTCTCTGGCTTCAGGTCGCGATGTACAATGCGCAGACCATGTAGATGCTCCAACGCGCTTATAATCTGTGCCGTGTAGAACCTTGTACACTCATAATTAAACGATCCAACCTTTCTAATATGATGCAACAGATCACCTTGAGAGCATAGTTCGAGCACGTAGTCTTCATGTTTGATTGATTGAGTTAGTGAGTGATCGACTGATCAATCGGGTCACGTGATTGTACATACATAGACAGTTGTCTGATCGGAAGGTGAAGAATAGTTTACAGATGTTGGGATGGTTGGAGCGACAGAGGATCTCCTTCTCGATCTGGACGTACTTGCCCTTGTTCTCTTTGATGATGTGCTTCTTCTCCAATATCTTGATGGCGTACTGGACGCCTGTGTCCTTGTCGGTGCCCAGCACGACGGCGCCGTACGAGCCCTCACCCAACACCTTGCCAATGGTGAAGTCGTCGATTGTCTTCTTCTTGGGCGCGATCGATGGTGATGCACCTGCGTTGGGCGGTGGCGGAGATAAGCTTGGTGAGAATGATATATCATTGCTACTTAGTGATGTCTGTATCATTCGTTTGGTATCTATTGATGACAGTACTGTTGTTGAGGCACTGTTGTTGTTGTTGACAGAAGATGATAATGATGATGGTGTAGTTGTTGTCGTTGTCGTTGTAGAACTCTGTTGTCTTTGATGACTGGTACCCGATGCACTCAATGATGTTGATGATTGTTCTCCTCCTCCTCCTCCAGTACTGTTACTACGACCACCTGTTTGTTGTCCGACAACATCGGTAACACCAGCAGTTGGTTTATCTACATTGATAGCTGGTGGAGCATTGCTCGATTCATTGACATCTGACATTGATTGTTTGATTGTACAGTATTATTACTATTTCTACTACTACTTAATTGAATGAATGAATGAATGAATGAATGAATAATTGAAGTGATTGAAAGATAAATATATGTAATATACAACGATGATGAGATGATTATTTATGATACAGGTGTGTATATTTGATGTATTATATGAATGTATTATATTTGTTAACAAAGCAATGAAATGAATGATGAACTTTGACGTCTTGGTCTCACCAATCACGTGTTGTTGTGTAAGCAATTAGAAAGGAATGAATGGATGGGATGGATTGATCTCCACTCAAACCCCAGTTCAAAAAAAATTCATTTACCCCCACCTAACTATTCCGTTGTGGAAGAGCTTGTTCAAATTCAAATTCAAAAAACCATGGTTTTCCAATAAAACGACGAAACATCCCTAATATCTGTTCCCAAAAATGAAGAAGTTGCCATTCTAACTTTAATCTAATCTTATTTATTTATAATATATATACACATACATACAGATACACATATACAGATACATAATGATCATGGCAGACGATATATCATCTTCATTGGACTTTCAATTCACACCTTTGGACGACCCATTCGACCAACCTTCAACACCTCCACCACCTCCACCTCTACCTCAACTTCGTTCATCATCGTCAACAGTAACATCAACATCAACATCAACCACAACAACAACAATTACAACAACAACAACTTTATCATCATCAACATCACCGTCACAACAACAATCACAATCACAATCACAATCACAACAACAACAACAGTTACTTAGAATAGAGAAGGATGCACCTGAATTGATAATATTGATTGGTCCACCATGCTCAGGTCGCACTTATTACTATTATCAGAATCTACAATCTTCACATGTCAGGATATCGGCAACAGAGCTATTCAACAAGGACAGCGATACATCCTTCAGAAGTGTCATTCAGAATCATGTGATCAAGACATTGTTGGATGGCAAGAGTGTTGTGATTGACGACACCAACCACTTGCAATCAGTGCGCACATCCTATGTCCAGGCGCTGCTCAAGGCCAACGTGCCAATCTCAAGGATATCAGTGCTCAACTTCATCCCGGCGGGCGGCGAGCAGCAGGTCCAATGGGCCACGGCATGGGCCTACTGCGAGCGCGCAATGTCCCAACTGCCCTCGGCGATCGAACACTACAAACCACTGGATTACGATCAGTTCAAGGCAGAGTACCACGTTCCAAACAAGCGCGAGGGATTCTGCGTGTTGCGCGATGTCACCACGCCCCTCATTCTGAACCAGCACAACGCGGCTCAGAAGAAGGAGCTGACCAACGTGGCGTTGTTCTTGGACGCACGCGCCATCCTCAGGTTCGCCGATCGCACGCAACAGTCAACATTCAAGTTGCCACCAGGCACTCTCAAGTTCAAGTACGCGGTTCAGTTGCGCGATAACATTGACATTGCAATCAGAGAGTGGACCACCAGTTATAAGTCCATTGGACAGAATCGCGTTGTATTGCTCATTGATGAGGTGGCACTATATCCCGCGTCAGTGGACTTTAACGACCCAATCACTGTGGAGTACTATCGCAAGGAGATCAAAAAGTGTATCAAGACACTATCCGATCAGATCTCATTCCCAGTCTACTATCTGTCCGTGCCTGCATTGGTGCCTGGCAATGACTTTTATCGATTCCCCAATCTTGGACTGTTTGCCATGGCCCAATACAGACATCGACTATCCCTTCAAGGATCAATCGTGGTCGTGGACGACCAAGACATCAAGTTCAGCGCGACCCTACCTTTCCAAGTCTGTTTGGCGTCCAAGTTCTTCCAAGGTTCGACCTGGAGTGTGGAAACAAAGTTGTAAGTATTCAATCAATCAATCACATTCACTCGATCATATTCGTTTCTAACATCGATCAACATATTGTAGATCAAAGTGTATTGATAACCTTGGTAGCTTCCCAACATTCTTGGAGAATATACAGTTCGTGTCTTATGATGATATTGATGGCTTTGTTCCAGAGAAGGGCATGCCACTATTCGCGAGAGTTCAAGCCAACACGAATGAGAAGTCAACAACAGAGGAACATATGCCCACTGGCAAACGACATGGTGTATTCTTCCCACATGAAGACCACATCAGACAGTCAGCAGCTGTTTCTCAAGATGACATTGCCGACGACAACGATTTATCAGTCATCAACGAGCCAGACCGTGCACAAGAGCCAAGCAATCAAACACCGCCAATCGACACATCAGCCAACGGTGGTAAGATATTACCTTGGGTCACAAACAGATTTATGGTGGACTTTGGTATCGATGAGCCAAGTGTCTATCGTGGCGAATCATATTACAAGGAGGCAAGACTGAGTAATATTGATATCAGCACAATGGAGCCAGACTACTCGTCACCATCGATAAAGGTGGCGGCACAGTGTAGGGGCACATCACCACAGCCCTACAGTCTGATGGTGCGCTACAGAGTTCGAGGCAACACCACTACGTCACCAATACTCGAGTCATACTGTAGTTGTCCAAATGGAACGAGGACCTATGGCAAGTGCAAGCACATCGTAGCACTGCTGTATCATTGTAATGTCAACTTATCGGAGAACCCTACCACCAACAAAGTTGAGAACATCATCAACAACTCACCTGACAAGCGCAACAGGAGGCTACCCGAGTGGATGTCACCAAACAGACAAACGACCACATCGTCCGAGTACAAGAAGGTGTCACCCAACAAGCGCACGCTCAACGTCTACTTCCCAGAGCATCAAATGGCCAATCCACAGCAGAGAAAGTATGGCAAGGCTGAGCTAGTGTTTGAGAAGCCAAAGAATAGTGTTGGCGTTAGTGCAGGAGCAATGGGCCCCCAGCAGACCAAGCAGCAACAGCCACCCAAACAACAAAAGCAACAACAGGCAACGGCTGCCAGTTCCACGGACATGGTCATCGACGTGAAGCAGGAGCCTGGAGTGAACCCAGTGGACAGCGCCAATCAATTCATTCAACAACTGTTTGGACAATATAAGAGATCGAATGATGGCAACTCAGGCGTGCCAGATGTCAAGAAGGATGAGGAGATCATGGACGTCTCGACAGAGGACGACGAAGAGGACACAGAGTTCTGCGTACCAAGGTCCAACTCTGAGGAGACACTACGCACAATCATCCAAAATGCCTACAACAAAAGCCATGAGCCAGATCAGATGTATCCACTATCGAGCCAGATGATGCTGGACAGCCAACAACCTCAGCAACCCCAGATGACGACGACGACAAATGATGCCACAGTCGTGGCCGCTGGCGAGAAGAAGAAGCTTAGTCTCAGGCAACTGCTAGAGAGCCAAGGTATCCAGCTCAACTTGGGTGGATTCACCTCCACCTCATCGCCAACCAATTCACAAAGCACATGACCTACCCACCAACACCGCACATGTATGCGTGCAGCCAATGTAGGTCGACAACAATAAACTTGTTCAATTTGTATATGTTTCCTTTTAAAAAAGACAATGGATGAAGAGGTTATTAAAAGAACATGTCCAGGGTATTAGCCTGTGTTAGATCCTGTATTGGTATCGAGTTGTTCGGTCGTCCAATCATAAGCCTAACGTCGAGAGGATGAAGAGGACTTGAGATGACTCTGTGCATTGTGATAGAGCTCGCGGTAGAGATGGGCAGTGGAGAACAGGTCCTCAATGTCCGTCTCCTTCCAGTTCTGGGTGGGCGGCTTCTGAAGGAACATCATGATGTCGGGGAAGTCCTTGCGCTTCAGCTCGTCGGACCAGAGCACGAGGAACGCCGCACAGACATAGACGTGGAACACCGAGAAGCCTTCGCGCTCACTCAGGTACGTGTCCCACATTCGGATGATCAGCTGGAATGGGATCTCGCGCATCAACAAACAGTTCATCCATCGGAATGCAAACTGGATGAATTGGGCGTCCTGCTCGGCCAGATGTTCGCATAATGATGAGTTGATTGTCTCGAGCAGGCCCTTGAGCTGCGCGATCATTCTCTGGATGCCTGGCTGAGCGAACGTGTAGTGATCCTGTATGCCGTCCAGCAGCTTGGTGAGACACCAATAGCTGTCAGCTTCGACCTTTGCCAATATCGATGCGTCCAATGCCTCTATATTGCAGTTCTCCACGTCGGCCACAAACTCTGTCAAGAACACGTAGATGAATGGTGTTGCCAAGTCATTGATGCCCTGTACGTATCCCGATGCTGGATGTCTTATTCCCCATATATAAAGTATTCGTTCGAGCATGTCCTGTATAGGTGGTCGTTGGAAGAGTGGAACTGATGGATTGGTTCTCGGTACATCCATTTGTATCTGTGTTGTTGATGTTGTTGTTGTTAGCATTCGCCCGAGGACCTTGGACCACACTCCTCAACCAACATACCTGTTTTAAAGTCTTCTTGTCGGTATCTGTTCTCTTGTCCTCGGATATATAGTATTGTGGCAGGCAGTCTTTGTATTCATTCCTCTTCCTCTCTAGTGTCTCCTCCCTCCTCTCACCATTCGACGGCAGGTAGCCCAGTAGGATCTTCCATGCCATTGGTCGTCGGGAGTCGGGCACACCTCTCCAGCCCACCTTCTTCAGTGCGTCCAGATCGACGTTGTTCTCGCTCAATATCTTCTCAAATCGCTTCAACTTGGCCGCCTTCTCATTGTACACAAACTTGGTTGGGTCGACTGGTGTCGCATCTCCAGAGGTCGCACTGCCATAGGAGAGTGGAATCGATGATGATGAGAATGACTTGTGTAAGTTGATGCCATTGTTATCGTTACTATTACTACTACTCTGGCTATTGTTGCTGTTGTTGTTGTTGTTGCCATTGACTACACCAATGCTGCTTGTGCTACTACTCAGTCCTGCACTGCCATCAATGCCATCACCTGGTGCTATATATTGACTATGATTGAATATTGCTGAACTATCTATATCTCTCTTGGCCTTTGGTATAAAGTTCCTGTTTGATTGTTCGTTTGTGCGTGTTAGATAGGAGGTTACCCTGGGACATTAGCTGTTTATCACAAGTGGCTTACCCATTGAACTTCTCAAACTTGTGAGGAATATGATTGTTAACAGGCTTTGCAACACCAGGACTCTGTTGTTTGTTATCATTGATTGATTAGTGATTAGTCAATATGCACATGTGTCGTCTACCTTCATGAAGGTAGTTTGATGTCGTGTTTATATAAACATACCTTTCGAGATGAGGTGAACTTCCAGAAGCTTGACTGCTCTTTAATCGGACTGTTTGTATTCATACTCATTGTGTATATATACTATCCAATGCTTTGTTAAGTAGTATAATATATTTAACTTTAACCTGTACCTTTAACAACGAATGAAAATGAATGAGCAAGATCTGTTATTGTTATTGTTGTTGTTGTTGATGTTGATGTTTGTTGTTACAATTGATTTTTAGAAGTTGTTATAAGTAGTAGTACAAGTCATTGATCGTTTGGTTGTTTGAATGAATGATTATTGAATGAATGAATAGGTAGGTGGTGTGTTTGAATGAATGAATGAATATGAGAGAGTGTGAATGAAGGGAAGGGAGGAAAGGATAATCCAACAATTTATTTATAGCGTGGGACCTAACAAATCACCCAAAACTCACACTTTTTTGCTATTTCAACCGATGAGCTGTGGTTTGACACACTTTGACACGAATGAACGCAAAGTACAAGTGATCGGTGTCGGTAATGATGACATACACTGTCAATCAATCAATTAATTAATTATTGAAATAGGGACTTGATCCTATCTAATAGTCCAATGGTAGTCTGATCTGATTTAACACCAACATTTGAATGATGTTGAAGGTATGTCTTGATCTCTTGACTTTGAACAAACTTGACGGACGTTGAAAATGCGTCGGGGAATGGTACGTGTAGGGTCTCGTTGAGATACTTGAGTACATAATATCCTTGTGTTTGTAATGTCTCATAATATAGACTGGAACTAAGCAATGACTTTTGATGATGCTCCTCAATCAAATATTGTAGCAATCGTTTGGATCCTGATCGAGTGACGAATGTCATCATGGTGGCGTCGGGCGAGCCTCCCTGAGAAATATAATCCTGAAGCAGCAGCTTGAATAGTGATTGATGTCCAGAGAGTGCCGCGCTGTACAGGCACTCCTTTGTCTTGTCCTTGGTCAATAGCTTGGGGAAGTATGTTTGAATGTACTTCAGCATCTCAATGTTTCCTTTGGAGCATATTGTATCAATGGGGTTGTAGTCGATGCTCATCGAGTCGTTCAGTTGAGTCGGGTACTTGTCGTGAAGGTACTGCAGCGCATCCAGATTGCCGTGGTAGACAGCCTTGTACACCAGCTTCTTGAGTATTCCTGCGAGGGATAATGGCTCGTTTTTCTTATCCATGTTGTCCATGATGTAGGGCAGACTTGTGCAGTCAGTGTTGCTCCTGATCACCTCCATCGCTGTGTTGAGTGTGGGCTGTATACCGCCCACCTGGTGCAGCAACTTGATGATCTCCAGGTGGTCCTTGGCCGCGATCTCATCCATTGTTTGTTCGGTGAATGGGGCCATCCTGCCCCCTAGCAAGTACTGTACAACTTCAATGTGGCCATTCTTTCCAGCATGCTCCATGATGCGCGTAGAGTTGAACTCGTCGGGCCAGTATGCATATAGGTATTTGAGGATGTTAAGGTGTCCACAAAGCGCTGCATTCTCAATGGCCTTTGTTGTGACTAGTGCATGTTGTTGTTGGCCATCTTCTGCTGCACTCATGTTCTCGTTCAAGTATATTATAATGTCCAAATAGCCATTGATACATGCCAACTCTATTGCATGAACGGCTGGCACATGCATCGTGAGAAGATATATTACAATATGTAGATGTCCATTGAATGCCGCCTCATCAATCGCATAATGAGTGCATCGCTCAGTCCTGTGCTCCATGAGGTACTTGACAACGTCAAGGTGTCCTTTCGCTCTGTTGTAGTTATATGAGTTGGTTAGTTCATTGAACATTCGTATGATGACTCATTCAATCAAACTTACGAGGCCATGTTCATTGCTGAGTATGTACATCCTTCTGTTCTGTTCTCGTGAAGGTAACGGACGAGCTCGAGATCGCCTGATCGAGCAGCGTTGTTCATAAGGGTGGGCGTCCACATTGATGGAACATGATTGAACTTGGCCAACAGGAAGTGAACGACTTTGGAGTGACCATTGAATGCAGCACGCTCTGGACCCAGGTTGGTACAGTGCTCGGTCCTATTCTCATAAAGATACTTGACAATGTCCAAATGTCCATTGGCCGCTGCCTCATCCATGACGGCCTCGCTGAACGTCACGTCATGCCTCCTCGCCAGAGGCTCCAAGAACAACAGCATATCCATATGTCCATGAGCTGCAGCCATGATCAGAGCACGATCGCTAAAGCAGTGTCCTTGCTTGTTAAGGAAGCGCGCGAGGTGGAGCGAGCCGAAGGAGGCCGCTTCGTCCATGACCCGGGGCACATGTGTAGGTGTGTAGTTGCGCTTGGCCACGCGGTACAGCAGTTCAAAGTCGGCGAGACATGAGGGAGTGTCGTGCAGCAGACCAACAGCGCGCGCCAAGGTGTCCACGTCTATGTACAATTCGTCTGTGAGGCCCTTCCTAACGCGATACAATAATACATTTGGATAGTTTATCATCATCCAATTGGCCGAGGGCATGTCCTCATATTGATATATCATCGCGTCAGGTTTACGAGCTATCCTATTAATCCGCTTCAATTGTTCAATCACATAGTTGCGTACATAACCTGTTCGCCAAAATTGAAAGAATGATCTTGTACTATTATTATTATTCATTGTATATGTATGTATGTGTATATGTATGGTCACACTATGATGTGCACGACTCTACACATTCATCTTCTTCTCTACATGTTGATGCCCATCATTAAACACCGACTTTCAAAGGTCGGAAATAACTTGGTTGTTTGTGGCAATATCTTTTGGAAATTGTCAGTTTATGGGTTTGGGGTTCAATTTTTTGAACTTCATAAATGATGCCAAAGATCGATCCAACTTTGATCAACCTTGATAACATGATCGTCATCGACATCATTTGCAGTTTTAAGTCATAATCATTCATTGTTTCAACGTATATACGTAGGTGTTTGTGTAGTATGACCAAGATAGACGACTTTGCGAGCGATTGGTTAGGTTACACCCAAAATTGACCATTCTTTACTAAGATATCGTCGGGACTTTGGTACCGAAAAGCCACTTAAAATAACATTAACTCACTGCTCTCGTGCACCAACAACCACATCAGTAATGGGACTCATCCACTAACAACAATGATCGTCACTGAACTAACACCACCAACATCCAATCAAACATTCACACAAAGGCCCAACCACCCATCACTCTCATACCAACTTATACAACGAATCATCATTGACCGACCTTCCAATTACGCAGATTCCATCTTTGGCACTTACACACACTCACTCACATACTCATACCCCCCACTAAGGGGATGCGGTACCTCTGCAGTTTGCAATGGGCATGTGTAAGCTTACCTCTTCAGAAGATTCCTTCGTCACGATAATCTCTCATGATCAAGAGTGTCATTAGTGGATAGGATAGGATAGTGTATAAACTGACCCCTCTAATGGCATGTTGATAGGGGGTCTTGATCGAACAAACTACATCACTCACTGATCGATCAGTCGGGCAGGCGGCCAGCCTGCCAAAGTCAGTCATGTGAGTGAGCAAGTATAATCATTGCCAACAACACGAGAACTAAACAGATGCGATGAATGGATGTGTTTGGTTTGTTCAAGAACACGCGCACTAACACTCACACACACACACACACACAAAGACAGAAAACGATCATTCATTCATCAACAACTGACAGAGTTGCCCCGAAGAGCTCGTCTCTGACCTGATCTGACTCTGACGACAACTGTTCTTGTAGGCCTACCAATAATAACTATCAAGAATGGCAAGCTTGCCCAACAAGTTTGTTTAAGGATCAGCTGTCCTCTATCTCTCTCTCTCAAATCACATTCATTGCATTAATCATTATTTATCATTATCATCATCATAATAATAATTATAATTATCATTATCATTAATTATAAATATATTCTATCAATCAAACTAATATTTTATTAATTATTTACTCAACTTATAACTAATAATTATATATTATAAATAACAAAATAATGCAATCTATTGATATTGAAGATAATATTAATAATAATAAGTTGGACTTGACCCTGTTGGCAAAGGAGAAGTTGTTGGTCGAGGCAGAGTTGGTGGCAAAGAACACTTTCTCAGACTACCCTGGTGCTAAATCAAGTTTGTTCGTACATACCGCAGATTGGTCCGGTGAAGGCCGTGTGCCCCAGCGCACAGGCTTCATCGAGCCAATCGGATTCGTCACAAGAGTCACATCCAGAGAGGGCATCCTCGGCGAGAGATGGGAGTCCGCCGACAACATTGCCCTGAACGACAGGCAAGATGTGCTGCCACCTGCCGATCAGCGTGGCGTCCGTAGCAATCCAGGTGTTATTCACTGGGCTGGTGGTGAGACGATCTACAACTTGACCACTGAGGAGGACCGTATGTGCTCGATGCAGTCCAAACATGACCAGACTCAGCTCATTGCCCAGATCGTGCCATTCATGGTCGAGCCAGAGGTCGGAGGTTGCTTCCCCTACGTCTGTGCCGAGAACACATTTGTAACTCATGCGCCATACATGGCCACTTCAATGGGCAATGCCTTCTTTGAGGTGTGGCAGGCCAACGAGAATGGGGTGGAGCAGTGGAGAGAGAAGGACCTTGCCAAATGGTGGAAGGGTGACCCGACCAAGAAGTACACATTTGGCAGATTCGATCGCCGTCCAATCAGGATTGTCGTGCCCAAGGATGCCACACTCATATGGCAGGACAAGTTCATTCAGCCATTGACCGAGGGCATTGCCAAGATCACCAGTTCATTCACTGCCGAGCTCAACAAGTTCACATTCACCTGTCCACTCCAGGGATTCGTTGTGGTCAAGAATGGCCAGGTCACCATCCATTTCGAGATCATTAACTTTGAGATCGTCCTTGGTGAGTGCGGCACTACTCTCACACCATGGCCAATCCATGCACTTGCCAACCGTGTCTTGATTTCTGGTGCCATTGAGAACTTGGAGACCAGTCCAATCTCAGAGGTCGCAGTCTTCCAGCAAGAGTTGGCAAGATACAGGGACTCGTGCGCACAGGTCGTCCAGGCCAAGACATGGGCCATCTGGACATTGGAGCGTGTTGTTGAGATGTACACTGCCCTGCGCACTGGTGTCGTCACCGAGAACAGTCCATTCATCGTCCGCAAGATTGATTACTCCAAGGTCTACCGTCCAAAAGCCAACAAGATCATGGAGAACTTGTCCAAGGGCAGTGGCTTTGCAGTTATCTCTGGCAACACTCAATGGGATGCACTGTGTGAGTCCATGAAGCTCAAGGGTGTGAGCACATCACCAATGCCCGTGGCCAACTGCATGCAGTACAACAGATTCGTCTATGGCAAGAGCTTTGGAACTGGCATGGGTCACATCGACAACCTCTTCCTCTATGACTATGGTGGCGACTGGACAATGCCAGCCATCCGCAAGTGGATCGCCGGAATGGGACAACGCATTGCCGAGGTCCACTCCACCGGAGAGGACTGTCTCAAGTCTTGCATCGAAGCCACCTGTCTCAGCTATGAGTTTGTTCGTGCCAAGAAGCGATACGAGGACAACATGCGTCGTTCTGGTGTGCATCTGACCAACGTGTGCTCTTGGAAGGACTTGACAGAGATGCTCCACTACCGTGTGATCGACGCCGTTTTCCTCAAGTCGACGACCACCTCCAGCATGGATGATGAGGCATACTATGTCATTGGATTCGCCACAGTGATGCACGACCTCACCGACTATGGCTACGATCTGAGTGTGTGTGACTGCTCCAACATGCTCTTCACTCTGGGCGCCCGCGATGGACAGTACTCTGGCATTGAGCATGCATACGCAGTTACTCTGGCTGGTGTCAAATATGTTGCCGACGTTCACAGATACAATGCAAGTGGTCTCACACTCATCTCCACTCACTACTGGCAGCTCTGCAATGGTCGCCACCGTATCCTCAACGCAGCCATGAGTGTTGCTGAGCATGCCCACCCTCGCCGCCTGGCTGTCAAGGACACTCTGATTGGAACAATCTTTGGTCGCAATGATGAGGAGTACTTCGTCCAGCCACACGACCACCAGTCATGTGAGAACCAGTACAAGCAGTTGAAGGAGCGCGCACTCAAGTTGGGCGGTGCCTTTGACACACTGCTCCGTGGAATGGTCGCTCGTGTCTACGAGCGCATCTATGGCCTGGCATTGGATGACATTGTTGGATTGGAGGAGGTGGACACCATCGTCAATATTGTCGACTGTGTCTGTGTTGACGGTCGCAACGAAGGTATCGAGTTCCTCTGGGACATGGCCATGTTCATGTGGGGCGACTCTGGCATCATGTGGCATGCATTCCTTGGCAGTCTACTTGTGACCAAGGATCGTTTGGTTGGCGATGACACTGCTGGCTATGGATATGAAGGCAGACCATGGGAGAAGCAGCAGTAAATTTTAAGTTAACAATACAAAGTTGACAATGAAATAAATAATTAATTGATTAACACTTTGATTGATTGTTTATTTGTTTGACTAGGTTTAAAGAATAAAAGAAGGAAAGGTGTGATGAATTGGATATTGATCAATATCCAAACATCACTCACTTTGTAGCTCTACATGGACGACACATGATTGGAATTTGATACCCCTCTGCCTCAAAGTGGGCATGGTCAACAGTTGGCATGCTCCATGGTTGATGACATTTAAAACAGGGGGCCATTTGAACTGAGGTAGGTTCCTGGATCTGACAAGAGTTGCCCAACAGCTCTTCGAGTGACTGGAGATGATCCATTGTGACTTCTTCTTCATCACCAACTGGCTCCTCATATTCTTGAGGTGGGGGTGGAGATGAGGGTGCTTCATTACTAAGTCTGTCGGCAATACCCTTGACAACTCGGATCATCTGATCTGCTGATGCTCTTGCCTCGTTGGACGCCAAGAGTTTGGCTTCAATTTCCATCTGTTTGATAGTGTTGGAGAGTTCATCTACCAAATTGAAACCCTGGCAAATACTCTTGAGATCTCTACATGTTGTTGTAATCTCTTCTGTGAGGACATTGATGGCGGTTGCGATCATTACTTTGGCATCTTTGAAACTGTTGATCTCTGAAGTTGTTTGATTGTATCCTGCCTCCGCAGACATGTACTTAGCCTTCATCTCTTTGATTTCTTCATCTACAGTTGTCACATATTCCTCAACTTTAAGGTGTTTATGGTAGTGATGTTGATAGGAGCATCCATTGGGACACACATGGCAATTGTCTCTACCACTCATGGCGTAGCATTTTTTAAATGCATTGTCCCCACGTACTGTTATCTCCTTGAGGTTACATGGAGAGTGACAGGCAAAAGTACAAACATTACATATTGTGCTGAGATCAGGAGAGTCTACCAACCTGCGGTTGATAATTTCAGTAGTCTTATTAAAATCCTTGAACATGTTTTGGTTATGTTGGAAATCGCCAAGTTTGGCTTGGGCAATTAATATCTTATCTTGAAGGTCTTGAATCCTCTTGACTTCCAACCTGGCTTGGTGCAGGGTGGCCTGGACCCTGAAATTATTAATTAGTATTCTTATTGATTGATTAATTGAATAATATATGGTACCTACTTGAATTTAAGTTTCCTCATATTTCCAAACTCAATTGTTGAAACAGTTGCCTTGTTCCTAATACACTTCATGATCAGGTCAGTGGTTGCCAATGAAGTCTGGAAGTCCTTCAAAATGGGGATACATGTAACTCTGTTCCAGGTCATTGGATCCTTAACAAACAATGAGTTGTTCATATAGAAGATAGCCTTTGTTCTTAGATGACCCAGGAGGCCCAACTGAAAAGTAGCAGTGTGTGGCTCGCATTTTGTGAACACCAAGATCAAGTTATTGAGTATCACATCTGGAATGGCTCCTTTGAGTCTAGAAATGGCATTCTTCAGGGAAGTGACGTTTCTATCTTCAGTGCCATTTACTACCAATATAATGGCGGAGAGGGACTCGCAATTTTCAGCTGCTTCAATGATCTTTGAGATGTTCTCATCATCCTGCTTTGGACCATTGGTATCAGAGACTCCTGGTGTGTCAATGAACAAGTAATCATCTCCATCCTTGGTGAAATCATAGTGAGAGCACTCACTAGTTTGACTCTTGGTCTGGTCCTTCACATTGGTTTCACTACCTTTTCCTTTGAATTGATGTTCGGTAACCTTGAAGAACGCCGTCTCTATGATAACTTTCAGATTCTTAGGGAAAGTTCCTTTGAGAAAGAAGTTGGCAAATATGTTTAACAATGATGATTTGCCTAATTTGGTATAATATTATTATTAATAATTAGATTAAAATAAATAAATATTGTATGTAATTGATTATTTCAAACTTACCAGCTCCCGAAGCACCAGCAACTATTATTGTGTATTTCTTCTTTCCAGATGAAGTTCCTACCAAACTCCTTGAGTAAGCACGATTAATATTATTATTATTAATATCAATATAGTTGTTATTATTTGAAATCATCTTTTACTTTGGTAAAGGTATTTGAAAGATTGAATATTGCCAAAGAAGTTAAATATTTTATACTTGACCTCATCAGGAAATTGATTATTCAAGTTGTTGAAAATTTTATGATTGGTTTAATATATATATATAGATAATATAAAGTGATTATTCACGTTTTTGTTTAATCACTTGATTTTATAAGTTCAATTACTCAATTCCCAATAACCAATTGGTTATTAAACTTCAAAAGATAAAATGATATTATGATATTAATAAATTTATTAAACAATATTAAATGATTAAAAATAGGAATGATCGTTCAAGTTGAACTTAAACATGGAGAATGTTGATAAGGTATCTCATATCTTGAATTATATCGTCTACTGATAGTCTGGAATTTGTTGATCTCAATATCTTTGCTTCCATCTTCAATAGATCAATGGATATTGATATCTCTTTAACAAAGTTGAAACCATTGCAGACTCTCTTGATATTGTTTGATCCAAGAATAAGGTTAACTATAGGGGTAATGAGTGATTGTTCCACCAATTTGATCTCTGATGTGATAATGGTTATTCTTGTTGTAGATTCCAGGAAAACTAGAATGATTGCTGATAGTGACTCGACTCTTGAGGCCTTCTCAAATATCATTGTTGTCATTATCCCGTTCTACTCCATTTGTATCTGAGAGACCTGGAGTATCCATGAACTCATAGGTGTGACCATCCTTTGTGAATGTATACTCAGAGCAAATATGTTTGACTTCTGGAACGTTGATTCAATAGTTGTCGGCAAAGTGAAGGTTTGTTACTAAGAAACGGAACTGGTCTCTGGTTATAATTCTTGCCACTGATGGAAGGAAACAATCACCATCCTCCCAATAGTCCTCATACTTG
Organism: Acytostelium subglobosum LB1; assembly: GCF_000787575.1. Classification (NCBI taxonomy): domain Eukaryota; phylum Evosea; class Eumycetozoa; order Acytosteliales; family Acytosteliaceae; genus Acytostelium; species Acytostelium subglobosum. The sequence continues at coordinate 906,610 of NW_012236527.1, read as the reverse complement.
GGTATTTCAACAACTCCCATTGTGATGACCGCAGCAAACATTTTGAATATTATCATTTGTTGATTGGATGTCCAAAGAACAATTTCTCCAACTGCTCTCTCTGCCCATTTGATGAATATAAATATTGGTTTGGTCGACAATGAGTTGGACTATCTCGTGGTCAAAGAATTGTTCGAACACCGGCAAATTGGTGTATGCTCCTCGATGATTCACCTCTTCAACATGGTATCGCCCCAGACCCAACCTGGGCTTTTGGTCAGTCCATTCTTTCAAAGAAATATCGGGCTGATCATCGAGTAGAATTGCCTTGATTGCTTCTTTAGTTAGACTACTTGATACTTTCTTCTTCTGTTTCTTTGCCTCTGCCAACAACTCAACTTTTAACATCCTAATATATCGTTCAATATCAGGATCTACAACAAATCATTGTTTGAATTAATAAACAATACTCCAAAATCAATCATTTTGATATAATAAATTACCATTCTGGTTGGCCTCATCATGGATACTAGGCGCCGCACTAATGCTGACGGCCATCTCTTCTTCTTCATCACTATATACAAGTTAATCTGGAGAGATTGTGTGTGTGTAAATGATTGGATTTATTTGGATAAGATTGGGGATTAGAGCTCCAAGTCCTTCATCATTGAGGATGTTGATATCGATATTCCTCTGTTGTTTGGCCTGACCACATTATTATTATTGATGTGGTTGTTGTTGTTGTTATTATTGCTATTGTTGATTGGAACAACTCTTTGGGGTTGAGTTGGCTTGGCAGTCTGTTCCACGACATTCTGTTTGAGGTATTTCCTGATGGCTGATATGGGGACGACCAATGCTTTCTCTTCAGCCTTTGATGATTGTATCTCCTTTGGTCCAAGTATCTCCACTGCCTCGCGTAGTACCACTCCAAAGTGTTTGGCAAATGTCTGGAATGGCTCTCGCTCAGACAACTCATCATGTTCGCCATTCTCACCAAAGATTGGAATTGTTGTCAAGTAGAGCTCAAGGGGTGCTTCTCCAAACTGTCTGCTAAGCTCTGCTGTGAAGTGATTGACACCTGCTGTTCGCAATGATGCCAGGATCGATGGGATCAATGGGTGGTACTTGGGCGTGCCAACAATAGTGCGCAATGTGGTTTGTATCTCCAACAGCGTGTCTTTGTCCACTGGTACATTGGCGGTGGCGTGTACATTGTTTGTCTTCCAACACAGACCCATCATGGCGGGGATGTGCTCCACGAGGAATGATTTACGAGCGGCTGGCAACTCAAACAAGATTTGACTTCCCTGTTTCTGGTCCTCGGTCAATGGCATGGCAATGTTGATCTCGGCCACAACCTTGCCCAATGGGACATCATCTCCACTTTGATGGACTAGCACTGCTCCACAGAATGAGTAGATCAACTCGGCTGCGTGTGGCACCTCGCTCAGGATACCCTTGAGTCCGCTGGTAAGTGTGGCGGGGAGTATGGTGAAGGCACGTCCACCTTCGTTGGCCAATCTCTCCTCGACCTTGCCAAAGAGCTCGAGAATGCCCTCAAGACCATAGTCATACTCTGGCAACTCTGGGGCGATGTAGGGGAGTGATGCAAGACGTGGAGCACCATACTTGCAGAGCTCCTCAATCACAAATAAGTCTTTGGATAGTCGCGGGTTGAATCCAGGCACGATGAACAGCTGATTGATTGTGTCGAGGATGGGTTGGACTTTGAAGTTAAGCAAGTCCTTGTCATCCAGTAGGTAAGGGCTACCTGCTATTCTTGGTGCTTGTGTGCCGTGGATGGCGATGTACAGATTGTTCTGGACCAGGGGCAGACCATCCCATCCATTGACCCTTGAGCAACCAGACCACAAACACATCGATAATATACCAATGCCTTTGAGCTGTGGGAGGAAGCATTCCAGGGCAACAGAGTCTTGTATCTTGTTGTCGACCATGTGTCCGTACAAAGCTTGAATGTTGTCTTTGCATTGCCAGTTGGTGATATTCTTGAGGACGGCAGAGAGGTCTGCTGAGAATGACTTGTACGATGGCTCAAGTCCCGAATTCTTGACCAGTTTGATGAATGAGCCTTCTGTGGCGGCATGGGCTCTCGTCACACCAGCCTTGCGAGCGGCATCCTGTAGACGCCCAAGGAACTTGATGACCCTCCTCTGTCTGTTGATCGACTTGTTCGTGATGCTGCTCTCCTTGTCCCTGAGCAGGTTGAGTATCGGGTAGGTATCATAGTTGGCCTTCATTGTCTCCATGATCTGATGATCAGTGATCAAAGTTCGTTGAAGTGCCAAAAGTGAGAGCTGAGCCTGCTGAAGAGTCATGCCACTTCCGGCTCCTGTCAAATGCTCCTCAGTGAGCTGGAGTTCGCTCAAGATACCGGTTTGGCCTGCACGGCACTCATTAACCAGATCCTGGAGCATCTGAGCCGGGCTCATTCCACAGACCTCAATCACCTTGTTTTGAATGCCATTCCTGCTGACGATGGGCATGTTGGCGGCCCGCAACTTCCAGAGCACTGCCTGGATGTAGCTGTATGTGCTTGTGACTGTCGCTGCTGTTGGGAATACTACATCCTTGATCTTGGCAATAAGTTGGGTGAGCTCGAGGACTAGGTTGGGCAGTGTATCAGTCTCATCGTTGTTGTTCACGAGTCTGTGCCAGATCTTTGAGACAGAGATGAGGAGGTCCATTATCAGTCCACACACAGCTGGTACATCTCGGTTGTTGGTCGCATTGGCCTGCTGGACAACAATGATGTGCTGTGGCATCACCCCAAAGAGGTTGTCCTTGAGTGTGTTGGGCAACTCTGCCTCAACCAGAGGACGGATATCAGCAGGCAGCACAAGTATGTATTCTTTGATTCTCTTTGTGGCCATCGCACCAAATCCTCGTTTGAACTGATCATATGTTCCAAAGTAGCTGCCATGTTCTTTGAGTACATGGGCATGGGCATCTGCGCCACAGTCGGCAAGGCAGTGACCACAGAAGGCAGCGCGGCAATTATCGTTACAGGTGATGGCAAAGCAGCCAGTCCAGTCGACAAACACGTGTCCTCGAGGACACCTGGGGTTGAGCAGTTCCCCGATGGCCCTGCTGTGTCTGACCACTGCCGCCTTATTCTCCATCATCTTCAGAACGAGGTCCTTGTAAAAAATGAATGGCTTGGAGCCGAGGAGCAGCGACACGAACACTGAAGTGATGATCTCGCGTAGGTCTGAGCTCTGATCAAACGCTCTGGTGTTGGACAGTGTTGTGAGTGCGAGATTGGCTTCCTTGGGGATGAGCGAGGACACTGTTGGGTAGATATCGGCCATGAAGTTGGCAATCTGTTGAGGCTCAACCTTGGCACAGAATGATGCAATAGATGCGATACGGCCATCAACCGGCAGTGCTGTGAAGTTTGCTACCTTGTCGTTTGTCTTTGAGACGGCATACTCTACGAGCGCGGTGATTGAATGGGTGAAGCCGGGGAACACGGCGAGTGGTGACACCTTTTGCAATGCACGGGCTACATCATTGACGACAGGGTGCTTCGACAGACTTGCTGGGAACTTGGACTGCTTGAGGTTGATGATGGACTTGTCCATGTCAACTGTGCCACTGCTGCTGTACGATCGCAGGACAAACAGTGCCATCTCTCTTGTGAGTTGATTGTCATTGCCAATTAATTGTTGAATGAATGGATGGTAGGTGATGGCGGCTGCCTCATTGTCCATGTCAATGATGTCCAAGAGGATGGCCACAACAGTGTTGACTCGGATGAAGTAGCACAAGGGACTGTTTCCGGCAAACTTCTTGACATACTCGTCGTTAAGCACGGTGTCTTTGAGTATGCCCTCAGAGAAGATGATCTCAATGAGACAGTGAGCCAGGAGGGTGTAGAGTTGAAGGGACACATTCATCAATTGAGAGAGCGCGCCAAAGAGTGGGGTGGAGGCAGGGTCAGCATGTGCCATGATCAGGATGAGTGCACGACGAAGAAGGAAGGCCAGTCCACACTTGGTGTCCTCATGCTGGACCATCAACTGAGAGAGGTTGTCCACGCCAGAGAGTGATTGGATGATGCTGGCAATGTGGTCAAGGTCTACTTCTTGATCGTTGTTATCGTTGGCGAACAACTCAAACAGGAAGTACTTGATGTATGATTGACTGTCGGGCGTGAAGAGGGAGACAATACCCTTGACCTGGTCAGCCTCGAATATGTCTTGAAGCTCGACGAATGTCTTGCGATGTCGTTTGAGTTGTGACTGATCCACTGCTGCATCGGCCATAGCAATGGCACGAATGATCCTCCAGTTGATAGAGTCGTCGGCACGGGTGACCTGGTTGACGAGGTCGATCATGTTCAGTGGGATGATTCCATCGATGTGAGTGAGAGTGATGATGTCCTGAACAGAGCGACCAGCAAACTTGTCCTTGGCGACCTTCGAGAATGATTGCGTGCCAAGCTTGATCACAGAGTTGAACCATTCCAGGTGATCAATGATGAATCGATGGAACTCAAGAATGGAGTCGAATGCATTGGGATTGCCACCGAGCTGCACCAAGATCCTCTTGACAAGGTCGACGTTGGCGAGTGGCACTGACGTGCCATTGGCGATCACATCATCAATGTACTCATTCAATGACTTCTTGGATAGTTGATCGAGATGTGCTACGCGGATGAATGATTCGACCGAGTCCATGTTGTCGCCCACAAGTGAGAGATTGAAGAGGTGGACAAAGACGATGGGCGAGAGTGGGAACTGGACCTCTGTCAGCTGTCCCACGACATGTCGCGAGGTCACTGGGAAAAGGAAGTAGCCTTTGGACGACTCTAGATTGCCTCGAGACATTGTGAGTGGCATGAGTGACAGGCAGTCATCGACGTTGCATCGGGGGAAGATCTCGGGGCAGTCCATCAAGTTGATGAGGATTTCGCACGATTCAATCGAGTTGAGCAACTGTAGCGATCGGAACTGAGTGATCACCGAGAAGATGTGATGGAGCACACCAATGACGAATGGGCCGAGGAAGTCCAAGTAAATGGAGCGGAGCGAGTCGGACGAGTACCTGGCTTTCTGGAAGGCCAGCGTAGTCCATCGTTCAATCGTGATATCTGCTTGGCGAACATGATTAAGCAGGAGCTCGATGATCTTGTCTCGGAAGCTGGATGGGTGAGCGAGGATGTTGCTGATCATCTCGAAGCTCTGCGTGACAATGGTGGCCGAGCCCATTGACTGGCACAATGTGGTGAGGTTGTCTGGAAGCAGGGCCAAGGCCATGATCAACTCTGGCTTGAGTATCTCATGCAACAGCTTGTCTTGCTCGAGTTGATTGAGCAGTGATGCCTTTACATCGTGTGCCGCGTCAATGGGTCGTGGCACGATCTCATCCACAAACATCTGGCACCACGCGGTATCGAACACCATAGAGAACTGAGCCTGGGGCTGGGACTGTGTCTGTGAGGCTGTTCCAGCAAGCTCATCAGCAACGACCACAATCAACACGGCGTGTTGGTGTTTGTGGAGCGACTCTGAGGACACTGCATACATGAATGAGTCGAGTTGGATTGATTGAGATGATGACGTGGTGTCCAAGAGGAAGACGGCCATGGCGCTGTGCTCGGTGACGTCGGCACGCTTGAGAGTGGACAGTGCCGAGGACACATCGACACTGGTGGTTTGATTGAGGATGGTCACCTGGGGTATGGCCAAGACAACCTTTCTCTTGTCAATCTTGAAGAGCATTGTGTTGAGCGTCTGGAACAGAGACTGCTCCTTGAGCTGGATCTGCTCAGTAATGAGCATGAGGTGTTGCTGTGGCAGGACCTCATCGGCCATGATCTTAACGGCCAGTGTCTCGAATGATTGATCGCCAACGTTCATCTTCCACATGTCCTTCCAGCGATTGAGTGGCACGTTGATGTTGTCGCCAGCAAGCCCCTCAACCAACTTTAGTGAGAGGCGTCGAAGGTTCTTGCGTGAGAAGCAGTAGCACAAACGGCTAACAACCTCGTCATGTGTGGTGTAGGTGTACATCGCCGAGTCCAACGATTGCTCGTTCAATCCTGGAATGAGGAAGTCCAAGAGATTGATCACCTGGTTGTCTCCCAGGGCAATCTTGCTCTGGTGCATGATCTCCGATCGGGTCTTGTTCTGTTGGGGGTTGAGGGCACTGGCGAATGTGAGCACAGTCTTGGAGAATCGATTGATCATCGGTGGGAGCACACTGGACTTGAGCTCCTCCTGATCCTCGAGAATGATGCAGCGGAAGTTGGGATCGACAAACACTGACTGAGTAACACCAGCCATAGACAGCATGGTCTTGTGAAGGTTGTCGGCTTCCAGTCCACTGGTGTCCTTGGTGTAGTGGACGTTAAGCGCGTCGAGCATAGACTCGTAGAGATGTCTGCTCTTGACCAAGATCAGGGTCTTGCCCTCCTTCATGCATCCCTTGATCTGCATCATCTGTTGGACGATCTCTGACGTGGTCGTGGCTTGATCCTTGGATGACGAACACTGGAAGATCACGGTGCATTGCTCCTTCTTTACCAGGCCCATGGAGAAGAGCAAGAGTAGGGCTGCATTGGCCTTGGTGAAGATCATGACGTGGCGCGATGCTTTCTCGCGCAAGGAGTAGGCAATGACCTCGGGTGCGCGAACAGCCATACTGTCTTCGTCAAAGTATTGGCAATAGTGCTGTCCATGATGGATCTTCACGTTGCCAACGGCAGCCAGGAACATGTCTGCGAGTACTTTGAGCGTGAGCTCGCTGTCTGGGTTGTTGGTCTGCCACACCAGTGCCTTGCGATACATCTTCATCTTTGCGCAACAGTCACACAGTCTGATGGGATCGCTTTGATCGCTCTCGTGCCACTCCCATCGTGCGTTCACATGTTCATTGAGTTGGAATGGTGATTGCATGCTGTCGGCCAACACAGCCTCGCTCTTGGCATCGGGGAATCCTCGAAGATTGATCATGACCGCCCAGCGAGTAATATGTGAGTTGACCTCGGATCGTGTTGCGGTACGCAACTGGCTCATCTCGAGCTTCTTCTCCAATGGCACGGCCAGGGTACGAATGGTGCTGATCACAGCGTAGAAGTCACGCATACCGTAGTACCAGGTGTAGTTCTCATTGGTGAGAATGTTGTTGGAGAAAGCCAACGAAAAGTTCTTGATCCATTCGCCAACGTGGTTCTCGCCAAGGTCGCGAAGGATAGCTGTGGCTGTGATGGCCAGGTCACCCAAGGGCGGGTTGCCTCGGTAGACAACACGTCCTCGACCCATCTTGGACGCGTCCAATCTGTAGTTGGAGATACCAATGATGGGCAGTTTGATGCGGCGACCATCCACCTCGATACCATTGTCGATCATGTCGTGAAGTGACATGAGGGGGTTGTGCTCTGAGCCAATGGTTGCGCCAACTTCCTCCAGAACGATACTGTTGATTCTGCGCACGGTGGTGTTTGGTATCTTGTCGGCGGCGATCTGAGCGCGTGCAGCACGCAGGGCATTGGCGCGGATGTGGTGCGCTGTGGTGTGGGGCGAGCACTGAATCACGTGAATCTGGATGACGATACACAACATGCCGATGAATGTGCCATCACGTCTGTGTGAGTCGGTGGCGCGGATCAACAATTCGAGCGAGCGCGACTTTGTTGAGCCTGGGCGTCCAACAATGAACAGTGGAGACTTGGTCATAACAGAGCACAGCAGGGCAAAGGTGTTCTCCTTGAGAGCTTGGTTCATCGCGATGCCGCTGTCGTTGTCAAGGTCGCCAACGATGTATGTTGCAAGCTCGTTGAATGAGACATACAGCTCGCACTGGTCATACGATGGGCAAAGGTTTGCGGACTCTGGGCTCGCCATGAACAAGGGGTTTATGTCATTGAACCTGGAGCGAATGCTGTGCCAATGTGTCTGGATGCGCACTAGATAATTGAGTCGACGAGGCGAGTCAAGACGCAGACAGTACGTGTTGATAAGCGAGACGTGCACGGCATTGGTGAGGAAGCGGAAGTAGGGGAGTGATTGATTGAGGTGTTCGCGTTGTAGCTGTGATCGCGCCTCACACCAGAACTCAACGAATATGACTACTACCAGCTCGCACATCTTGCGCATGTCACGCAGTGAGACGACACTGATCTCGTCGAGGTAGACGTCGTGGCGAATGAATTTCTGCGACTCGACAAGTAGCTCCACCATGATGGTGCGGAACTTCTTCCAGTATGCTTGGCCTTCAGTGCCATCGCCTGCGGTCTTGAAGTCGTTGCGCAGACCCGTCACGTCTTGCAGGTGTTGAATGAGCCAGTGCACCATGCTGGAGGCGACGAGCAACTCGTCTGAAATGTTATCGCGCCATTTGATCAACAAGTTGGTGTCCATCACATCCTCAATCTCTTTGAATGGCGACAAGGTAGTTGAGGCGCTTCCCCAGTCCCATGTAATGGAGCACAGCGTCTCGGGAGCCCTGTGCACTTGGTACACAAGTTTGATGTCTTTCTTCTTGGTCTGCTGGAGTACGCTATTGCCACCAGATTTGATGTTCTGCTGCTGGTACTTGAGGAAGTCCAGTCCACCAACATCCATGTCCGCGATGGTCTTCTGCTGCTGGGCAGTCCTCTCCTTCCATGGGTTGAGGATGGTGACAAACACGATGTTCTGGGGGATACGCACGCCAAAACACACATGGTCCACCTGCATGTCCTTAGCAATCCAGAGCGATGCGGTTGTGTTGACCTCATCCATGGCAACTACAAACTGTCGGTGGGGATGTCTCTGAGCGCGCTCAATGATTGGCGACATCATGCTATAGAAGTTCTCCTCGGAGATACCCTCTTGGACATTAATGATATGGAAGTCCTTGCCAGTGATCCTGGACAAGAAGGCGAGTGATTCTGTCTTGCCACATCCTGTCTCGCCCATAATACATATTGGCATGCCAGCAATCAATCTTGTCTGGACGGCGAGCAAACGAAGTATATTGTCGGCGGTGAGCGTGTACTTTGGCTTGTCATTGCTAGATCCAAACAGACTGTTGATGTATTCGGTGCCCTTGGCGATGAACTCAGTACATGTGATCATCCTTGTGTTGAGGTCCATCATGCCATTGGCCGTGAGCAGGTCAATAGCGTTGACCAACGAGTCAGATGTCTCGATCTGATCAAGCTTGTGTGTGCCATGTCCTGTCATTGAGTTGATCGCCTGGAGAACAGACATGACTCCCGTTTCTGAACAGCCAAGTACCTCGAGCAACCTTGTCAAGAGTGGGTTGTTGTGGTCGGCTGAGAAGGTGAGGTCACTCAACTTGGAGCACAACTTTTGCAGCTGAGCCCTGTTCATTGGTTGCAAAGAGCCCTCGCACACGATCCACTGTAGGAACAGCTCGTTCTCCGAAGTCTGTGGTCGCTCGCGCTGGATGATGTACTCGAGTGGCGAGAAGCCAGCGACCGAGGTGACGTGGTAGCCAGTTGGTGTGACGACCATGAATGGGGTATCGCGCCATGATTCAAACTTCTTCATGTTGTTGCATCGGCGGACGTCATCGAGTGGACGCGTCGAATCGTATGGCTCCATCGAGGGCAACGCCAAGTTGTATGTGCAGTATAGGATCATGCACGCATAGTGATAGGCCAGCTTCTTGTAGTCTTGTTCGGCATCCTCCATATCGGGGAAGTCCCAATAGACACCATAGGCATGATAGAAGTTCTCAAGCAGTGGGATCACGAACCAGTAATACCTGCGCAGGAACATGGTGTTGGACACTTGCGGGATATCCAATTTGTTCATACAGTTGAAGCACAATGCTGATGAGCACTTGGCGCAGTGGGCGTAGCCAGGTTCTGGGTCGGGGACGACCTTACACTTGGTGCACGCCAGTGATCCCGGAGAGGCGAATGTGATGGCCATCAAATGACCGGCCTGACAGTAGTTCTTGTGGGCAATGGCTGAGACCATCTGATATAGCTTGTCACTGTTGGGCAGGGCAAGAGAGGCCACCTCACTCCTCTGTGGCAGGGTCTTGATGCCTCTCTCGAGAGCGTTGAAAACAGCCACAAGCATCTGCGTGCCCAGATGGTGAGTGTCCTGTTCACGGAAGCTGTATAGAATGTTAGAATCATCGCTGATCTGTGGCATGGGTTTGGTGGAGGTGATGCCATGTTGCAGTGGGAGGTCTCTGAAGTACTGGCAGATGGGTATGCGCTTCCTCTCGTCTGGGAGTCCAGTGTTGGATAGCTCAATCACAATGGTGTTCTTCTCATGAAGTGGGAATGTGTAGCCAGTGCTGTCGCGCCAGCTTGCCATGAGCAGGTATTGGAAGAGGAATAGGTTGGCCTCGCTGGCATTGACTAGATGTCCAATGTTCAAATGCAACACAATGCCACGATCGGATGTGATGGGATGGGCTTCGAGCAGTCGTCGCAGTATAACATTCATCGGTGTCATGTCGATTGAGAACTGCGCCTGTCGCATTGGCAAACCTTTGTTGTCGAGTTTGCCAGCGACGAATGCACGTATGGCTGAGGTGGTCTTGCCTCCCGCACAAGATGGTGAGTGAACGACATGTATGTTGAGCGCGCTGGCCATGGGGGTGATGAGGTTGGCCAGTGCAGTACATGTGTCGGCCTTGATCTCCGTCTCATTCCTGACCAAGATGGTGGAGATGTATGATGATTGCTGGATACCCTTGGTCACAAAGAAGAGCTTGGGATGGTCGGGTGGCATATGCTCGGCCACCATGAACAACTTCTGGATGCATCGATTCTGCGTGGCGTAGGACAAGTCCTCGACCTTGACCAGCCAGAAGGTCGAGTTCCTTGTGTTTGTGATCTTGTTGAACAGGGCCCATCTGTCGAGGAAGTCCTCAATGTCCACGACTGTCGTCTGCGACGTGCAGAACAGTACCTCGATTGGGCATGGCAGACGCTTGTGCATGGCAATGTGGTTGCCAAAGACCACCTCCTCGAGTGTGTGCTCATCCGAGACGACACGCACTAGTTGGTAATGGTTCTTGATGTCGGTCAGAGGAGTGTAGCTGGGCAGGACGGCCATTTGGGGCGACTTGTAGGCCAACTTGCCAAAGTTGAAGAACTTCTCGAGGCAGGTCGACAGCAATCGATTTAGTTCCGATGCCTTGTTCACATTCTTTGCTTGATTGAACAGGATGTCGATTGACCCTCTCATGTTTGTTGGACTGCAACCGACTGATTGCAACACACTGAACAGGTCATCCAAGTTCTGAGTGCGCAGTGCCGTCAGACAGGCCACAAGCTGTGAACGGGTGAGAAGTGAGAGGATAGGGTGCGCCTCTCTAAACTCTTCAAAGTGCTTGGTCCAACGCTCGAGCACAGTGGACTGCTCGTGGATACACTCGGTCAACTGAAGCATCCTCAGACCACAGTCCACATTGAATGTCTTCACTTGATAGTCAGGATGGCCGGCATCACATATCTTCTTGATGACCTCGGCCAGCTGGAAGCAGTTGTCAAACATCATGTTGAACCTTGTAACGTAGCGCTCACGATCCTCTGGCTTGGCGATGTTGTCGGGCAGTGGCGCGTCCACGTCCACAACGGGCTGTCCCTTGATTGTCACGCCACTGGTGAGCAGTAGTTGTGATGGCAGCGCCTCCAACTCCTCGGGATGGACCACGACCAGCTCATTGCGAGTGCCGTCGGTGTAGCTGGCAGACACAATCACCCTTTGATAGCGAACATCAATCTTGAACTCACCATTCATCATGATGTTCTTGACGATGGCCATTGTTTGCCGATCCTCTGACTCGCTCTGCAGTGACTCTTGTACGATTTGGATGCCTGCGCGCTTGAGTACTCCGTGCAGGCCTGCCAGCGGGATGACAGATCCTCCACACTCTCTGAAGAAGGCGATCAGCTCGTCGATGCTGGTGGGGAAGGGCGGACGCACCTTGATCTTGGCATATACTGGGTGATGGAGGATGGAGTTACGTTCACAGAGTAGACGCAACATGTGTAGAATGTCGTGGGTCTCCTCACGGATGTCAGATGATTGACGGTTGTCAATGCGAGAGTTGAGCGAAGCGATGTCCTTGTACACGGAGAGCACCTTGTTGAGGTCGTGCTGGACCATCACTGAATGGAACAGTGACAGGAATCCCTGGATCACATTGGCCAGCGCGGGATGATTATTGATCAACTTGTTGTAGACACTCTCCACCTCATTGCACTTTGTGATCATTTGATTGTTTGTGTCGCCAAGGATAGTACAGAACTCTGTGACGACCGACGAGTCCATTCCAAGATTGGTAAGCAAGAGTTGGAGCCCAACAATGTCTTCGATCATTGTCAGCGCGGTTATGCAGCTGTGAACCTTCTTGGAGACGATTTGTCGCTCAAGGGTGGTACCACTTGGATGTAGTAGTTTGTATAGGTCCAACTCTTGATTGATGATGGTCTCGATGTCCTCCTTCAAAGCCTTACGATTGAACTCCATCTCCTTCCTCACCTCGGCCTCCTTCATCTTGATGATCTTGTTACGGAACATTGTCGTGCCGTTGTCAATGTTGTTCTTGAATAGGGTGGCGATGGAGGCCACCATCAACTCGCCACTGCCCACCTGCTCGATCAACTCGCGCCACTTGCCAAAGTAGAGGTCAAAGAACATGACCACACGGTCTGTGAAGTCAACGTCAGTGCTCCTCGCCAACATATCTCTGCCAATCGACTCGTCGTGCCAGAGGTGCTGGAAGAAGGCTGAGTTGCCCAGTTGCTTGAGGCGGTCGGATACCATCCTGAAGTTGGGATGGCTCTGGGGCTCGTACCACTCACATACCATCGTTAGCATCATGGTCCTGTGCTTGTCGGCGTAGACCTTGTGCATCTCTTTGGCCTGTCCCTCAAACTGTGGACAGCTCTGCAGGATGGTGAATGCCTCCAGGAAGCTCAACCACTGGCCATTGATCTTCTTGGCATGTTGTATAAGCTTTTTGGCAGACACACTTAGTGGCTCCTCCAACTCTAGCAACAATGAAACTAGCTCCATGTTGTGCTCGGTGAGGAACTGAAGGCCGTCGCCAAACATTTGCTTGGAGTTGATGCGTTCGGCCAGCATGGCAGCGTCGCTCACGAGTTGGTCCATGCGCTTCTTTGCCACACCATTAATGTCAGAGTATGCACGATCAAACTGTTGCTGCACGCCCTGGATTGTGATGTAGTAGTAGAGGTCACTTTCGCGGGTTTCGGAAGGCGCGCAGACCAACTTGAGGAAGCTACTGCGTCGCTGTAGCTGGGTGACTGGATTCTCATTTTTGATGATGTCGATCAGACGCTCAAAGCACAGTTCATACAGCTCAATGACCAGGGCATCAGTGCGCTTCTCGGTCACAGCCAACAGGTCATCTGTGGTGCTTAGCAAGTACTCCTTTGACATTTTCCCATAGATAGTCTTGAGTGAGTCCCTCTCCATGGTGAAGAGTAGTGTGCCACGCTTGTACTTGTTGACCAGCAGCTTGAGTCTTGTGCCTAGGGTCCTGTCGATGGCTTCGGGCAAGTACTGCATGAACTGACGGGTGAATGGGCCATTCTCCTCAAACATCAGAGCAATGTTGATCATGCCATTGACAAACTGCTCATTCGAGTTGCCTGCCTGTCTCTTCACACGGTCCTTGACCTGCTCGAGTAGGTGACTGTCCCAGAGCGACATCTTGGCGTTGACATTGTTGTTATTGTTGTTGTTGTTGTTGTTGTTCGCGTTGGCGATGGCTTTGGCGTGGTCGAGCACAGCTTGAAGCAGAGGCAACACCTCCTTTTGGTTGTTGACATCATTGCCCTCGTTTGTGCGGAAGCGGTCGCCGAGGAGTGAGAATGGGATTGAGTCCTTTGACGCGATGTTTGGCTGAAGTTTGAGACATTGGAGCCACTCTTCAAGGTACTCTTCGCGCTTCATTCTGTTGAGGCATGTCTTGTAGTCTGGGAGACGGGGGCCAAAGAACTGAGGGATGACGTTGGTCATTGACATGCTATTGGCCATCGCTACGGATGTAATGAACATAGTCGGGTCCAACGATGCGTACACCTTCCAGTCCGTGATGCTATTGATCAGCTCCAACTCGTCCTGGGTCAGCTTGCCATTGGATACCTCTCTGTAGTTGTTCAGCGAGTCGGTCGTGTTCTGCTGGTTGAACGAGTAGGCGAATGCTGACACCAGGTTGAAGTAGCGCCAGATGTTACCGTTGGTCTTCACCACCAAGCCACACTCCTTTGCCTCTTGGATGTATTTTGGGTTGCGCTGCAGTGCTGGCAATGACTTCTTAATGATATCAAGACTGATGAACTTGTTGTCCAACTTGATGCAATGTCTAAAGTCATAGTGGTCGGCAATACGACAGAGTATGATGGCAAAGGGGAGGATGTTCTCACTGGGCACGAACGGATCTTTCTCCAAATGTTCGAGTATCCTTCTCAGCACCAGATTGTAGAACATCCTGCTTCCAGTCTTGAGCTTGTCAAACATGAATCTTGTCTCACGCTCAAACACTTGGGGCTCGGGACAGGCTCCAGCCAGGAATCGGGCCACATCCTCGAATTGCACGGCGGACTCCACATCGACCTTGGTGTGCCACACGCGACCATTAAACATTTCATTGTTGATGTCAACATAGAGCATGCCCTCCTTCATGTGTCTGCCCTCAATCTCTCTGAACTTGGGTCTGCCAAGAGAAGTCTTCTCTTGGACATCGGCCATCTTGACGCAGAACTGGAAGTCTTTGTTCTCCTCTGCCATCAAAGTGGCGTACAGTCCATTGTATAGAATGGAGCTTGGGATCATATGGCCATCAACATAGATTGCTGGGAGGAACTTCAACTTCTCCATCGCAACAAAGTAGATATATATCCTCAAGTTGATGTTTATAACATTTGTTTGAGGTACATTGTTGTTGTTGTTATTGTTGTTGTTGTTGTTGTTTTTGTTGTTATTGTTGTTATTGTTGTTATTGTTGTTATTGTTATTGTTGTTGTTATTATTGTTGTTATTGGGATCATTGTCAGGTTGTTGTGGAGGTTGTGGATCTGCAACACCAATGAATGATAAAGTTAGTCAATCAATCAATCAATCAATTGGATCCATTCCAATTGAACTTACCTTGATTGGGTTGGTCATCCAGCTCTGGGTCATTAAAGTTGACCTTTCTGCCGCCACCACTGGCTCCACCTCTTCCACCTTGTGTACCTCCTCGTCCTGCACTGCTCATGTTGGTATTATTCCAAACTATGTTATGGTATGTATGTTTGATTGAGTCAGTCTATATCAATCATCCTAATCATCATCATCATTTATCAAACTTACAATATTATTTTAAATAAACGAAGTAGAATAAGGATAAGTAGTAATAATAATAATAACTATTAATATCTGTTTGGTAATGAATATTGATAGATATATGTTTGTTGGAACAATAAACACCATGATATAAGGTTCCCCTCCATCTCATTGATTGTCTTGGTACTCTGGTGATCAAAGTGGAAGTGAGTGGAACTTGAATATTCACTTTGGTATGTCCTAGCGACAGGACCTTGACCAACACTTTTCTACTATTGGGCATGTTGGTTCTCATGGTGATATCCATCAAACGAACCATCCAAGTCGCTGATCGTTGTTTGGCAGTAGACATACATCATACTTTACTATAAAGCAACATTGTTAGTTATGTTATCTAACTTTGTTCAATCAAAGTTTAGTTCATTTATAACTTACTGCCTCAATCATTCCATTTAACTATCATACTAGTAGTAATAGTAATAAAAACAAAGAATAGTGATTGAACGTATACCTTGTAACATCACGTTGGGGTGCTTGCTTGTTCATTCATTGTTTGATCGTTCAATCTCGAAAAATTAAAAATAAAATATCTAATATGATGATTTTTTGATCAACCAAACCTTTGGTGATTGATTGAGAGGTGGGGCTGGTGACGTGTGATTGATCTATCATAATTCTCCATCACAACAAAATGTGAGGAGGTAAGGGTGTGATCGTTAAAAATAGTTTTGAGAGTTACATACAGATTTAAAGATAAAGATAAAGTTAAAGATAGAGATAGAGATAAACAAAGATATGAAGTTAACATACTCAATATACTTTTTAGTACTTGTATTCACAGTGATACTGTCTCGCAGCAGTATGGTGGATGGTTCAGCATGTTGTATTGGAATCACCAACTGTACGACAATTCCAATAAACGACAACACTACATATTATGTGACATGTCGTGGCCTCAACACAATGTTTAGATATAATGGATCATACGTGGATGTCTGCAACTACTGTGACCTTGACCCCAGATACACATCACCGCCCGCATCGTCATCCAGCAGCAAAGTGCCATCGTACATCTTCTACGTCATACCAATCGTCGCCATCTTTGTCATTGCAGTGGCCGCCAGCTTATACCGCGCGCGTAGGAACAGGATCAGAAATGCCAAGACACACACAACACAATTAGTACATATACAACAACAACCAACTACAATAGTGATGACACAACAATCAGTGGCACCTTCATTTGGCAATGGATACGACTATCAGCCCAATCAGCTACAGGGCATGCCTGCGGCCTATCCCGGAGCATACCCACAACCCGGTGGCGTGTACCCACCTGGTACTTACGGAGCGCCAGCATACCCATACGCTCAGCCACCAGCCATCGCCTCAGCGCCACCCATCCAACAGGCGCCATACTAGTTTAAGCAACCAGATCTAATAAAAATATGTAATTTTAAATGGTATCCTGGAATCTTGATTTGTCCTGATCAGGGACCGCATTTGGAGTGATGGGGAACAAAAAAAAAAAAAAAAAAACCAGTCCTCCTTTGGATTGAGGAATCCTCAATGATTGAATCAATCCATCAATCAATCAATCAACCCATAAGATGACGTATTATGATTGGTCATATCTATTATTATCAATTGTATACTATTATTATATAAATATGAAGACCAATAATCATAAATTTATTATTTTATTTATATTCTATATTTTATTAATTGTTGGTCAAGTTAATGGTCGTAAAGGATGTTGTATTGGAACTATTTATTGTATATCAACACCAATATATGAGGACTCAAATATTGATACTAAATGTATTGGTGAGAAATACCAATATGTGACAATCGATGCCCAAATATTTAAATATTGTGAAGATTGCTACTCAGTTCCAAAGAATAATAATCTAGTCGATCCTCCTCCTCAAACAAGCCCTAAAATTGGAGGGGCACCAGTCTATGCCTATGCTATGATACCAGTAGTATTCATATTTGTATCAATATTAGTTTTTCTACTTAAAAGAGGATCTTGTCGCAGGAGGCAAAGTACCAAAAAGATCGATCAGGATATGTCAACTCAAGAATCCCGAGATGAAGATATCCAAATGAAAACTCAAGTTACTGTTGTATCCTCTGATGGTCACGATGGTGACAACAAAAAAATCAAAATCAATACCTCCAAAGATATAGAGATTGATTGTTCCCAATCAATTGATGGAATCATCCCGTCTTCAACTACAACAAATCAAGATACCACATCAAGTCATCAAACATTATGATGATGTCAACCCAGGATCATAGATAATAAATAATACATATTATTGCATACTTACTTGGGACTACAGGACAAAATAAGGTGATAGGTCTTTGGAAGATGGGATGATGATTTTGGTTTGGGGGTGATGATTTATATCTTGATCGAGATTCAATGAACGAAACAACACACAAGCATGATTGTGTGTTTGAACGAAGTGGGGTGTCGTTCACAAAATTGTGTGACTATGATGTATTGTGTTGTTTTGGTTGGACGTCATCCAACCCCCGCCCTAGTCTACAAGGACAAGCCTACAACTTATCTTAACATAAGCAAACAAGTCACGAACATATAAATATTCATTCATGAATATGTTATCTCAATCAACCAATCAACCAAACAATCAATCATATAACAAACAATCACAAACAACTTCGAGAATGAATAATAATAATATATTATTTGTACTAGTAGTAGTTATTGCAACAACTTTAGTTGGAACAGCATCAGCATCATCAGACCCATGTTGTGTTGGAATGTTTGAATGCTCGGGCAAGCCGTATTATGGATCAAGCATTTCAGAACCAAAATGTACAGGCTTCAATCAATACAGTAATATTTATACAAGTGTCCAGGTATGCGATTCCTGCACATTACAGATCAACTCGCCAGGCATTATCATGATCGTGTTTGTGATCGCAGTGGTCGTCGTCGTCATTGTGGTCATCGTCATGCTCTGCCAGCGTCATCGTCGCAAGAAGTACAGCGGCGGTGTCGTCCACACCACAACAGTGTTGCAGCCAGGCATGACCGTCATGCAGCCGCAGCCAGTGATGATGACAACGATGCATCCACAACCAAATGTCACCTATGAGATGTATCCACCGCAGCAGCCTCAACCACAGCCAGGCTATCCCTATCAGCCAGCACAACATCCACCAGCTGGCTACTACGCACAGCCACCTCCAGGTGCAGCCTATCCACCACAACAGACACAAGAGCAATACTACGCACAGCCACCTCCAGGTGCAGCCTATCCCACATAGTCAGCAGTAAACATTATATGACTAGAGTCACACATGACATACTTGACTTGACTCTCTACTCTCTGTCTCGCTTCCGCTGTTCCTTTGTGGAAACCCTCGTTGAAGAGGAGCAGTGCGCTTCTCTCTCTCGAGGTTGTATTATTAATAAACATGTACACAGGACTGGCTGACACTTATGATGCCAGACAGCCTGGCTTGCCAAGGTATATCTTTCCTCTCTCTCTATCTGTCTACTTGGGTAAGTATGACTTGGCCTGCGCTAGTATCTTCTTTTCGTACTCCTTCTTGTTCTTCCTATTGTATTGTTTGAATGAATGAATGAATGATTGATTGATTGGGACGCGTCAGTGACAGGAACATAATGATCAGCTGAAGAATGAGTGATGACCACTTACTCATAAACAGTGATAGCAGTTGAAGCTGGACTTAGTGGATTCGGATTATCCAACAAGTCTTGTATTCCAATCAGAATCTGTTTTACTGTGATCGATGGCTTCCAATCATTACCAATGATTGATAGACAAATATCGCCATTTGAGAATACATTGGGATGGAAGAATCCTGCAGGGAATGAACCTATATTCATGTTGTTGTTGTTGTTTGATGTTAGAGTCTACTGAGCATACTCAATCACTCGATTGATCAACATAACCTAATCTATAACCTACAAAGTGGGGACTTTGCTGGATAATCATTTGAGAATACTAGAGTGACTGGGTATACACCATTCTCCCATGCAGTCTAATGTTGTTGTGTCAATAGTAAGTAAGTTAATGAAAGAACTAGATGTCTGATGATGATGTTGATGATGTACATACACCTTTCTTTCCAGGTACTCCACAATCCCATCTATTCAAATTGGTTGAGCCATCAGCGTTAGAGGCTGGTCTTGCAAAGAAGTCCTGTTTTGGTTATTCATTCATTCATTCATATCAAGTGAACATGTTATGTTGTTGGTTAATGTTTGTTCATTGCCCATCATTCATTCATTGTTCATTCATTCAAAGGTTTGTTCATTCAAACATACAGGTGGATGATCCTTTCTCCACGACTTTCTCTCCTCAGCTAACCTTGCAAGTGCTACATCTGCCATTTTATCTATCTATCCTAATATCTGTTCACAGTCTACTAACAATGAACTGTTGTTTGTTCAAACACAACAGAACTCAGTCTTCACCACAACTTCATTTTTTTGAGTTGTGAACGAACAAAGATTGTATCTTTAGATGTATTATTATTTGTATCCATTTAGATTGGATAATTACTTACTTACTATTGGATTTCAATGATCAATGATGATGTCAACACTACAATGACTCATCAAGTTTCTTTAATCCATTCAATCAAACCAAATCCCAATTTACTTTGTGGGGAGATATAGTAATACGTTGAAATCCCGAGTAAATAGGATTGATCATATGATTCATCATTGCTACTTACTCATCATCATCAAGGTAATATTGGTTGAACAGGCAATTGAATTGAATTGGAATTGAATGTAAAGGTCTAAAGTCAAGGAGAGACGCGAAGGGTGCCACGCAAATAGAGAATCCCAAACACACACCGACCCCACCAACTTGGTCTTAAAAAGGAAATGGATATCAAGTCTGGCACACACGACACACTCC
Source organism: Acytostelium subglobosum LB1 (assembly GCF_000787575.1). Lineage (NCBI taxonomy): Eukaryota > Evosea > Eumycetozoa > Acytosteliales > Acytosteliaceae > Acytostelium > Acytostelium subglobosum. The sequence goes on along the minus strand of NW_012236527.1, from coordinate 886,398 downwards.
CATCTTCCAAAGCAATTTCATACAACTTCTTGTCTCTATCTATCTCACTTCACTTATTCATTCACACATATACAACATAACATACACACAAACATAACAAACATATATCTCAACAACAAAACAAGTAATAATATTATTAATTTAAATATTATTGATTAACCATTACATCGAACATCGATAGATAGAGATAGAGATATATAGACAGAACGAATAAGAAGTAGGAGTATTACTTTGAGCGAGATAGATATACAGTACTGAGAGAGAGAGAGGAGGAGATGAATTACGTGGAGAAGTTATTCGACGAGGTGCACTTTGCATTCAAGTTGAATGCTGCCACACTCAGTGGTGCCATTGATATATTGGTAGTGCCACAGACAGACGGCTCACTCAAGTGTACACCATTTCATATCAGATTCGGCAAGTTGCAGCTGATCTCATCGTCAGAGAAGATCATCTCAATCTATGTCAATGCTCAAAAGACCGACTTGCAGATGAAGTTGGGCCACGCTGGTGAGGCATTCTTTGTCGAGGAGACAGAGGAGCCTGTGCCATCCATCCTGGCGACGTCGCCCATTACGTCGCCCAAGCAGTCGCGAGCAGCCGCTTCAAAAAAGTCCACTGAGGAGCTGTTGCCAGAGTTCCAGGCGACTAGGATCATGTACAAGCCGCCCGTCATTCAACAGACCACCACCACAACAATGACCACGACCACAACGACAACGACAACAATCAACAATTTGGAGCCCTCAGAGATGAGGCCTCTTACATCAGCCATCGAAGAGATGATCATCAAGCAGAAGGGACAACAACCTCACGTAAACAACAACAACAACAACCCATTGCCAGCAATCACCACAAACAATATTCTAAGCAAGAGTGCCAACTCTGCTCTTCACATCACGCCCTCCAGCTCGGCCTCGACCACCGCACCATCCTCTCCAACGACAAGTTCCATCAAGAAGGGTATGTGATAGGTCCCTTGCTCCTCAAGGACTCGTTCGCCCATACTAACACTCGTTCACAGCACTTACAGGATCACCTCTAAAGAGAACATCATCACCAGTGTTCTTTGAAGGCTCGGAGGATATCACATTGGACTCACCAATCAATAGTTATATTATCAACTACGAGTCTGAGACTCCAATCGACACACCTATTGGATCGCCGTCAGAGATCAATGTCACCACGCCACCACTGGAGAACAGCCCGCCCAACTCTAGCGCTCGCAAGCTGTCGGACAGCCACGACTCGGTCGTCAACTCGGACTCAGAGTCGGAGCAAAAGGTCGGCTTCTGGCGTTGGGGAGGTCTGCCGAAGTTCATTCGAGGCAAGACGACCAACGCAACGGCGGCAGCATCGCCGCCCTCGTCCAACACAACCAGCCCCCAACAGACGAACAGCCACATCACATCGCCAACGGCATCAATCACTGTAACATCAACCTCGACCGAGGCAACAATAACACAGCAACAACAGCAACAGCAGCTCACCAGCGATCTGAGCGACACCACTGGCGTCCTGGTCGAGAGCAACACAACGACCAGTGCAGCCATCGTGGAGGCCACCCTCGAGGCGGGCGAGTCCGGTGGCGAGCAGGAGACCAAGTCTTGGGGCAAAGCGGCCTTCAAGAAGATCTTCAACAAGCGTGAGACTTCGGCGGCTACATCAACAGCAGCTGTTGTCGAGCCCACCTACCTTGTGAAGCCTCCAACCGAGCCTCCTCAATCCATGGACAATCTGGACACGGGCGCAGAGCCTCAGATCTTCCATTTCGAGGAGGATGAGCATGATATACATGATCAAAAGAATGATTCCTCGTCGGAGGAGCAGCATCAGCAGAGACCTAGGAAGCCACAGAAGCAACAGCAACAACAGCAGCAGCAGGAAAGAGTGCAAGAGGTACCCGACAAGGATGATCGACTCGATCAGTACAGTGCCAATCGTTTACTGATGACAATGTCCACAAACAATGAGCAGAGCTACGCATCGATCGTCAAGGGATTGGATGAGCAGGGCGGTGACTCATTGCCACCTTTGATCCCTATATCCGACTCAATGGAGAAGCTGTCGGACATTGTAGACGACGCCGACTTCCCACCCCTGGCCGCATCCAGGACGCCCAACAGACCTGGCCGCCCAGCAAGAGGACAGATGCACGCCCAGCTGTCACTGTGCGGACACTTGATCCTCGACAGGAACCTGCAGTCAGAGCCAGAGGAGCGAGAGCGCTTCTTCCAGGAGCACATCGTCTCGCATGAGCAGCTGTGTTCCGATGTGGCCCTGTTCAAGAACCCACACCTTGTGGCCAAGATCGAGTCTGAGTACTACCCTTGGACGATCGCTGGTCACTACATCATGTCACACCTCGTTTTCAATCGTCCGCTGTCCGTCGAGGCGTTAGAGTCGCTTAGGAAGAAGGACAAGGAGGAGAGGACCGCTGCCAAGACGGCCGCGCCACCAGGTAGCAGCAGACACTCTTGGAGTATGAAGAGCTGGCTCCCAAGTTGGAAGTCTAACGAGGACAAGCAAGCAACTTCATCTAACAAACAACAGATAGTCAATGGAAAGCAACAAGATGTAGCTCACAACAACAAAGTACACCAACAGATGATTGAGGGACAATCAAGCAATCTTCCAATCGTCGTCTCTCCACCACTTCAATCAAAGCAGATTGTTCAACAACAGCCAAACCAACAGCTTGTACAGACGACTCCACCAAGCATGCCACCTCACTCGTACGTCAAGAAGTCACTGCGACCAACATCAGCCCAACTTAAATCACTGGGCCTGAAGAAGGGGGTCAACACAATCACCTTTGTAGTATCGAGCACACTGCAGGGCACGAGAGAGTTGACGGCGTCCATCTACCTGTGGGACAACGACTCCAAGATCGTCATCTCAGATATCGACGGAACAATCACCAAGTCCGACGCACTTGGACATCTGCTGCCGGCCTTTGGCAAGGACTGGTCGCACATTGGCGTTGCCGAGCTCTACTCCAACATCAAGGAGAATGGCTACCAGATCATGTATCTTTCATCTCGTGCCATTGGTCAGGCGGGCATCACGCGTAACTACATCAGCTGGGTTAAGCAGACTTCTGCGTCCAACCTACAGAACGATCCACAGATGCCATCGTGGTCGCTGCCGGCAGGCCCGGTGTTCATGTCACCGAACCGTCTGCTCACATCGTTCAACCGCGAGGTCATTAAGAAGAACCCCGAGGAGTTCAAGATCGCCTGTCTGCAGGACATCCAGAACATCTTCCCTCCCGGCTACTCGCCATTCTATGCCGGCTTTGGCAATCGATCGACGGACGTTGCCGCGTACAGCTCGGTGGGCATCCCGGCCGGCAAGACATTCACGATCAATCCCAACGGCATCATCAACACGTCCAACAACACGTACAACAAGTCCTACACCAAGCTCAACGATCTTGTGCAGGACATGTTCCCAAGCATCACCTCGGGCAGCAAACACATCGATGAGCAATGGAACGAGTATCACTATTGGAAGAAGAAGTCGATCATTCCACTAGACAAGTTAGAGCCATTATAATCAACAATATTAAATGGACGAAGTATATATATATTGATAATGTACCTTTATATTGTTCGCTCGCTAGCTGGTTCGTTCCAAGGTTGGCCACATCAATGATAATGTCTTATTCAATCTTATTACTATTGTCTGTTGACTTGTTACACTGTCCAATGATACGTCTGAGTGGAGATTGAATTGACGACACACCTTGGCGCCACCATGTTGTTCAAGGTATGTTATTGACAAGTCCTTACCCTTGCCATCATCATCAACAACAACTTGCAGAGTATCCTTCAATAACATTGACTCTCCAATATGAATGATTATCCAGATCTTCTCATGTGTCTGTCTATACAAGTACGATGGGAACATTGAGGTAGCCTCCACATTGGTAGTAGAGAATGGTAGAGTATCTTGTGACATGTCTATCATCAATTCCTTTCGCTTGATCATGTCCAAGGTGTCCTCATGATGGTGAACATGGTCACTGCCATGATGTGAGTGATCTCCAGATTGTTGAGAATGGGAATGAGAATGTGAATGATCTTCCAAGACAGTGGCAGTGATTGTCAATAGTTTGGTCCTTTTGTTGAACTTGGTAATGATGTTGTCTTCGTCGATCTTGTGATGGAATGTGTATTGCATGTTATAGCGATGGTCTGGCTCTTGAAGAACAAGTTGTTGATCAATGACCTCGATGTATAAGTTTGTGATTGATTCCAGCCTTGACAATAATATCTCCAATTTGATCTTTGTTGGTATTATTATTGGATTGGTTATTGATTGATTGTTCTCATCCAGTTTGATTATGGTATATACTGGTATGATTGTTCCATCCTCATTCACTGTCTCCTTTGCCGCTGGCTCATCCATAACAACCTCTGGCTCTGGCAATATCGAAACTACCATCTCTCTCTTGAAGCTCTTCTTTGATATCTTGTATGCTACATTGATTGGATGAGAGTGAGTGATTGATTGATTGGTTGGAATGATTCCAGAATGATTGAGTGATGGGCACACTCACCTGCGATGTTTAGTGATTCGCCTGTCGACTGATGGATGGCCTTGACAGCAGTTTGAACAAGTAATCGATTTAGTCCTCTGTTCTTCATTGCTTCGTTGTAGGTCTCAGTAGCATAGACGATGTGATAGACATTGAATATATTGCTAGCATATGATGACTTTTGTTGTTGTAGAGGGAATAGTGCATGAGGTATGATCCAACCTTGATTGTCTGTAGTTGAAGCAGGTTCTATCGAGTAGTAATGTGACACCATAACATATACAACATCATGTCTATTACTATGTGTCTTGATACAGAATGCAGGTGATGTTATAACACTCTTTGTTGGCAAGTCGTTCAATGATGTTGGTGGTGTTGGCGTCTGAGTCTGCGTGGTCGTAGTTGTCGTCGTCGATGTCGATGTTGAGGATGTACTTGTACTTGTAGAAGTACTGGTACTTGGGACTACATTGGCAGTCTGTGTGATTGTGTCCGATTCATTGTTGTTATCTTTGTTAAACTGTTGTACTTGTTCATAGTACTCGACCAAGGTCGACATTATCTTTGTGTCCTTGAGTGCATTGGTCAAGTCGCGGTATTCCTAAAGTTCATACATTCAACTTCATTAGTTACGTTTGTTTGATTGATCTAGCATATCATGTATATATTACATTTGCACTTAACTCCTTCAAGTTGTTATTGTCATCATCACTGTCATCGTCGTCCATGTTATAAGTTCATCCAAAGGTTGAATGAATGAAATGAAAACCCCTCACTTTGAAAGACACTTGATGATGTTCACGCTCAAGAGATAATGAGATAGAGATAAACTCAGGATGGATACATTACAGATACCATTATTAAAGATTATTGCATTAATGTTACCAACTAATGAAGATAGGATCGTATTGTCATTGGTTTGTCGTCGATTATTTGAACAACGTCATAGGTACATCATGTTTACAGATGATAGTCTACCATTATATTGCGAGTATATTGGCAACAACAATGACAACAGGAAAGAGAAGAAAGAACAGATTATGTTAAGATCATATAAAGATATTATACATAATCAAATATATAATACCAAGATGTTAAACATCATTGTATACACGAATGATTCACCATTCGAACAACATCATGCCTCAGGTTATGATGTTCGCTACTCTATTCCATCTTGGATAAGAAAACAGATCATCAACAACAACAACAATAATAACATTCAATGGATACAAGAAATATTGGCATTTAATAATATACGATCAATCAAGTTCTGGGATTGTGAACTAGAACCATTTAGCAAGCCATTCTGGGATGGCATCAAGGACTTCTTGTTAGAGATGGCCTCGCGCTCAGTCTTCATTTCATTCAAAGGTTCATTACAATCAATGTCACAAGTGAACACTGTGAGGAAGATGAATGTGAAGCCACCACATGGATGGGCAAGGCCATCACGAGACAACAATTACTTCCCAAGTAGTTTGACCTCACTTAAGCTCCAAGGCTTCTCATTCAATTCATCCTTGGTCGAGCTGGGCATACCAGATACTCTTCATACACTCAACATTGAACAATTGTATGAATGGAACTATCCCATCACTCCTGGAAGTCTGCCCAAACATCTGAAATCAATCACATTCTCAGAGGCATTCAATCAATCAATCAACAAAGATAATTTGCCAGCAACATTGGAGTCGATTACTTTTGGTAATGCATTCAATCAACCTATTAACAACCTGCCAGCAAGCATCACCTACATTTCTGTTGGCGACGAGTTCGATCAACCCATCGACTTCAATGGACCCTCGTTGCGAACATTAATCTTTGGATCGCAAGCTCAATTCCAGCCGACTATCACCCTCCCTGCGCTCACAGAGCTGTCAATCTCGCTTGTGTTCTCAACAACCAATGTAAACACAATATCATTGATCACCTCCAAGATATTCCCCAAACTCGCATCACTTCGCCTGCATCAGTACTCTGAGACGAGTTGGCGGTCAACTTTAGAGCTGGGCTCACTCCCATCCACTCTAAGGACGCTCACAACCACTGCGCATGGACCACTAGGTTCGTTTCCAGAGGGCCTCACGACTTTGTCTCTTAGATGCCGCGATAGTTTTGAGACCAAGATCAGAGCTGGCACACTGCCCGCCTCACTCAAGTCTCTACATCTATTCGGTTACAAACACCCATTTGACCAGAATGATCTTTTACCATCATCCATTACAGATTTATATATTGCAGGCAATTGTTGTCAACTTCCAATGAGTGTACCATTATCACTGCGCAGGTTATTTTATCGTGGAGTCAATCTTTCCAATTTAGAAACAATACTTAAAACTGATACATTGATTGATTTGGACTTGAACAGTAATGCCATCTCACTCAAACTTCGTCGAATCAATCATACACTCTTCCTCAGCTCATCACAATCAATAGCCAGCTATGGATTCATTAACATTTCCACAATCTTTTCCAAGTTACGTTGATTCCAAATAAACAATCAATTTCCACTTGGAAATCAACGAAGTTCAAGTTGTACACAAATTTGAATTTTGGCGCCTTTGACAATATTTGAAACAGTCGTTCTCACTTTGACCACAAGTGATAAGATTGCATTGAATCACAAATATATGATATATTCCTCAACATTACTAGTAGTAGGAAGAAAGAAAGATAGGAACGAAGCAAGAGAGACATGTCAGGTTGGGACGAAGGAAGAGTATTCATCAGTGGAGGAGGTGGATTCGGTGGACTACAAGCACAGAATGAATTGGCTGCTGCTGCCGCTGCAGTTCAGGAGAAGTTCTTAAAGTTCATACGTGGATGGAAGAACCAAGACAACTCATTCATCTATCGTGAGCAATTGACACAGAGATACAACCTCGAGCAATACTATCTCGAGGTCAACATTGAGCATCTATCTCAATTCGATGCAAACCTCACTCATCACCTCATGACCAAGCCCAATGATGTCATCCCTCATGTATGTATTCTAATCACTGGGATGGGACTATCCCATTCGATTGATCATTCAATTACTCATACTCATTCAATCACTCATACTCACATACTCAACCATTCAATCAATCAATCAATCAAACTAATGTAGTTTGAGAGAGCTGCAAAGGAAGCAGTACACAAGATGAAGTATAATATGGACATTACAGAGATCAATGACATACAGGTACTATTTATAAGTAGTCAGGAGCCATCATCAATCAGAACATTGAAAGCAAGTCATATTGCACGTCTGGTCAGGATACCTGGAATAGTGATCTCAGCATCAAGAACACAGCCAAGACCCGTCAGGCTTGTTGGCAGATGTAGGTCATGTGGCCATGACCTCGTAGTTGACGTACCACCCGGTATCACAGTCAGTCCCTTGCCCCTTGTCTGTGAGAAATCGTATGATCGTCAGGATTGGAACCATCCCATTCAATCAATCATTCTCTGATCACACACTTACCCTACCCTTACCCATCCCACTATAGCCTAAGAGATGGAACACAGTGCGGAAACAACCCATACTACATTATGTCAGACAAGAGCAAGTTTGTCAATCAACAGATATTGAAGCTACAGGAGAGTCCTGATAGTATACCTACGGGTGAGATGCCAAGACATATCCAATTGACGTTGGATAGATGTTTGGTCGAGAGAATCACACCTGGAACACGTATATCAGTGTTGGGCGTGTTTGGCATCTACCAAGGTATTGGTGGCAGGAAGAAGGAGGTAGCGGGTTCGGCAACCATTCGTCAGCCATACGTCCGTGCACTTGGTATCACATCGGACACTGACAAGGGTGGAAGGTCCAACTACTTCTTCACGCCCAAGGAAGAGGATGCGTTCAAACAATTCTCCAAACGAGCCGACCTCTATGAGCACATCTCAAGCAACATTGCACCATCAATCTATGGACATGGAGGTATGTGTTGTACTTCCTCTTCCTGATCAATGATGATGGAGCCATTCCACTCACCATCCCTCCCCCATCCCAAACACAGACATCAAAAAGGCCATCACTTGCCAACTGTTTGGAGGCTCACTCAAGAGATTGCCTGACAAGATGAGATTGAGAGGCGATATCAATCTGTTGTTGCTTGGCGACCCTGGAACAGCAAAGTCACAGCTGTTGAAGTTTGTCGAGAAGGTCGCACCGATCTCAGTGTACACGTCTGGAAAGGGCAGTAGTGCAGCCGGTCTAACAGCATCGGTGATCCGTGAGCCATCCACCGGTGAGTACTACCTGGAGGGTGGTGCAATGGTCGTGGCAGACGGTGGTGTGGTCTGCATCGATGAGTTTGACAAGATGGATGTCAACGATCGTGTGGCCATTCACGAGGCCATGGAACAACAGACCATCTCCATTGCCAAGGCAGGCATCACAACCATTCTCAACTCTCGCACATCGGTACTGGCGGCAGCAAACCCTGTCTTTGGTCGATACGATGATTTGAAGTCAGCCGGAGAGGTAAGTAATTTCCATCACTCACTCAATCAATCAATCAACTCACTCACTGGAACTATTCCGATCAATGTAGAACATCGACTTCCAAGCAACAATCCTTTCTCGTTTCGATATGATCTTCATTGTGAGGGACCCTCGTAATATGGCCAGGGATATGAAGATCGTTGACCATGTGTTGCGAATCCATCAACAAGGCGCCAACGTCAAATCGGACAATGGCCAGTTTGATAACTTCCTCAAGAAGTACATCTCATATTGTCGCAGTCGTTGTAGTCCAAGATTGTCAGACGATGCCATCGAAGCACTCAAGAATCACTATGTATCCGTTCGTGCCACAGTCAGGATGCAACAAGATGAAGGTCAAGCCGCAGCCATCCCAATCACTATAAGGTATGACTCGACACTCTTTCATTCCATCACTCATTTCAATCACTAACCTTGATCCAATCATTTTCCAGACAACTGGAAGCCATTGTTAGAATATCCGAGTCCTTGGCAAAGATGTCTTTGTCAAACAATGCCACGATCACTCATGTGATGGAAGCTATTAGATTGTTCACAATCTCAACATTCGACGCCATCACCACTAATAATGCAGTGGGAGAGACATTGACTCCACAGATATTACAAGAGGTGTTGGAGGCAGAGACACTGATCAAGCGTAGATTGCCCATCGGCTCCAAGTCCAGCACCAAGAAGATCGTGTCTGAGCTCTCTGGCAAGGTCTCCTCATTCTCCATTCGCAAGGCATTGGACATCCTCGTCAAGAGAGATGAGTTTGAGTATCGCTTCCAAGGCAAGATCATCCAAAGAAAGTCCTAATAATAATTATAAATGCATCATGTATATATATTATATATTCGCCAATTCTTTATTTCTTCTTGTTGGTCGCTTGGGCTTTGGCAGCTGTCTTGGCTGGAGCTGGCTTGGATGAAGCTGACTTGGCTGGAGCTGGCTTTGGCGCGGCGTTTGGAGCAGGCTTGGCTGGTGTCTTGGCAACCTTTTGGGCGGTCGATGCTGATGTTGATGTTGTAGTAGTTTGCTTCTGTTGTTGGGCCTGATGTTGCTTCAGCTTGAGCTCCTTCTCATTCAACTTTTTGTCAACCTGTGCTTTGACTCGCTGGAGGTGTGTCAGCTTCTTCTTGAGTGACATCTGTCGTTCATAGTCTCTGATGTCCTCAAAGTAAGAGTTGAATGACACCTTGTCCGCCTCTACTTCCTCCGCCTTTGACGTTATGCTGCTGAGGAAATTGGATGGCTCTGTTTGGGTGGGGATAATAAATATTTCTATCTCTCTCTTGTTCTTGGTCTTCTGGTTATTGAGCTTCTTCAATCTGTTCTCCAATGGATGCTCCTTGGGCGTTTGAATTGGTGGATTGAAGCCTCCCTTGGAGTTATCATACAGCTGATATATCTCTGCTGGTGACTTGTCTCTGTGTACCTGTGCCGCTGATGTCTCATTGAATGACAAGAATCTCTTAATGATTGGCTCGAATTGTGGATGCCAATGATTCTGTTTGTTTGATTGAATCGAGTGAGTTAGTGATCGATCTTCTTTCATTCAATCATGATGTCATCATGAATAACATACATAGAAGAAGGTCAATTCCCAGAGAGTTGATGAGAATGGGTTGCAATGATCTGGATCGGGTGTCTCTCCATTGTACTCGCCAGAGTGGAATGAGTTGTCATTCTCGATGAGTCTTTGAACACGTGGATGTCCAACAAAGAGTACTTTGCACAGTGAGATGAATGCCAGTGCGACATGTGGTGGTAGCGCAGTGGAGATGGTCGCCATACGCTTAATGAATGCTGCAACACGATCGATTGCTGTCTGTTTCCTCTCTCCAAGCATTCCCTGGAAGGCATTGACTGCCGCCAGACAATTGTGTTGCTCACGTGGTAGCACCAATTGTGGAAGCAAGGAGTACACCTTGGAGAAGTAGTCCTTCAGATCGACATTGAGCGTGTGTCCATGTTGCTTGACTGTCTTGAAGGCTGTGATGGTGGCGTTCAATGCGTTACCAAGTGTGATATTGTCGCGACCAATAAGACCTGCCAGTGCTGCCAACAGGTCGCCAAGGAAGTCGACACTGATCAAATGGGCAAACTTGGCCAGACCCTCGAGCACGGAGGCCAAGGCTGGGGAGTGTGGGGCTTGCTTGATGATCCTGAAGTAGGTGATAAAGATACTCTTGAGGATCTCTGTCTGGAGGTACTTCTGCTCCTTAACTGTATACTCTGCATCGGCTTCGAACATCTCTTTCTCGAGCTTCTTGTCGGCACGCTTGTCTGAACGCTCCTTGTTGGAGAAGTGCTTCTTGCCTCTCTGGGATCTGTGGCCAAAGTTGTCAGAGGCCGCACCAAATGGATTGACCTTCTCCACAGCGTCGGACAAGTGGATTGAGTGGAAGACGCGCAGAACTGAAGGGTCCATCATGTAGTTGGTAGCCTTGGCCACATTGGAAATGCAACGGACGACTTCGAGCGAAGTGGAACCACCAGTAAGATCATTCTGGAACAGCTCAGTGATGGACTGGAGACAGAAGGCAGAGATGGACTTGTCGCGGTACACTGTGAATCGTGCGGTGAGCACTACGAGGTTGGTCTTGAAGTTGAAGTGGGGCTTGGAGACGAGCAGGGTGGCAGCCACCTTGATCACGACAAACAACATCGAAGACATGTCGCGGCTGGTGTAGTTGCCCTTCTCAATCTGGTTGGTGCGGAAGAAGGCGTTGGGACGTGGTGGACGATGCTTGGACTGGATGGCCAAGATGTTCTCTACGGTGCCCTCTAGCAGCACCAGATAGTTCTGGTAGTACTTGAGTAGCTTGCCTTCGTAGATACGCATCAACTTCATATCCTTGCTCAACTTTTGCTTCTTATCGTCCTTGTCCTTCTTATCCTCCTTATGCAATTGATTGTTAATCTTGTAGCCTGGAATGATATCCTTGAACAATGCGCACATTGACAACACAGTCAACTTCTTAATAGTCATATCAGCTTGTTTCAAGCAGATGGCGAACAAGTTGTTGAACAATGCGATCTTGATTGAGTGATTGAGTGATTGAGTGATTGAGTGATTGAGTGGGGTGGAATAGTTCCATCATGTGATTGATTGAGTTAGTGGGTTAGTCAATGTTCCAACGTCATCCATGCCTGGCCACGCCATCAATCAACATACATTCTTCTCTGGATTCTCGATGATCTTGGACGAGATCTGTGCAAGCTGGACCTTGGTCTCTTCGAGGGTCTGTTGGGAGAGGAGGAATCTCTCAGCTTCGTTGATGGGCTTCTTGCGACCATTGTCCTTGGCCTCTTCCTCTTCCTCGTTGTCACTCATCTCCATGTACTCCAACTCCTCAACATCATTCTCAGGTCCATCATCGTCAGAGTCCGAGTCTGATTCCGAATCCTCCATCTCTCCATCATCCGAGTCGTCATCGCCCTTCTTCTTTGACTTCTTCTTCTTATCCTTCTCCTTGACCTCTGGCATCATCTTTTGTTTCTTCAACTGTCTCTCCTGTTGTTGTACCTTCAACCTCTCCTGTTCCTTCTCCTTCAATATCTGTTTTGGATGCATCTCCACACCTTTCAGCTTCTCGACCTTTGTCTCTGGATTAATGATGACCTCGGTCACCCTCTTCATTGTTCCATCTGCACCCTTTGTAGGTAGTAGTTTCCTCTGTATCCATGGTCATTGTGTAAGTCATTCATTCATTCATTCTCGTTCAAACAATCAATGATTGATTGGGGATGGGGATACGTACGACAATGTCTTGATTCTCGAATGAACGATGTCCACGTGATTCAACAAACTCTTTCTCGAGTTGGTCGTTGTTCTCATCCATATCTTCATCATCTTGGTCTTCTTCATCTTGTTCATCCTCTGACTCTGTGCCATGATCATACTCATTATCATTCTCCAACTTCCTCTTCATACCAAATGCTTTAGTCAGACCCTCCTTCTCCATCTGCTTTGATAATGATAAGTGAAGATTCTTACTATATATCATTGATTAAAAGTAAGTTAGTAACAGTTCATCATTCAATCAATCAATCAATCAATCATCACAAACAAACTTACTCGTTTATAATATCAGCGCTGGCGAATGATGATACATGTTGACTTGAGAAGAACTCGATTGCTTCATTATCATCAATATCATCTTTGTTGTTTGTTGTCGCTGTTGTTGTAGTTGATTTCTTCTTATTCCTGCCCTTTACTGATGATGATGATGGTTGATTTGCATCATCAAATAGATGATTGAACTCGCTTACATCATTCTCTCTTGATGAAGCATCCTTCCGCAGAACTCCACGTTCAAATGACTTTGTAACTACTGTTGTTGTCTTCTTAATAACCATATCTATCTCTTGTTATTAAATATATATATGATTGATAATGATGTATGACTTGAAGTGTTTAAAGATTGACCCCTCATTCTCTCGAGTCGTTCGTCGTCTTTTTGTTTGTTCTCAAATTAAATTCAAAAAGAAATGTTTTTGTGTGTGTGTTTGAGGTTGAGTGGACATTGGATGGTTGTGATCGAGGCATGGCGGGCACACTCACTACACACAACACTGGGTCCTAGTGTTTTATTGAATACTTGGATATATAGAAGATATATAAATATATTACAAGAAGGGTGTCCATGTCCATTCACTTCACTACTCTCTGGGCCTATCTATATCTCTCCAGTCTTTTTCTCTTCCAGAAATGAAAGGTATTCTTCATCCTTTGACATATTGTCAGTGGACATTGCTATTCCATGTATGATCGATTGATTAGTTCCAATCCAAATTTGACACAAGTATTAAGTTGGTACTTACATTCGTTAAATAAATACATATCATCACTTGGTTGAGTGCCAAGAGAACTGAAGGATACTGGTCCAGAGCCAATGTTCATGGATAGTTGGAATTTGGTGGGTCGGGTGTGGGGAGATGCACCATTGCCTTGAGATGGATCGAGCATTCCATCGACGAGGCTCGTGTTGCTAAAGTCATACGTCTGTCCAGTGATGCCAGACATCATCGGTGAGAATGTGAACGTTTGTAGCGACTTTTGAAGTGAATTGTTGTTGTTGTTGTTGTTGGAGGAGAGAGCGTTGTTGGGGACGGGCGCCGATTGATTCAAATATATCATCTGTGGCTGTTGCTGCTGCTGACCAGAGTTGTTGTTGGATTGCGATGGACTGGACACCACTGCGCCCATTGGTGGCGTCGTCGCCATGTTGGACATTGACACTGATCGCTTGGGCGTTCCGTCTGACGATGGGTGATCAGGTGATGATATGCTACCTCCGTTCTGTAGGCTGTGTGAATGATTGTTGATAAGTTGTTCAGTTTGCATTGGACCATTGGTACTCTGTTGTTGTTGTTGAGATGAGGGACTGCCAGCATTGATATTAAGTTGATTGTAACTATTATTATGTTGTTGTTGTTGCTGTTGTAGTTGTTGCGCTGGAGACTGAGGAGGTTGATGTTGTTGTGGGGTGAAAGGTGAGGGTGAGGCTTGCTCGATGGATGGTGGCGATGGTAGGTCTTGTGATGGGGACGGCTGTGTGATCTGAGGTGACTTGGCGGGTCGCTTGGTTTTGCTTGACTTGTTGGATGTTGTTGCGCTTGGAACTGTGCTTGCGCTGCCTGATAGCGCATTGTTCGGATCAGGGACACCGGATGGCGCCTCTGTTATTGATGCCTTTCTCTTCTTGCTCGACTTGCCCGTCGACTTGCCTGACGATGATCCGTCGGCTGCGGTCGCCGACGTCGATGAGTTGGACGGCAGCTCAACGTCCGTTTGTGAACTCTTGCGGTTTGTTCGTGCCTTTGGCTTGGCATTACCACTGCCACTGCCACTACTATTACTACTATTGCTGTTGTTGGTTGCGCCAGGCATTGGTGGAATTACAGGGGGAGCTTGTTGTGCGCCAGCGCCACCAGCTGGCGTTAGGGTTGGGGGTCCGGTGGCTGGCGGGACGGATCCGGATAGCGTGGCAGAAGGGATGATGTTGCCAGTCAACATATGAGGCGGCAGGCCGAATTGCATGTGTGGTGGTGGCTGTGGCTGACCCATGGCAACCATTTGGTTGGGCATCATTTGTGGGGCGATACCCGGGACGCCGCCTGGACCATGCACCATCCCCGGATGATAGGGGTAGTACATGTTGGCGGGGCCGCCCTGTGCCTGCATATGCATCAACATTGCTGGGTTGGCCGCTGCTGGATTCGGATAGAAACCATTCCATTTGCTGACTGGTGGCGTCGGGTACAGCACCTCCTGTGACGTCGACCTCTTGGCCAGCATTGCTGGAGGTTGTTGAGGTATCGATTGCTGTTGTTGCGCTTGTTGTTGTTGTTGCTGTTGTGCGGCCGCTGCACCAACCATTGATGTTGGCATCTGATCATGTGACTTCTTCTTCTTTGGAGAATGCTTGCCTGGCATCTGTATTGGCGAATATGTTAGTTAATCAATCAGCCAATCATCAGTGTGATCGATCCGGACACATACCTTAAAGTCTGGTTGTTGTTGTGGGTGTTGCTCGTGCTCGGACTTAATGGCATTGGGTGGGGAAGTGCTAGGGGTAGGGTGTTGTGCCATCGGAGGCGTCGTTATCGTCTGTGGAGGTGTCGACGCAACCACAGGTGCGTTCTGTTGATGTTGCTGCTGCTGATTCGCTGCAGTTGGTAGAGGGTGGGACTGTGAGAGGAATCCATGTTGTTGTCCAGTGGGCGCAGTCGTTGGTGTCAGTGGCGCGTGTGGTGATGCAGACGATGCAGATGTCTGTTGGAGTGTTGGCGATGCTGTTTGGCCCGGCTGAGCGGGCATGGAGAACTGGCGACCGCCACTGAATGTGCGCACCAGTCTGTGATCATTCTGAGCAGTGTACACGGGCATGCCTGGCGGCGCCCCGATCGGCTGTCCGGGGATCTGCATCGGCATGGGCATGCCCTCAAACTGTGGATGATGTTGTTGTTGTTGTTGAGCAAGAGCCTGTTGTTGTTGCTGCTGTTGCAGTTGTTGCTGCTGCTGAGTCTGTTGGGGAGTTTGAAATTGATGAGGAGGTTGGCCAACCATCTGTTGTGGATGCATGTGCAATGCTGGATTGCTCTGATTGATCTGTTGCTGTTGTTGCTGCTGTTGTTGAAGTTGATGTTGTTGATGAAGATGTTGTTGTTGTTGCAGATGTTGCTGCTGTTGTTGATGTTGTTGGTGTTGTAGGTATGCCGATTGCATTGTTTGAACTTGCTGCGGCTGAGCTGGTCGACCCATAATATGTTGCTGTTGTTGTTGATGCTGTTGTTGAAGATGTTGTTGCTGCTGAAGATGTTGCTGATGCTGTTGTTGCTGCTGCTGATGCTGCTGCTGTTGTCCCTGTACAAGTTGGGAAGCCTGAGGATGATGATGTTGTTGATGATGATTGGCGACAAGATCTAGATAGAGCTTGGAGGTGCCGTCCTGATCGTTTAGATTCCTCGAGTTGAAGTGTGGCCAGAAGGCCGTCCACCAATCATATAGAAAGCCATCCTTTGTGTCGATCACATTGATGTCCGTCACTGGTGTGCTCGTCGTATTCTTTAGCTCAGACTTGAATGCTGCGCTGCTACTGACCAGATTACACTTGACCAGATAGTCCAATATATATGCATTCAGACTTGATTTGATTGATTGATTGATTGAATGGAATGATTGAGTGAGTGTCCAGGTCATGTGACGATGTGAGTGAGTCCAGGGTGGGTACCTACGCTTGACTGTCACTCTCTGACCTTGACATATTATATTATCAGAGTTGTGATTGCCACGAGAGATGAGAGAGCTAGAGAGAGAGAAAAGGTTGTAGTAGCCCGGCTATTTATGTCTATCTATGTGCGTTAGCCAGCTAACTAACTAGCTAGTGAATACAAGTTAATGATTAATATTAAGTTGTTTGGCGCCAAACAAGTAGTGTCTCTTTAAGATCGATCGATGACGACCGATCGATTAAGTTGAGTTTGAGTGTATTATATTGGGATATGGATATATGTATGATGGTGAAGGTGATGAAGGTGATGGTTGGTTGGTCTGTTCTTAGGTGATGACTACGTTGGGATGATTCCCAATATTAATATTAAAAATAGTTTGTCGAAGGTTGTTTGCAAATTTGTTATTTTGATGTTTGGTTTGATTAATAATAATGTTTAGAAATGATGTATGAATGAATGAATGAATGAATGAATGAATGATTAGATAGAGAGAGAGAAAGAGAGAGAGCAAGATTAGGAGTTGAGAGAATGATTAATGACACCTTTATCTGCTGCTCTCCCCTCCCTTCCCCACACAACCAATTCAAATTCACACCACAGCACTCTCTTTCAGTCATAAACACACATACATTGAGAGTTGTTTTTGTTTTTAATTTATTTTTTTGATCATCGGGGTAGTACCTCTTCGCAACATGTCCACGATCCTTTGGCACGTGTTTGTTTGTTGATTTGTCTTCAACCAATCAAATTGTTTGTTGTTCCTTTATAATTAAAAATAATAATAGTAATAATAATAGTTAACTATTATTAATAATAATATGAATAATGTTTGATTGATCAATCAAACATTCTTGACCTACTTCAGTTAACGAATGAAACGAAATACTCAAGAGAGATAGGAGAAATGGCGCCTTTTTCAACATTCCAATCTCGAGATTTAAAAAATACCCCCAATGATCAGGACTCGAGTCCCGAGTCTGACTTTCATCACACGTACTGTGTTGTCCGAGAGTGATCACTGGATCATCAATCATTCAATCAACCAATCAATCAAACAAAATTGGAATGAATGATTGATGATATAAGGTTTATTCTTATATATCCTATGCCAAACTGTGCCATGCCATACCATGCTGATCGATCTTACTCTTGACCCTTCTGCTTCTCCCATGGTCTGTCCTCATATCCATAGCCAGCAGTGTCATCGCCAACGAGACGATCCTTGGTCACAAGGAGACCGCCAAGGAATGAGTGCCACATGATGCCAGAGTCACACCACATGAACAATGCAATGTCCCAGAGTAACTCGATTCCTTCGTTGCAGCTGTCGATCGAGACACAGTCGGTAATGTTGGTGATGTTGTCCACCTCCTCCAGGCTTTCTATGTCATCCAATGCCTTGCCATAGATGCGCTCGTAGACACGCGCCACCATGCAACGGAGCAGTGTGTGGTAGGCACCGCCCAACTTGAGTGCACGCTCCTTCAGCTGCTGGTACTGGCTCTCGCATGCCTGGTGGTTGTGTGGCTGCATGAAGTACTCCTCATCCTTGCGGTGAGTGATCGTGCCCATCAGTGAGTCCTTCTTGGAAAAGCGGCGAGGATGGGCATGCTCGGCAACACTCATGGCTGCGTTTAGGATAGATGGCGACCATTGAAGAGCTGCCAGTAGTGGACAGAGGCGACTGTGAGACCACTGGCATTGTACCTGTGCACGTCGGCAACATATTGGACACCAGCCTGGGTGACTGCAAAGGCATACTCGATGCCAGAGTACTGACCATCGCGGGCGCCAAGAGTGAATAGCATGTTGGAGCAGTCGCACACACTCAGGTCATAGCCATAGTCAGGGAGGTCGTGGATAACACAGGCTAATCCAATGACCATGTAGGCCTCGTCATCCATGCTGGAGGTGACCATCGGCTTGAGGAACACGGCGTCGATCACACGGTAGTGGAGCATCATTGACGTTGGTCAGATGCACACCAGAACGACGCATGTTATCCTCGTATCGCTTCTTGGCACGGACAAACTCATAGCTCATGCAGGTGGCCTCGTAGCACGACTTTACACAGTCGTCTCCGGCTGCATGCACCTCGGCAATACGCTGTCCCATTCCTGCGATCCACTTGCGGATGGCTGGCATCGTCCAGTCGCCACCATAGTCATAGAGGAACAGGTTGTCAACGTGGCACATTCCAGTTCCCAAGCTCTTGCCAAAGACGAATCGGTTGGAATGCAAACTGTTGGCCACGATCATTGGTGATGTGCTCAGTCCCTTGATATTCATGGCTTCACACAGCGCGTCCCACTGAGTGTTGTCAGAGATGACTGTCCTTGTACCTGGCCTACTCCTGCTGGAACACTGCGACCTCTGGGATGGGACTGGTATCCAAGTTCTCGATCGCCCCACTGACCAATACACGATTGGCAATACCATGGATGGGCCATGGTGTGACCTTGGGACCACGCTCACCAAGGTTAATCTCTTGATTGATATCGTCAAACTGGATGATGACCTTGCCATCATTGATCTTGACGATACCTTGGAGTGGAGCCTTGATCGAGTACTTGGTGAGGTCAGCTGATACAGTGACCTTGGCAATACCTTGAGTCAATGGATGAATGAACTCGTCCTGCCACACGAGTGTAACTTCCTTGGGCACGATGATCTTGATTGGATGACGATCAAACCTTCCAAATGTGTACTTCTTGGTCGCGTCACCCTTCCACCATCTGGCCAGGTCCTTCTCTCTCCACTCCTCCACTCCATTCTCATTGGCCTGCCACACCTCCAAGTATGCATTGCCCATGTTTGTTGCCATGTATGGTGCATGAGTGACGAATGTATACTCCTAGCAAACATATGGGAAGCAACCTCCAACCTCGGGCTCAACCATGAATGGCACCATCTGAGCTATGAGCTCATTCTCCTCCAGTTTGTAGGCCATCGAGCACATACGATCCTCCTCAGTGGTGAGGTTGTAGATGTTCTCACCAGCAGCCCAATGGAAAACACCTGGATCCTTTCGAGCACCACGTAGATCGGCCGGTGGAAGCGAGTCCAACCTGTCATTGAGGGCGATGTCGTCAGCGGCTTCCCATTTCTCACCGATGACACCTTCACGCGATGTCAATCGGGTGACATATCCAATTGGCTCGATGAATCCATGTCGTTTTGGAACCACTCCATCACCTTCCCAATCTTTGGTGTTTACAAATAGACTGTCCTTTTCACCTTGGTAGTCACTAAACGTGCTCTTGGAAACTGAATCCTCCACCACCAACAACTTCTCCTTGGCCATCAATATCTGATCCAGTTTCCTGTCACAGTCTTTGGCAATTTGTTGTGTTATCAACATTGTTTTTGAATTATATTTGAATATTATAAAATTAATAAATAAATAAATAAATAAATAAATAAATAAATAAATAAATAAATAAATAAAAAATTATGAATTGACTGGATAATTTTATAACTAATTTTATATATCACTGTCAATAAAGGTGTAAATTTGTAAATTGATGATGTTTTTCATGTCAGTCGTGAAATCATCATTTTACTCTTGGAGAACTTTATGAATCCCTACTCAAACCAACATAATCTACCCTTGCCCTTACCCTTACTACTCTACCCTACAACTACCATACCTCAACTACTCATTCACTCACTCATTGACTCACTCACTCACTCGCCCACACATTAATTCGGACCATGGACCACGGATGATAATTCATGTGTACTACTCTGACAGTAGTAGTAGTAGTACTCCTTAATTAGAAATTGTTATTAGGAACGCGGGATCACACCTTCACAAGACAAGGACAAATGGATTAATACATCACTTGTAGATCTACCCACAAACACTCGTTTTCATCCCACTGACCACAATCATGTGGCTAATGTATCATGATTTCGATTTAAACCTTGTAGTTGTTGTACACATATGCAATACAATACAATACGAATGAATGAGGGATACATGATAGGAATGAAGATCTATCTATCCTTCTATCTATCACAACATGTTGACCCAATTCATATAATGAGTCTGATAATCTAAAGTACTAGGACACACGGGGAGGGGTAGTAACGAGACAAATGTAATAATAAAGTGGTGGATGTTATAAAGATTATGTCTTCATAATGATATTATTGTTTAATTTATGAATTAATTGATTGATCCAGACGATAGAAAGTGGGAACTTTAAAAAATGGCGCCAATTTTCAAAATTTCAAATTATGATCCACTCCTTCAGCACAATCACTCAGTGATAAAGATAAAGCTACAGATAATAATAACAATAATAATGTCTATAATGATGGATGATGAAAATAGTATAAATAATGAAAGCATGAACACTGAATATACATCTACATCTACAAATTCATCGACAACAACAACGACAAACATGATTATGCAGGAAGAGGATGATGAGGAGCACGTGGAGGTGGATGAAATACCAAAGATGACACGAGAGAAGGAGTTCTTCTATTATCATCCAATGGCATTTGCGGATGATATACACGAGGCTGTACATGAGATCATCGCTGTAGATGGCGCAGACTATGTCGACCAGTGTCTGTTGACACACAGTGCATTCCAGGCAACGCATGTCGCCGAGCGTGTAGCCGAGGGCACCGATCAGATGTGGCATCTACTTGACGACTGCTTCGGCAAGAACCTCGACAAGTTTGAACAGTTCCTCATGACCAACGTCTTCAACATCCCCAACGACCTTGTGTTGCCAAGCGAGATGCCATCACTCAACTACCTCATGCCCGTTGACTCCCAATCACTCAAAGAGCAAGCTCACAAGCTCAACCAAGATCTGGAAGAGATGAGCACAAACTTCACCAAAGTATGTTCAATCACTCAATCACTGGAACTATTCCAATCACTCATACTCACTCATACGAACTCATTCCGATCAAACAAAGTTACAACAAGAGATGGCAGAGAAGAGAAGACTGAAACAGGACTTGGAGAATGAGATCAAGTTGGTGGAGTCGTGGGATGTGCCATTGAGTATATCAGAGTCGATGATAGAGAAGGACATAGTACCATTGATAAACAATATCAATCACAAGAGCAAGGAGATTGAGTATAGTTATAATCTGATGAAACAACGACTGGCCGATCACGACATCAAGTTGGACGTACCCGACAATAAACTCACCGATCACCAACTTTGTAACAATATCAATAATCTAACACTTGGTAAGTTATTCAATCAATCAATCATTCCATGAATATTTGGACTAACTTCCAATGCCATGTCCAATCACAAACAGAGGAATATATACGCGATAAACAATATATAGAGACAAAGACAAAGGAGTTGAACACAATCCAACAAGGCCTGTAAATAGAGAGTAAGATGAAGAAAGTGGACATGGTGATAAACAATAAACAACAAAGTTGTTGTTATTTGTGAAGGTACTTGCCATTGATTGGGACTACATCAATCAATTAATCAATCAATCTATTGGAATCTGATATTCATTAGTCTTTATTATCATTCATTTGTCCGCGACACACGCCTAACCATGCCATTCCATGCCATGCCTACTCTTAACGCTTCTGCTCCAACCATGGTCTGTCCTCATATCCATAGCCAGCAGTGTCATCGCCAACGAGACGATCATTGGTCACAAGGAGACCGCCAAGACAAGCATGCCACATGATGCCAGAGTCGCCCCACATAAACAATGCCATGTCCCAGAGGAACTCGACTCCTTCGTTGCGACAGTCGATGGAGACACAATCGATAATGTTGACGATGTTGTCCACCTCCACCAGGCCTTCAATGTCATCCAATGCCAGGCCATAGATGCGCTCATAGACACGCGCCACCATTCCACGGAGCAGTGTGTCGTAGACTGGGCCCAACTTGAGTGCACGCTCCTTCAGCTGCTGGTACTGGCTCTCACATGCCTGGTGGTTGTGTGGCTGCATGAAGTACTCATCCTCCTTGCGGTCAGTGATTGTGCCCATCAACGTGTCCTTCTTGACAAAGCGGCGAGGGTGGGCATGCTCGGCAACACTCATTGCAGCGTTGAGGATACGGTGACGACCATTGCAGAGCTGCCAAAAGTTGGTGGAGAGAAGTGTGATACCACTGACATTGTACCTGTGCACATCGGCAACATATTGGACACCCGCCAAAGTGATGGAGAAGGCGTACTCGATGCCCGAGTACTGTCCATCGCGGGCGCCAAGTGTGAAGAGAATGTTGGAGCAGTCGCAACACTCAGATCATAGCCATAGTCAGGAAGGTCGTGGATCACCGAGGCGAATCCAATTGCCAGGTAGGCCTCATCATCCATGCTTGAGTTGGTCGTCGCCTTGAGGCACACTGCGTCGAGGGCACGGTAATGGAGCGTCTGGGCCAGATCCTTCCATGCGCATCCGTTGATCAGATGCACACCTGAGCGACGCATGTTGTCCTCATATCGCTTCTTGGCACGCACATACTCATAGCTGATGCAGCAGGCTTCGAAGCACGTCTTGATACAGTCCTCCCCCGCGGCATGCACCTCAGCAATGCGCTGTCCCATTCCCAGGATCCACTTGCGGATGGCTGGCATCGTCCAATCGCCACCATAGTCATAGAGGAACAGGTTGTCAATGTGGCCCATTGCAGTTCCCATGCTCTTGCCCCAGAAGAATCGGCTGTATTGAATGCTGTTGGCCACGGGCATTGGTGATGTGCTCACACCCTTGAGCTTCATGGACTCACACAGTGCGTCCCAATGAGTGTTGCCGGTGATAATCGGGAAGCCACTGCCCTTGGACAAATTCTCCATCACCTTGTTGGCCTTTGGACGGTAGACCTGGGAGTAATCAATCTTGTAGACGATGAATGGACTGTTCTCAGTTACCATACCTGAACGAATGGGAGTGTACATCTCAACGACACGCTCAAAAGTCCAGATGGCCCATACTTTGGCTTGGACGACCTGCGCACAACTGTCCTTGTACTTTGCCAACTCCTGCTGGAACACTGCGACCTCTGGGATGGGACTGGTCTCCAAATTCTCAATGGCACCAGAAATCAAGACACGATTGGCAAGTGCATGGATGGGCCATGGTGTGACCTTGGGACCACGCTCTCCAAGGATGATCTCCTGATTGATATCTTCAAACTGGATGATGACCTTGCCATCGCTGATCCGGACAATACCTTGGAGTGGAGTCTTGATCGAGTACTTGGTGAGGTCAGCTGAGCCAGTGATCTTTGCAATACCTTGAGTCAATGGTTGGATAAACTCGTCCTGCCACACGTGAGTAGCATCCTTTGGCACAATGATCTTGATTGGATGACGATCAAACCTTCCAAATGTGTACTTCTTGGTCGGATCACCCTTCCACCACTTTGCAAGGTCCCTCTCTCTCCACTGCTCCACTCCATTCTCATTTGCCTGCCACACCTCCAAGTATGCATTGCCCTTGTTGGTGGCCATGTATGGTGCATGAGTGACGAATGTATTCTCCTGGCACACATATGGGAAGCATCCTCCAACCTCGGGCTCGGCAAAGAATTGAACGATCTGGCCAATCAGATCATTCTCATCCACTTTGTAGGCCATCGAACAAAAACGGTCCTCCTCAGTGGTGAGGTTGTAGATGTTCTCTCCTCCAACCCAGTGAATAACACCTGGATCCTTGCGAGCAACACGTAGTTCATCAGGGGGCGGGCAGTCCAGCTTGTCATTCAGGGCGATGTTGTCAGCGGCTTCCCATCTTTCACCGATTAAACCTTCACGCGAAGTCACTCTTGTGATGAATCCAATGGTTATTATTATTATTATTATTATTATTTATGTTTGGAAAATAATATTTTTTGGATTGATACTAGTAGTTGGAGTGATAATTAAATTATCAATTTGTAATTTTCCATCATTCACTTCCACATTCATATTATAATACTCATCTCATACATTCAAGAAGGAGGTCCTACTTTATTGGATCTTTACATCTGTGTCGACCTAAAATCTACAAACCAATTTATTACATGTTACACCACACCCTTAGGGAATGTAAATCTAGCAGCCTCATTCGTTTCGTAATCCCCCCCCTTTCATTCATTCAGTGTCAAAGTGTTGACATTATCCTAGATGACCATCAACGTGAAGATAAGACTAGAGAGTTACCTACACCATGATTTTGACTGTCTTCAAGTGAGATTAACTCATTATGTTGCCTTTTTTATTCAAATTCATAGAGAGATAGAGATCTCGACGCGTGTTTAATATCTTGGCAAAGAGATGTTCTTTCATTCATTCATACATTCAATCAAACAAACAATAGGATGTATTACAGTGCGTGTTATGTAAGGTTTTATCTTTATTCTTATTCAATATCCAACTTCAAAGCCTACTCTTGACGTTTCTGCTCCAACCATGGTCTGTCCTCATATCCATAGCCAGCAGTGTCATCACCAACGAGACGATCCTTGGTCACCAGGAGACTGCCAAGGAATGAGTGCCACATGATGCCAGAGTCGCCCCACATGAACATGGCCATGTCCCAGAGGAACTCGATTCCTTCGTTGCGACTATCAATGCAGACACAGTCGACAATGTTAACGATGTTGTCCACCTCCTCCAGGCTTTCAATGTTATCCAATGCCTTGCCATAGATGCGCTCATAGACACGTGCGACCATTCCACGGAGCAGTGTGTCAAAGGCACCGCCCAACTTGAGTGCACGCTTCTTCAGTTGCTGGTACTGGCTCTCGCATGACTGATGGTTGTGTGGCTGCATGAAGTACTCATCCTCCTTGCGGTCAAAGATCGTGCCGATCAGGGTGTCCTTCTTGACAAAGCGACGAGGATGGGCATGCTCGGCAACACTCATTGCAGCGTTGAGGATACGGTGACGACCATTGCAGAGCTGCCAGTAGTGTGTTGAGACCAGAGTGAGACCACTTGTATTGTACCTGTGCACGTCGGCAACATATGCGACACCGGCCAGAGTGACGGCGTAGGCGTACTCGATGCCAGAGTACTTTCCATCACGGGCGCCAAGAGTGAACAGCATGTTGGAGCAGTCGCACACACTCAGATCGTAGCCATAGTCTGTGAGGTCGTGCATCACTGTAGCGAATCCAATTGCCAGGTAGGCTTCATCATCCATGCTGGAGGTGATCGTCGACTTGAGGAACACGGCGTCGATCACACGGTAATGGAGCATCTGGGCCAGATCTTTCCATGCGCACACGTTGATCAGATGCACTCCAGAGCGACGCATGTTGTCCTCGTAACGCTTCTTGGCACGCACAAACTCATAGCTGAGACAGGTGGCTTCGATGCAAGACTTGAGACAGTCCTCTCCGGCGGCATGAACCTCTGCGATTCGTTGACCCATTCCTGCGATCCACTTGCGGATGGCTGGCATCGTCCAGTCGCCACCATAGTCATAGAGGAACAGGTTGTCAATGTGGCCCATTCCAGTTCCAAGGCACTTGCCATAGACGAATCTGTTGTACTGCATGCAGTTGGCCACGGGCATTGCTGACTTGCTGACACCCTTGAGCTTCATGGACTCACATAGTGCGTCCCATTGAGTGTTGCCAGAGATGACAGCAAAGCCACTGCCCTTTGACAGGTTCTCCACGATCTTGTTGGCCTTTGGACGATAGACCTTGGAGTAATCAATCTTGTAGACGATGAATGGACTGTTCTCGGTGACCACACCAGTGCGCAAAGCTGTGTACATCTCAACGACACGCTCCAATGTCCAGATTGCCCATACTTTGGCTTGGACGACCTGTGCACAAGTGTCCTTGTACTTGGCCAACTCCTGCTGGAACACTGCGACCTCTGGGATGGGACTGGTCTCCAAATTCTCAATGGCACCAGAAATCAAGACACGATTGGCAAGTGCATGGATGGGCCATGGTGTGACCTTTGGACCACGCTCACCAAGGATGATCTCTTGATTGATATCGTCAAACTGGATGAGGATCTTGCCATCGTTGATCTTGACGATACCTTGGAGCGGAGCCTTGATCGAGTACTTGGTGAGGTCAGCTGAGCCAGTGATCTTTGCAATACCTTGAGTCAATGGTTGGATGTAACTGTCCTGCCACGCCAAAGTAGCATCCTTGGGCACGATGATCTTGATTGGATGACGATCAAACCTTCCAAATGTGTACTTCTTGGTTGGGTCACCTTTCCACCACTTGGCAAGGTCCTTCTCTCTCCACTTCTCCACTCCATCCATGTTGCCCTGCCAGATCTCAAAGTAGGCATTGCCCATGTTGGTGGCCATGTACGGCGCATGAGTGACAAATGTATTCTCCAGGCACACATATGAGAAGCATCCTCCGACCTCGGGCTCAACCATGAACGGTACGATCTGGGCAATGAGCTCCTTCTCATTCAGTTTGTAGGCCATCGAGCACATACGATCCTCCTCCGTGGTGAGGTTGTAAATGTTCTCACCAGCAGCCCAATGGACAACACCTGGATCCTTTCGAGCACGTAGTTCAGCAGGTGGCAGCGAATCCAACTTGTCATTCAAGGAGATATTGTCAGCGGCTTCCCATTTCTCACCGATGACACCTTCACGCGATGTCACTCTGGTTACGAATCCAATTGGCTCGATGAATCCCTGGCGCTTTGGAACCACTCCATCACTTGACCAATCAGCGGAGTTGACAAATAGACTGTCCTTTTCACCATGGTAGTCATTGAAAGTATTCTTGGCAACTGAATCATCCTCCACCAACAACTTCTCCTTTGCCATCAAAATCTGATTCAGTTTCCTGTCACAGTCTTTGGCAATTTGTTCTGTTGTCAACATTTTTGTTTTAGTTTATGTTTGTATGTTTTGGAATATATAAAAATAATAATAATAATTATAAATATAATAATCTGAAGACTAATGTTTTATCTCATATCAGCTTCTCTCACTTATTAACATTATTTACTCGACTCAAAGTCCAAATATGATCTATATCCACCCAACCAAAATAGAAATATTTTAAGGACATTATAAGTATTTTTCTGAATTAGATAATAGATGGAATCGCTATCACCTGTGAGTGCGAGAAGATATACTCTTTGGGATGAGATGCAGCTTATTACATCACTTGCGGACACTACCCCCACTCCCCCCATTCACCCCATCCACTGACAATTGTCCAATAGACAATCGCGACGGACTGTTTCCCTCGACCCAGTTAATTAAACACACGCTCAAGATATTGTGATCAAACACGTCAGAATTTATGATAACCAATATTGGTGAGAGTTGACTAGAATAACTGTGTCGCCATCAGTTAGCAAACTCCCAAGTATGAAGTGTATGAATGAATAGTCAGTCGGTGCGGGTTTTGAATCACTTAATAATTATTATTTCTGCTGCTTCTCCCAATGTCTTTTCTCATATCCATAGCCAGCAGTGTCATCGCCAACAAGACGATCCTTGGTCACAAGGAGTCCGCCAAGACAAGCATGCCACATGATGCCAGAGTCACCCCACATAAATAATGCTATGTCCCAGAGGAACTCGATTCCTTCGTTTCGACTGTCGATGCAGACACAGTCGATAATGTTGACGATATTGTCCACCTCCTCCAATCCAACAATGTCATCCAGTGACTTGCCATAGATGCGTTCGTAGACTCGTGCGACCATTCCACGGAGAAGTGTGTCGTATGCGGGACCTAACTTAAGTGCACGCTCCTTCAGCTGCTGGTACTGGCTCTCACATGACTGATGGTTGTGTGGTTGGACAAAGTACTCCTCCTCCTTGCGGTCAGTGATCGTACTCATCATGGTGTCTTTCTTGACAAATCGGCGAGGGTGGGCATGCTCGGCAACACTCATTGCTGCATTGAGGATACGGTGACGACCATTACATATCTGCCAGTAGTGTGTTGAGACCAGAGTGAGACCACTTGTATTGTACCTGTGCACATCGGCAACGTACTCAACACCTGCTCGTGTGACGGCGTAGGCGTACTCGATGCCAGAGTACTGTCCATCTCGGGCGCCGAGAGTGAACATCATGTTGGAGCAGTCGCACACACTTAGGTCGTAGCCATAGTCGGGAAGGTCATGGATCACACAAGCAAAACCAATTGCCAGGTAGGCCTCATCATCCATGCTGGAAGTGGTCATCGGTTTGAGGAACACTGCATCGATCACACGATAGTGGAGCATCTGAGCCAGATCGCTCCACGCGCATGCATTGATCAGATGAACTCCAGAACGACGCATGTTGTCCTCGTATCGCTTCTTGGCACGGACAAATTCATAGCTGAAGCAAGTGATTTCGAAACATGACTTGATACAATCCTCTCCAGTGGCATGAACTTCAGCAATTCGTTTCGACAATCCTACGATCCACTTGCGAATGGATGGCATTGTCCAGTCGCCACCATAGTCATAGAGGAACATGTTATCGATGTGGCCCATTCCTGTTCCTAAACTCTTGCCAAAGACGAATCTGTTGTAATGTATGCTGTTGGCTACGGGCATTGGTGATGTGCTCAGTCCCTTGAGCTTCATGGACTCACATAGTGCGTCCCATTGACAGTTGCCAGAAATGATGGCAAATCCACTGCCCTTGGACAAGTTCTCCACGATACTGTTGGCCTTTGGACGGTAGACCTTGGAGTAATCAATCTTGTAGACACTGAATAGACTGCTCTTGGGGACCACACCAGTGCGCAGAGCAGTGTACATCTCAATGACGCGTTCCAAAGACCAGATTGCCCATACCTTGGCTTGAACTACCTGAGCGCAAGTGTCCTTATACTTTGCCAACTCCTGCTGGAAGACTGCGATCTCTGGGATGGGACTGGTCTCCAAGTTCTCAATCGCACCAGTGATCAAAACACGATTGGCAATACCATGTATGGGCCATGGTGTGACTTTTGAACAACGATCACCAAGGATGATCTCATGATTGATTTCTGCAAATTGGATAATGACTTTGCCATCGATGTTGATCTTGACGATACCTTGGAGTGGAGACCTGATCGAGTACTTTGAGAGATCAATTGAGAAAGTGATCTTGGCAATACCTTGAGTCAATGGTTTGATGTAGATGTCTTGCCAAGAGAGATTAGCTTCTTTGGAAACAATTATCTTGATGGGATGACGATCAAACCTTCCAAATGTGTACTTCTTGGTTGGGTCACCTTTCCACCACCTGGAAAGGTCCTTCTCTCTCCACTCTTCCACTCCATTCTCATTGGCCTGCCACACCTCCAAATATGCATTCCCCATGTTGGTGGCCATGTATGGTGCGTGAGTTACAAAAGTGTTCTCTGAGCATACATATGGGAAGCAACCTCCGACCTCGGGCTCGGCAAAGAAAGGAACTATCTGTCCAATTAGTTCGTTTGAATCATGGTTGTGAGCTATTGAGCACAAACGGTCATCCTCTGTGGTGAGGTTGTAGATGTTCTCTCCAGCAGCCCAATGGACAACACCTGGATCCTTTCGAGCACCACGTAGCTCAGAAGGTGGTAGAGAGTCCAACTTGTCATTTAGGGCTATGTTGTCAGCGGTTTCCCATCTCTCGCCGAGTATGCCTTCACGTGATGTCACTCTGGTGATGAATCCAATTGGCTCGATGAATCCCTGGCGCTTTGGAACAACTCCATCACTTGACCAATCTTTTGTGTTGACAAATAGACTGTCCTTCTGTCCATGATAGTCATTGAATGAATTCTTGGCAACTGAATCCTTCTCGACCAAAAACAGTTTCTCCTTTGCCATCAAAATCTTATTAAGTTCAGAGTCAATTTCTTCGGTGGCCAACATTTTTTAAAATATATAATAAATAATTATAATAAAAATATTTATAATAATAATAAAAATAATAATAATTTAGTTTGATTGTTTGTTTGATTTACTAAAATAACTTGATTGAATTGATTGCAATCTAGGTGGAATGTAAACTTATTACTATCTCTATACCGACTATTATTAAATAAATATTGGAATATATGTTCCAAGTGGACTATTCCACCATTCTCGCTCCCTCATTGATAGGTTAAAGATCACCTGCTCGAACAACCCCCTTTCGATTGCCCTTGAATTGGTCACCACCAACATTCTTTTGTGGTCCTTTGACATTATTCCCAGATAACCACCCATTGGCCACCGAAAATGGAGGTAGGTTGTGATCACCCCCTACAATATGAAACAGGTGGTAACTTCATTTGCACACCGTTTCGTCGTCCATACAATATGATACGATCATCAGAAGTATGGACGAGTTGACATATGTGATCGGAGGAGTGTTCTTATGATGAAGATGTTATCAAATACAAATCGCGACTGACTATTCATACCACTGTTGAACATAAGGAGTTGGAGTTTAATTATTGATCTCATCCTATGGGACCAAACCCAAGCATATATTACATTAAATTACAACCATTACCTCCTTTGTCATTCTTGTCATCATCCTCCTCTTCCTCATCTTCATCCTCCTCTTCCTCATCTTCCTCATCCTCATCCTCATCTTCATCCTCATCCTCATCCTCATCATCTTCATCCATGCCCTCTCCATAGATTGATGACTGGTCCGACTCGTCTGATTCGTGCTTGATGAGTGTTGACTCGATGTATGATCTTCTCTTGTCTGATACACGTGACAAAAGATACTTCTTGACATAATGACGGTCACTGTTATGAGTCAATTGCACAAGTTCCTCATACTCCTTGCTATTGACATCCATCTTATTGTCCACACTGAGTAGATAGCCCACCAACTCAACATTGTCATTGAGTATTGCCTCTGGCAGACATTTGGTGAGTTTGGGCATGTTTGGAAGTTGATGGAAATACTTGATCAGATCGATGTTGTTCTTGCGTGTTGCCTCCTCAATCATTTGAATTGACATTATCACCTTCTTGATTGGTGACTTTGAGTGATGGTATTTGAGTGCCATATCAACGAGCCGAGTGTCGCCAATCTTGCCAATGTCTTTCCACACATCAGTCTCCTTGAGCAGGTCAGGACGTTCTTTCATCAGCAACTCCAGCATCGCAAGGTTCCAATCGCAACGGGTCATTGCCAACTCGAGCATGCCATTTATGACGTACCTGTCGGGATAGTGATCCATCAGGAATTGCATCGTGTCCACCAAGCCATGTAGTGCTGCAAACTGAGAGATATAAAAGACATCTTGGTCGGTGATCAGCCTTGGGTTTGTGTTGCGCATGAGCTCCAGCTGTTGGTGGTCAGTTGCAATGAGGCGGACATTATTGAAAGAGAATATCCTATTGTCGCTGGACAATAGAAAGGCTAGCATCTCGTACGATCCGTCAAAGAGGTAGGTGCGTCGATGCTCTGGCAACTGGCTAGGGAGGAGCCCGATCAAATTGTTGTTGAGGTATTTGATCACAGACAATGTGTTGGATGAGACTCTGGAGGACATGAACGGGCACAACTCTGGATTGGCTAGGGTTGATGTCACAGCAAGAATGCAACGATGGCCAGGAGGATAATCTCGCAGGTGACACATGAGTAACATGGCTTGCAAGACAGTGCCATACATTACGATCTTGGATGTGAGGACTACAATGATCTCTTCTTGTTGAGCAGGGTGTAGTTTGTCCTTCAACAGGTGGTTCAAGAGAACAACGTCGCATGTCTTGACATAGTACTTGATGACCGAGTTGATGCCGCTCTTCATCATTTGGTTGCTTGATTTCACCAACATGAACACCTTGAGGTAGACCAATCTTGTGTCGTCATCCAGTGTATCGAGCACATGTTGGATGTCACACAACAGTGGCATATCTTTCTCATTCTTGATCAACAACAATGAGCTCTCCTTTGCACTCTTGAGTACATCTTTCGCCTTGTCCCATACAGATGGATCTCCAATCAGTTGATTGAATCTTATCAATCTCTCCAAGTGCGCAAGTTGCTCTGCTGGAGTTGCTTTATTGAGCAGGGTATATATGTAGGCTTCCGGAGCTTCGATCTTGGTCGCAGCACCGAGCAGCATATCAATCAATCCCTGGTTGCCAGTCATGATGACCTCGTAGACATTGTGCAAGGCTTGTCTCTTTAGAGCATTGACCAGTGATCGAGGGAAGTTGTTTGGATCCAGTACAAAGATGATGGTCTCGGGCTTTGATTGATACAGGTAGCCTGCAATATAGGCGGCCTTGCTGGTGACCTCTGACTCTGTGTATCTGCCAGAGTCGAGAAGATACTTGAGCACCATGAAGCTCTTGCTAACGATCGCCGTCTCCAAAGTCTCATTCTCTTTTAGTCTGAGCGGCACACCAACTCCAGTCTCCAAGCACCACTTGACAATCTCATGGTTATACGACCTGATCGCGGACATGAGTAGATCGGCTTCATCAAAGTAGTCCTTGTAGTGTTCGTACAGCATCAACAGAGTGGCAAGGTCTACTCCCTCTGTAGCACATATCAACTCTATCGACTGAGTCGTTACTTTGACATATTGATTATGTTTGATCCTGTAGCGTAGAAGACCCAAATGTCCATTGGCCACCAATACCTGAGCATCAGTCCATTGATAATACTTCAATCTATATTTCTTCCAACTCTTACGATCAATATGTATATATTGGTTGGCATCTATATCTTTCCTAATACGATCAAACTCCCAACGTTTATAAACATCTCTATTTGATGCTATTATCTTCTTCACCAATGTTCTATTTGTCAATACATTTCTAATTGAATCCATCGTTATTTGTTCTCTCTCTAATATATATATATATTTATTTAATTATCTCTCTGTTGGTGATGATGATGATGTTGTGTTGAATGATGTTGGATGTGATGCGCGCGGACTTGGAGATAGTTGTGTTGTTGGGTCGACCCCACACACAACTTGGACAAGAAACTCTCGACTCACACTTATTCGACAATAAGTCTCAATGAGTCTGATCTTGCGCTGATCTCTGGTTCGTAGACCTCTTCAATGCTTGCTGGTGGCACAAGGTACTCTCCTCTTGATGTAGCTCTGACAGTGTACTTGAACTCATACGTGCCAGCCTCCATGATCGATGAGAACACTTCAGTGCGCTCGTCTCTAAAGTTGAACTGTTGATTGGATATTGGAAGTTAGTATGAATGTAGACATATATGAATGAATTAATGGATACTTACGAATTGCCACAGGTCAGTTGTCTTGACATCGTTGTGATCGATTGATTGGTAGGCTCCGGCCAACTTGTCGATGAGGGCAGTGTTGTATCTGGTGTGCTCGGTGGTCACCTTGAGTGTGACGATGGCTTGGGAGCCAACACGCATCTTGAGTGTACCGGCCAAGCAGTCAAACTCTACCTTGTCGTCGGCGGTTCTTGGCTCGAAAGATCTTGTCACTTCGAATCCATTGTACTCTGGTGCCAGCTTCAAGTCGCTTGGTGAGTACTTGATGTTGAACCTGTAGTACAGTCTTCCCTTGCCCTCCTTCTGGATCCAGATCTCAGACTCGGGTGTGATGTTGGATGAAGTCGCGGTGGTGGTAGTGGCGGTGGTGTCAGCGGCGGTGGTTGGGGCAGTGGTAGCTAGGGCGGTGGCTGTAGTAGTTGGTGCGCTGTCAGTAGTGGAGGTGGTGGTAGTTGTAGTGGTGGTGGTAGTTGGTGTGATTGGCTCAGCTGTTATCTCGGGTGATTGAGCTGGGACTTCAGATGTGGAGGTGGTAGTGGCAGTTGATGGCTCGGTCGCGGTGGTGGTGGTAGCGGTAGATGGTGTAGTCTCTGTGGCGGTGGCGGTTGGAGTTGGTTGGGCTGGTGTTGTTGGTGTTGCAGGTGGAGTAGCAGTGGTGGATGATGAGGCAGCGGACTCCTCTTGCATGGCGCTCAGTACTGCAGCACCCTTGCCCTTGCCCAAGGTCTTGACATCCTCTCTGGTCTTGGATCTGCCCTTGACAGTTTGCTTGCCATCGACGACAACGTGTGCTGGCAGCTTGTAATCAATCTCCTTCTTGGTGAACAGGGTGGCGACGGGGATCTCCATTGAGTAGGAGATGGTCGATCTGCCCTCAAACGTTGGTGTCTGGCCGCAGTACACTCCGGTGAGCTTGGCGGCATCGTTGGCGTTCTTGATCAACCAGGCGCGGGCAACAGACTTGGGAACGGCCTTCTCGTAGACGGCTGAGTAGTCAGCAATGGCAGTGATCACCCAACAGTTGGACTGGATGTTGGTCCAGACACCGTTGACCTTGCGGTCGAGCAGGCCCAGCAGGATCTTGGGCACGATGTCGTGGTTGCACTTGGAGTTGACCATCGAGCGCAGGATCACGGCGCATGTACGCACTGGGTCGTGGAAGAGCTGGGTGCGGATCAGCTTGTCATAGTAGTTGACAAAGGTGTATGAGTTGCCTTCCTCGATGGCGTTCTTGACGATGTAGGCGACGATCTCATCGCGCTTCTTCTGGAACTGGCTGTCGGCGAGTGTGCCGAGGATCCAGGCCAAGCTCTCCAGGTTGAACACAGAGAATGAGTGCGATTGGTAGAAGCGCACGGCCAGCTCGGCCACCTTGAACTTGTTCTTCTTGACAGAGTGCAGTTGGTACAGCACATACAGGGCGTAGGCGGTCGTGGCCAGCTCCAACTCGTTGTTGGACATCAGGTGAGCCTCAATGTAGTTCTGGCAGAAGGCTGTGCACCTGTTGGTGACTGGGTTGGGCACGCTGTAGCCATTCTCGTTCAACAATGCAATGGCGTGAACGGCATGGACTGACTCAAAGTCGCCCCTGCCAAAGAATCGTGAGCCCCATGTGTAGAAGTCGCCGTCGTCAGTCTGGCGATTGACCAGCTGGGAGGCGATGGTCGCAACACGCTTCTTGAGCTCCTTGCTCTTGGGCAGCTGATTGAGCTTTTGGTCGCCCAGGATCTTGTACAGTGAGACCATACCGATGGCGATAGAGGCCAAGTTCTCAGTCCTCTCATAGGGGAACTCGTAGAGTGCGAGAGCGGCGTCGCTCAGATGCTGGAGCATGGTGGAGCTAACGTCGAGCTCGAAGCTACCATACGAGGGCAGCGAGTCCTCGGGCAACTTGATCTCCTGGATGGCCATTGGCTCGCTGGCGTCGATTGTGCCGTAGACGGAAGCGGTCTTGGTGGTGGGTGGCAGGTTCACGGGGATGGCGACCTCCATGGCATCACCATACTTGCCGCTGACACAACTCAGTTGGATGGTCGAGTGGCCCACATTGACGGTCCTGACCTTGAATGTGAAAGCTCTTCTGCGGCGCTTGGGCACCAGAGCGAACTGTCCGTAGACGTTGGTGGGGCTGTTGCCGGCGAGCTCGATCTGGAGATGATCGGACACGCGCACACCAAGTTTGACGATCCTATCGCTGTTCGATGTGTTGTTGATGACGACACTGATCTCGCAAGTGTCGTTCAGGCTCAGGAAGCGGGGTGGCACGCAACGAGTTGACAACAGAATCTTGGCGTTGACCAACGACTCGGCCTGGCCAAACTTCTGCTCGGCGTTGTTGACAACACCCCAGATACGGTAACGTGTCAGGTTGTCTGGCAATGTCACTGGGATCTTGACGACTCCATGCTCGTTGGTGACAACCGATGGCGTGAAGTTAGCCAGAGCGTCAAAGTTGACACGCATCAAGGCGATCATGTCCAACTCCTCCTCTTCCTCGGACTCCTCCTCTGTGGCGTCGGCGTGGTTGGCCTCGTCCTGGTTGTCGGACCAGTCATCGTCGGCTACCTTGGCCTTCTCCTCAGACTCCTTGTCACGTCTGTCCTTCTTGTCGCTGAGTGCGGCACCGCCAGAGATGGCGCTGAGCAGACTCTCAGATGATGGCGAGGGAGCGGCATGCGAGAGACCGGCTGATTGGAGCATCTGTCTTGGTGCCTCCTCGGTCTTGGATCGCGAACGGGTGTTCACCGAGCGTGGTGGAGGTGAGACACTCTTCTTGGGCTTGGGTGATCTGAGTGTGCCAAAGCCAAATGACATGCCTCCCTTCTTCTTTGCCATTGACTTGGGGTAGCTGCTCGAGGCGTAGACATCATCGTCGTCGATCATCACCTGCTTGCGGTATGAGTCCTCGATGGTTGGATCGTAAGCCTCAACAAATACTCCCTGGTTGAATTGGACAGTGAGAGCAGACTTGCCCACGCCGCCAGAGCCAAGCACGGCCAGCTTGATGTCCTTGTTGGTCACGGTGCCAGAGCGCAGGGCGATCTTGCCACATGTTGTGAAGGCAACGTCCACATTGACTCTGTTCTTGGCAGATGTCTCGAAGAAGGTCATGCCGTACTTGTCGGCCAACTCTTGGCCCTCGGCTGTGGTCACGACACGCTGATCCTCCAAGTCGTTCTTGTTGCCAACCAGCACGCATGGTGCCTTCTCAACGTCGCGATCGCGCAGCAATTGCTCGTAGAATGTGATGGCGTCGTTGAATGAGACACGCGAGATGATCGAGTAGACGATCATAAAGGCATTGGAGGTCTTGTTGTACAATGATCGCATGGCGCTGAACTCCTCACAGCCGGCTGTGTCCAAGATATCAAACATCACGGGTGATTGAGAGCTTGAAGAGTTGGATGGCGCGTTCCATGATGGCGATGATGCTGGGGTTGAAGCAGATCCTGGTGCTGGCAGGCTTGAATCGAGGGTCGTCTCAGCCAGTACTGGCTCGTCGTCCTCAACCACGATCTCTGGCTTCTTCTTGGTAGCTGTTGAGCTGGATGGTTCACTTCCATCTGTGGAAGTTGTGGTGGTTGTGGTGGTCGTGGTAGTAGTAGTGGTGGTCTCAGGGGCAACTGGTTGAGCTGCGGGAGGGGCGACAATCTTGGCCTTGAGTGGTGTCTTGGCATTGGGCTGGAGGATCACGCTTGTTGAGCTTACTCCGTGGAATGGAGTGGACTGTGGGTATGGGTTGCCCTTGGTTGGGTAGAAGGTCTTGAGTGGGTCGGGGATGGAGTACTTGGTCAACGAGAGGATCGACTCATCAACGACGAGCAGACACACCTCGGCGCCACTGACTGGCGTACCAGTATGGTCGCGCACCACGATATCAATGTTGGTGGTGCTGCCTGGCTCGACATCCTCCTCCTCTGGTGTGATGGTGACGCTCAACTTCTTGGTGGACATCTCAATGTTGGTGTCGTGCTTGTCATGGAAGCGGTCCAGACGGTCGGCGTACCAGAGGTCGCACTGCACTGTGCAGCATGGGCCCCATTCCTCAAGCATCTTGAGTGTGGTCTGTGGACGGCTGTTTGTGTTGCCATCGCTGTGGAATGACTTGCTTGCAATGACACCGTTGTTGAGGACAGTGAGCACGGCTGAGAAGGCGCCTGGGAAGGGTGGGTCGAAGGTGATCACAGCGTCCTGACCAATCTGGTACAGCTCCTTGTCAAAGGAGAACATGTGCTCATGCTTGGTAAGCTTGGCAAAGTTGAGCAATGGCTCACCGTTGGTGTTGGTGATCACTGGTTGCTTGGTGGTTGGTGGGCTGGTCTTGGCGTGGCTGCACTCGGCGGTGGTAGAGGTGGTACTGGTTGTTGTTGCCTCGGAAACAACAAACTTGGCCAACTTCCATGCAACGCTGAATGGAATGATTGTGACACTCTCCTTGCTATCAGTATCAAACACAGAGACGGTGAGTTTGTAGCTCACAGACTCGAGCTCAGGCTTGAGCTCTGGTTGCTTCACCTTAAGCTGATGCTTGAGTGGCTGAGCCA
Source organism: Acytostelium subglobosum LB1 (assembly GCF_000787575.1). Classification (NCBI taxonomy): domain Eukaryota; phylum Evosea; class Eumycetozoa; order Acytosteliales; family Acytosteliaceae; genus Acytostelium; species Acytostelium subglobosum. The sequence continues at coordinate 847,960 of NW_012236527.1, read as the reverse complement.
ATGAGCTCAGGGTCTCAACCAGCTTGTAGGCAGTCTCAGAGGTGTTGAGGCCAGCAGTGGACTCGACTGCGATGTTCAAAGGTACGTCGGCCAACAGGTTGCCATTGATGTCCACGACGACAAAGTCAATGAGAAGGGGCTCAGTGACTGACGAGTCGGTGATGGTGATTGGCTTGCCACCAGCGGCGACTGGGAAGTACGCGCCAACATAGTAGTTTGATGGGTGGAGGATGACTCTGGCGGTGGAGTTGATGATCTGATTGTTGATGTCGTAGATGTCCACGTTGGCATCGACAAACACTGGCGATGGTGGCTGGGGAACGACACCGTGAAAATGCGATCTTGACAGCGTGTGTGCCGTCCTCGGCAGTGCGACCCTTGAGTGTCTTGCTGCGCTTGGAGCCATCAGTGTTCTTCAGCTCGGTGGGCACGCCAAACTCATACTTGATGAGTGACTCGCCGGGTGGGCGATAAGTGCCGACGGACGAGCTGACGTTCCAGCTGGTCTCGGTATCGGACAGAGCAGCGCCCTCAAAGTACGATGACTTGGCCTGGACGATGGTGAAACCGCTGAAACGATCAGTCTCGTTGGACAGAAGCTCAGAGGTGGCCAGGAACTCTGGACGCTTGAACTCCTGCACGTCGAACGAGTGCTTGAACTGGCGCAGCTCGACTTCGGAAGCCTTGAACTTGGCTGGCTTGCTTGTGCCAGTGGCGAGGGTGACCAGCTCCTTCTCAGAGTCGTCCACGGTGAATGTCAGACAGGTCTTGCCAAGGTTGATCGAGTCGGTGAGCTTGATGCCAAAGTTGAACTGTCCAAATGCATTGAGCTTGGTGTCACCCTTGGCCACGTGGTTCTTGACGGCGTCCTCCAAAACCCACTTGAGCTGGACGGGTGCCAGAGTGTGCACGGCGACCTTGTGGTCGGTGGACTCACGGTTCAGCAGACGGAGGTAACCCTTGACCTGCACTGTGCCCTTTGGACGGTACAGTGACTGATCGTCAAAGACGTGCCATGACAGACTGCGGTACACCTTGTTGGTCTTGACAAACACCTGTGGGAGAATGCAGCAGTCGATGCCGCGCTCAGCAATCAGGTACATCTGGGCGTAGTTGGTTTGAGTGGGCATATGAGCAATACCCTCCTCGTTGGTGGTGCCCTCGACAAAGGTGCCTACGGCGCGATGCATGGTGTTGTCGCCAGCCTTGTCCTTGCGACCAAGAGTGCGAGACTGATGGGTGACGTTGACGGTGGACACGGAGGTGACCTTGACGCCTGCAAGCATGCTGCCGTCAGACACATTGTTGGTCCAGGCTGTGATGTGGTTCTGATCACAGATGGCTCCAACGCCCAGGTGTGTGCTCTGCACCCAGGTCTTGACACCAAAGCGGCTAGTTGGCTTGTTTGGATAGATGGACTCGGCAGTTGGGAGAACGACGAATCCAACCTGGCCGACGTGGGTCTCAGCGTCCAACGCGGCGGTGATGTCAATGTAACTCTCGATGACCTTGTCCTTCTCAATGTCGGCAATGTCCAACACGTGGTTGTAGACGAGCTCGCCGCACTTGAGCTTGAAGTCCTCAGCGGGTGGTGCAAGAGGCAGCTTCTCCTGCTGGAAGTAGTGGAAGTCGGTGTGTGCGTTGAGGCGGTACAACTGCACGCGGACTTGGCGCAGGTTCAATGTGCGAATGCAGACTGAGGGTGTCTGCTGGGCTGGGTCCACAGTGATCACGGTCTGGTCGAGCTGGGCGTAGGTCCAGCCAAGAGACAGGTCGTAGTTGAAAGGCGCGGGAATTGCGCGGTAGGTGGTCTCAATGTCCTGACCAAGACGCTGGCCATAGCAGTCCATGATGTCCTTGGACAGCGTGACCTTGAATATCTGATCGACGTTCCTGAATCCGGGTGGGAACAGCTTCTTGATGGACAGGCTGCGTCCACTGACGCTGATCTGGTAGTCGGTGGAGGGAGCAGGCTCGATCGTGATGTGATCGGTGTCAATGGCGGTGTTCAGGCGATTGTTGAAGTAGTAGCCAATGTCCTCAGTGTGAAGATCGACGACCTTCTTGGGGGCGTCGTTCAGAGCAAATGGCTGCACGCAGTGGAACTTGTTGGTGTAGGGCGAGTCGCTGACGAGTGGACCCTCCTCGGAGGTGATCTTGGTGATCTCCATGGAGACCTCCTCTTTGCCCAGAGGTGAGACTGGCACAAACACCATCATGTTCTCGGGGTTATCGCGGAGATGGCCGGCCAGGGCGATGGAGGGGCCAGGCGACTGCTTGATCTCCTCGGCGATCTCGGCCTCGGTGGCCAGACGCACCTTGTAGCTGTGCTTCATCTTGAAGATACCCTTGTTGGATGAAAGCTTGAGGTACTCGATCTGGCGAGCTGGGTCGATACGCTGGAAGAAGCGCACCCAGTAGACGCCGGCTGGACGATGTGGAGCAGGGCTCATGTTCAGCACGTAGTTGACTGGAGTGGAGATCTTGAGCTGGTTGGCCTCGAGAAGGAAGCCGCGGTCCTTTGACGCGAGGTTCTCTGGTAGGGTGAAAGTGTACTCGGTTGCGCGCTTCCAGATCTGGAAGTTCTCCTCGCAACGCACGCTGCTGGGAGTGACGACCACCCAGCGAATGGGCATGCCGGGGTCTGGCTTGACGGTGATGTCGGGGATCTCGCCCATGCTGAACACTGGATGCGAGAAGGTGATGGTAGGGAAGCTGTCCACAACGCGCACGTCGACCTTGGTCGTGTTGGTCTCGAATGTGAAATCGAACTCCTTGCTGGACTCGACGACACCCTCGCGGGAGTTAATGCCCTCCTTCAAAGACACATGGTAAGTGGTCTCGGTCAACAACTTGGCGCCGCCAGTTGGCTGGATCGACACCCAGTGATCCTTGTTGGTGTCGGCATGGCCCTCGATGGCCGAGTAGTCCTCGGACAACTCGAACTGAACCTTCTTCTTCTTCTGCTTCCTGTTGCTGATTGTGACCGACATGTGCTTGAGAACTGATGCCTTGTCCACCTTTTGGTTGAACAGAATGAGGATTGGACGCGAGATCAGAACAGTCTGAGTGGCGTTCTTTGGGATGGAGTCGACCAACTCGATAGAGGCAGTGGAGAATGTGTTGACATCAATGTCGCGACGAATGTACAACTCGTTGTAGATTGACTCCATGTGCTCGGACATGTTGACCGTGTAGTTGGTCGAGGCTGGGAACCTGCCCTCAGGCACACCATGAATGACATCATGGTTCTTGTGGCGGAATACAATCCACTTTGTGCTAGTGTGTGGCTCTGGCAATATGATTGGGCACCAACCAACTGGCAATGGCAGACCCTCGGGTAAGGGTGCAGCTGTTGGAACGATTGGAGCAGCTGAAGTGCTGGCTGGTGATCCTGCCGATGCGGTAGTGGTGGTGGTCGTGGTTGTGGTCGTGGTCGTGGTTGTCGACGATGTTGCAGCCTCACTGTTGTTGTTGTTGTTGCTGTCATCAATTGGGGCTGGTGCTGGTGCTGGGGTTGGTGATGCTGGCTCTGCAGATGGGAAGTCCATCTTCAAGTGCTGGTTCAACACGATCTCAACATAGTTGTCTGGGGTGAGTCGCAATGATTGGATCCTGAGGTTGTCGCTGACATTGAAGCTGGTCTTGTGTTGGTAGTCTCCACTGTTGGCGGGACCCTCAGCCGATGGTATGGCCGGTCCCACTGTGACATGGACGACAGTGTTGGCACTGACGACTGGGTTCTTGATGAGCACGTGACGTCTCTCTGAGCCCTCCAACAAAGCCTTCAAGGTCTTGTCAGTGATGGCAGCCTTGTCCTCATCCGAGGCCAACGATGCTGAAGTCTTCTTCACACGCTTGTGATTGGCGTCAAACACTTCCAACTCAATGACCTTGGCAACCTGTTGCGCGTTGACGTCCTGAGTGAATGTGAGACAGATGAACTTTGCGCGATCGATTGACACGGTGACCGACTCCTTGGGATACTGCTCAACCACACGGATCGATGGGGTGGTGAACTTGGCGACAAAGTCCTTCTCCAGGGTCTCTGAGAACGAGGACTGGATGTGCTTGTCGACTGTGACAGTGTACACCTGACTCTTGGTCCACACGTTAGTGGGCTCAAAGATTAGGCTGTGTGCGCCTCCGCTCGAGATGTAGCTCCAGCGACCAGCGACTGCTGGCTGGATAGTTGCCAATGTGGACCAATCAATGTCAACCAACTCCTCAGCTGGCTTAACAGCAGGAGGTGCCTCCTGTGGCACTGCGCTAGTTGAAGCTTCGTTAGAAGTGGATGATGGTTGCTCACCAGCAGTGGGTGCCTGAGTGGAGGTGGTTGTGGTAGTGGTCGTGGTGGTTGTGGGCTCAGCCTGAGGCCTCTCTGGCTCTGCAACCTTCTCTGGCTCTGCGACAGCCTTTTCTGGCTCTGCAGCAGCCTTCTCTGGCTCAGCTGCGGGCTTCTCTGGCTCAGCAGCTGGAGCAGCGGCTGGCTTGTCTGACTCGGTAGCTGGCTTGTCAGAGACAGTTTCAGCGGCGGGCTTGTCAGAGGGGGTAGCGGCAGCCTCGGTAGTGGTTGGCTTTGGCTCCTCAGCAGTTGGTGCCTTGGACTCGGTGGTACCCTTCTTCTCGGAAGCCTTGCCCTTCTCAGACTTGCTGCTTGTAGCCTCGGATTTGGCCTTGGACTCCACAGAGACTGAACGTCCCTGCTTCTTTGGCGAGGTGATCACGGGCACTGGAACCTTGGTCCTGAGTGATCTGTTGAATGGAATCGAGATGGGCAACATTGAATCGAGCTCATATGACACCATCGACTTAACCATAATCTGGAATCTGTCCTCCACATGGAAGGTGTAAGGTCCAAGCTCATGGACAGTTGGCAATGATCCTGCCTTGGACACAATCTGTTTGAGAAAATGTAAGTAAGTGATATTGATTTGATTGATTGATTGAATGTGTGGATACATACACCTGCAGACAAGACCAACTTAACAGTGGTGCTGTGTGGAAGGAACTTGGGAACACGGAAGGCAACGACCTTGTTGTGGGCGGGCACTGGGGCAGTGGGATCGGCGGAAGGGAAGATGTCGAGCAGGTTGAGGTTGGCATCGATGGGAACTGCCTCGACCTCAATCTTGTGCTTGAACAGCTTGAGCTTCTCGTCGGTGGCGATCTTGATCGCAGATACTGTGCTGTCAACATCGACCTCCTGAGTGAACAGTGCGTAGAACACCTGATCGACGTGCACGGTGGCGCCCGAGTTGGGAGACACGCGCACAATGCTCTGTCGCTCTGTAGTGTGATGGGAGATGTGTGGCTTCTCGAGCGAGCGTCCACTGAGCGACTTGATGGTAGTTGGTACCTCCAACTTGAACTGAGTCGAGAGGGGCAGTGGGGTGACGCTGGTGAAAGACAGCGAAGTGGCGCTGCGAGCAACCCACTGGCCATCAGCAATTGGTGGTGTGATGATTGGGGTGACGCGGACTGTCTCTGGAGCGTTGTACTGGACGACGCTCTCGAGGATGGCCTGGGTGAAGTCGACGACAAAGATGTCGTTCAGCTGGCCAAACTTGACAGAGACGTCGAATGATGGCACTGTGTCGAAGCCAGTCTTGAGAGACAGGGTGGTCTTGTTTGGACCCTCACGTGACTGTATCTCGCTGTGCAACTCCACTCTGATCTTCTGCTCCTCTGGGAAGCCCTTGGGTGCGCCGACGGCCACCCACTTGCCCTCCTGAGTTGGGTCGAGCACAAAGTCTGGGAATGGCTGAAGTGTGGTCCGGCGATTGTTGAGCTCCTCCTGGGTCAGCAGGACAAGATCGATGTTCTTGGCCAAGAGCTTGGCGGTGGTCTTGGCGCTGATGTTCTCCTTTGCAAAGTGCTCAGTGTTGACGATCTGGTTGAACTTGACAAAGATGACGGCGTTGTGGTGGTAGAGAGTTGGCAGTGGGTCAACGTGTCTAATTGGCAACACGACGGCAGGGCTGCCCTCTGCAGCAGGGACAACTGGTGGAACGGGAATGGTTGGGACGTAGGTGCCCCAGACGGTGACCTGGGCATCGATCAGAGGTGTGCTGAACGTCAAGTTCTGCTTCTCCAATGGCTGTCCGTACATGTCGCTTGGTCCATTCTCGCACGTGACAACGTAGGTTGTGCTGCATGCCCATGGCAGAGTTGTCCTGTAGGTCATGGAGCTTGCGTCCATCTCCCACTCACCAGCGGGTGGTGCTGGAGTAATGGTTGGTCGCCACTATGATTGATTGATTGGAGAGATTGAGTTAGTATTTGATCAAGAGAGATTGTGATTGAGTGAGTGAGGACTTACAGTGATTGGGGCCTTGCTATCGAGCTGACCACCGAAGGAAACCTTGACGGCATTGTTGACAAACTCAACGTTGGACTTGAAGAGCATGACGGTGTTGAACTGGAAGGTGAAGGGAACGATGGTCTTGAGTGGACCCTCAGTGGAGGAGATGCCTGGGACGAGAGTGACGGTGATCTCGTGGTTGGCCTGCAGACCAAACAGTGGCTTGATTCCAACACACTTGCCCTCGTGAGCAGTGACAAGTGCGTTGAGCGATGGGTCCTCCTTCATGGCCTCCTCACTGACAAGTTGCAAGGTGTTGGGATCGTGAGAGTCGGCAAGTCCAGCAATCTTGACGTGCGACAACACGTCGGCTGGGGTAATGGGCTGCGTGAAGGCGATGAAGATGGTCTGCACGGTTGGGTAGCGCACAGTGGTGGATGAGCGCTCGAGTGTGGCGGCAATGTCGAGAGTGACGGTGGAGAACTCGTAGGTGGCCTCCTTCAAGGAGACGGTCTGACCGTTGGTCAGCTTGGCGACTGAGGGGATCTTGACGGTGTACTTGGTGCTGCGTGCCCATGGCTGAACGGGCGTGTACACCAGCTTGTTCTCCTCGGCCACGTACTTCCAGCCCTGCGATGGGTTCTCGGCGTTGTGCCCAGCGTTGGCTGGAGTGATCTCTGGCACCCAGTAAAGCGCGCCAGACTCGGCGCAGACGACTGGGAGGGCGTGAGTGAAGGTGATCTCGACGACTGCGTCGATCTCCTTCTGGTGGCCTGAAGAGAAGTAGGACACAGCTGTCAGCTCCTCCTTGGCCTTATCATCCTCGCGCTTCTTGGCCAGCTTCTCCATGCCCGATGCGAGCAGACTCTTCTGCTTCTCGATCTTCTTGGGTGAGACGATGGGCTCGGGCTCTGGCGACTTAGGTGGCGGCGAGATGGCAGGCACGGGCGATGTCGACTGGTTGACGTTGGCGGCCAGTCGTCTGCGCTCCTCCTCGGCAGCCTTCTCCTTCTGCTCCTGCTCGCGACGCTCGGCCTCAGTTCGATGGGGCACTGCTGGTGGAGGGAACTTCAACTTTACATTGTCGGCCACGTTGAGCACTGGCTCGAATGGCTTGGCTGTGACTGGCCTCAAGTCATCAGAGAATCCTCTAATGTCAGTGTCGACCTTTGACAGTTTGTAAGTGTCTGGGATCTTTGCCAGCAACTGATTGAGCTCGTCGCCCTCGATCTTGCCCTCTTGAGGCTCGACTGGAACTGTTCCAGTTGTTGTCGTTGTGCTGGATGATGGTTGGCTGTCGACTGGGGCAGTAGTGTCTGGCTCAGTTGTGGTCGTCGATGTTGGTGTCGCGGTGGTAGTGGTAGTGGGKGGTAGTTGGGATTGGGATATCTGTTGTGGAAAATTGTGGCGGCTACGTCTGCGGCCAATTCCTGATCACGCTGTTTCTCCTGTTGCTGCTTCTGCTCAGCCTCCTTCTGGAGGGTCAGGAGATCAATCTCCTCCTTCTTGACCTCTGACAACTCGAATTCGAAAGTGTCAGTTGCCATTTCTTAATAAATGATTCCAAAGAGATTATTTAAATTGTCGATTCTTTCTTTGAAGATGTTGAGTTTTAAGATTGATTGAATTGATTGGATTGTGATTGAATGGATTGATTGAATGGTGTTCAACTCAGATACACTATGTATATAACAATTATTATGTCGTTAAATGATACTCAGCTGAGAGAGAGATATAGCTGATATAATCAAGTTTGAATGAATGATTGTTTGATAGGTGTATACAACAAGAGTTGTTGGAATAGTATACAATACAAGTAAGATGGAATAATAATAAATAGATAGATATAGAGAGAGAATGTAGTAGTTATAAATATAAATATATCTATACGATAATAGTCATTGGAAGTGATTGAGAATGGACATAGGGGTGGTGACCAACCAAGGTCATGGTCATCATCGTCAACAACAATACACATAACACATCCTCGAGGTAGAGGGTGATAGCCATCATCGTCAGTCATTAATAGAGCATGAATGAACATTGAGTTGTTAGAGCGAGCGATACAATATGTCCCAATTGGGCGCCTTGCTCATGAATGTAGCTATGTCAATGCACCCAACAACGAATGAATCAGGTCACCAAGTCAAATGTGTTTGGATAAGTTCACTAACACCCACCTGCCACTATTCAAAGGACACACTCCAAAGGTCACCCCCATTATGACAAAACTATCAAAAAAACTAATCAAAGCATTGCTGCAAACATCATTCTTTATTTATTTTCAAATAATTCTGTTTGTTGAACCAAACACTTCAAATAATCTTCAAGTTGTTTCAAATCAATCAATCAACAACTGCCCAACACAGGTGAATGTGGATGTTAGAAAGTTTGAAAAAAAAGTACACAACAACAAAACATAAACAGATATTTTATAAAACAAAAGTCGAGTCGTCTCTCATTTGCATAGATTGTTTACCTGAACCTTATTTAGTTAACTAAATCAGGTATCTTTTATAATTTCGTTCAGGTTGTCATTCATTCGTCGACCTAGGCACAATCACTAACAACAAATAATAATAATTAATTCATCATTCATCAATAATGATTGATTGATGGATGGATGGAGATGGATGGATAGATAGTGGGATGTAGTGATCGAAGGACTCGTTAAAGAGAGGGGATATTGGACAAGTCCATCCTATTTATCCTGGTAGGAGGGCACTTCTCCGGTCTTTTCCAACAACCTTGCTTGGCTCCAGAGTGCCACGCCCTCACTCCAAATGCCTCAAGGCACAATCAAGAGATTGGACTTGTGTTGGATGTCCACCAAGATTGAGTTGACCGTGACGGCATAGTCTGGGAGCTTGTCGAATGTTGGATCGCTCTGAACTTTCGCCACAACATCTCCGTATTGCAAGAGATAGCGAGCTATGTCCAGTCGTCTATTTCTAATCGCATGTTCCACGGCCGAATGAGTACACCGTTCGGTGCGATTCTCCATCAGCCACTTCACCACGGTCAGATGTCCATTGGCCGCCGCCAGATCCACGGCGATAGGCCCACAGCCCTCTGTTCGATTGTGATGCAGCCACTGTACAATGTCCAGATGGCCGTGATAGGCTGCCTGTGCCATCACCATCTTGGTGCATGACTCTGTGCGATATTTGTGCAGGAATTGGATCAGTTCCAGGTTGCCGCTGATCGCTGCGTTGACCCAGGCATTGCACGTGCCGCCCTCAGTCCTGTGCTCGTGGAGATACTTGACAATGTCGAGATGGCCCAGCGCGGCGTAGTCAAAGGCGTTAGTCGTGCACACGCCAGGTATCTTGCTCTCATGCACCCATTGCACGACTTCCAGGCGACCAGATGCGCAGGCGAGTTCCAGATAGTGTCGAGGTATCTGTGTGCGAGGCTTCTTGACAATCTTGCGCAGACGAGTCGAGATGCTGGGGTGTTCCCTCTTCTCGCGCTTCATCTCCATCCACGTGTAGACCATCTTCATTTTCTCTAGACGACCCTCTTTGATGGCCACGGTCATGACTGCCTCGAGGTCGTACTTGAGGCCAGCTTGCTTCCGGTGCTCGTAGAGTAGGCGCACGATCTCAATGTGTCCATGGCAGACCGCCACATCAATCTCGCGACCCTTGAACAGTCTGGCGCTGGCCGGGAGTTGGTAGAGATACTTGATCACATTGAAGCGATTACGTCTGATTGCGTGTATGATCCCAGCTGGATAATCACGCTTCTTTCTCTTCATCGTGCTGTCATTCTCAATGACACGGAGATATTGCTCCTGTTTGTCAGGACGTTCGAGTAATGCTCGCAGAGGATCCAAGTATCCATGCATGATCAATGCGATCACATCAGTTTGTAATTGACTCCATTTGAATTGGTGAATGAGCATAGTCATCCAACGTACATGTATACACTTGATATGATATGTAACATTGTTTCTGATGACCTTGTTTCCCAAGATCAATGAGAACAGTTTGTATTTGATCGTGTTGGTTGTGTCTTGTTGTTGTTGTTGTTGGACATCACTTGACTGCGTTGTAGCATGTGATGATGATTGGTCATTCATGTGTAGTATTAATATAACTCTGTTTGATCGAATATGGATATTTGTTTAAAGTGCCTGGGATGAAGAAGGTCGTTTTGACGACCCTGGGGAGAATGAGCACTTTTTGATCACTATCTAAATTTGGATTTAGAATCGTCAGTTTCGATTGATTAGTGCTTTTTGAGGTTTTAGTTGGTGCTTGACCTGGTCTAGACGATGGTTGGGCACCTGACGAGTCAGTCCTCTACTCTTCTTTCGCTCATTCTTTATCTTAAGACACTTCATCATCAAAGTGTCATTGAATACAAATAGATACAGGATACAGATAATAATGGATTACCTTCAAACACAAATAACAAAGCTTCAAACAGATTATGAATACTATCTGACATTGAGAGGTTAGTAATCTTGACATCACATGACATGTCTTGACACTCACTCTGACACACTCACTCACTGACACCTCAATCAATCAATCAATCACTTAATCAATCTTAGATGTCAGAGTAATGAACTGGCCATTGCTCAATAGACCAAATGAGATGCTCTATTTGATTGCAGCATACTTGGTGTTCATCTTTATTGGAAAGAAGGTGATGGCCACAAGAAAGCCATTCGAGTTGAGATACCCACTGCTCGCACACAACTTCATCCTGTTGCTAATCAGTCTTTATATCACACTCGAGTCTGCCTATCAGGCCTACAACAATGGTTACACTCTGATGTGTAATGCAGTCGACTATAGTGACAAGGGTATTGGTGTAAGTTAATGTTCATTCATTCATTCAGTCGGGCATGCTTGCTAACCAACGATCACCACCAATAGATGGCCAAGGTATTATGGTTGTTCTTCTTCTCCAAGTCCATCGAGTTGATGGACACTGTGTTCATGATCTTGAGGAAGAAGTTTGATCAAGTGTCTGTAAGTATCTTTGAAGTTGACGCGACATCATCCATCATCAAACATCCAAACTCACTCACTCAATCAATCAATCTATCAAGTTCCTCCATGTATACCATCACTCATCAATCTTCATTCTTTGGTGGATTGGAATGAACTGGACACCAGGTGGCGACGCTTATCTCTCATCGATGATGAACTCATTCGTTCATACTATTATGTACACCTACTACTTGTTGTCATCACTCAAGATTGAGGTATGGTGGAAGCGTTATCTTACTCAATTGCAATTGGTACAGTTTGTCATCAACTTGGGCTCATCGATCTATGCACTGTCCAATGATTGTCCATTCCCACGTTGGATGTTCTGGGGAATGATTATATACATGGTGTCCATGTTGGTGCTCTTTGGATCATTCTACTTGCAGGCCTACATCACTGGATCAGCGTCCAAGCGATCAAGGTCAACAAAGAAACAACAATAAACTATCTGGCGTCTTTTGATGTTATTACAACATGTCAAACAACATTGATTGACTTCAACCATTTATTATGTTATGGGCATGATTGATTGATGGATGGATGGATGTTGTTGTTGTTGACAATAATGAATGAATGAATGAATGAATGCACGATGCATTATGTGTGGCTGTGGATGGATGGATAAAAGCTTCGAATATAGCCTAGGCTGCTATATGTGCTTCAGTGGCTGTTTTGGCCTCAATGTTACCGATCTTGGCCTCTGCCTCTACACAAGCATCAATAGACAGGAGTGAGAGTGGACCAGATGGATGCTTAGGCTGACATTTCCTTGTGGGTGCGGTTGATGGTGGAAGGTCGTGTCCAGTGCTTGGTGCTCGCTCAAATGTGCACAACTATTATTTTAATTAAACAATCATAAGTTAGAAAGGTATATCTTTGGTAATGCCAATGATGGATGGATGATATACTTACGGCTACGTTGAATAATAATACAATACAGAATAATATTACAAATAATTTAATGTTCATTGTTGGTTGATTGGTTGATTGGTATCGAGGTCTTAGAAATTGGAAGTTGTTGTTGGAGATGATGAAGATTAAGATTGATGAGTTTGAAGGAGAGGAAGAGAGATGAGGTAATCGATGGATGGTACACAATCAATTCAGGTGCGTAGGTATCGTCTGGTCTGGGTTGTACATGTCATCATCATCATCATCAACCATCAACCATCAATCATCATCAATTAAATTGATCAATTACCATTAATAAATCAATGAACAAATCAATCAATCACGGATAAATATTACAACAAATTGTATTTGATCAATCCAAATTATCAATCCAATATTATTTATCGTACGATCCATCAATGATCCGATCGTAGTAGGAATGGAAGTTGTTGTTGATTTATTAATAGCATCCATACCTCCCTACCTTATACTACAATCATCACCATTAAAATGATAACTAATGTAAATAATTAACATACATACACAAACATATATAGGAATAATAATGAATGGGTTGTCAATTTGTATTGATGGGAGACTGGATGTCAACACTACCACTACTACAGTGTGGGGTTGGTGGAGTGTCAAAGATTCACACCACATTAGATAGAGTGAGACTTCAAATGTCATCCAACGATTGACACACATGTGAGTGAGGGAAATGAATGAATGAAGAGCGAGTAATAGTGGTGAACAACTACATCTAAGATCTTAAGATTATGATGATGGCGATTTATATATTGAAGAGGAGGATTATTTAAATTAATGTGTGTGTATCACTATCTGACTTATGTGTTTATGTTATGTGTTGTTGTTATGTGTCAATGACGACGATCGTCACACATTCAGATAAACTACTAAGCACCAAACAACATCATATCATCCATCCTTTACTCCTAATCCATACCTTGATTGACTTCAATACCAATAACAAACAGAAAGACACAAACAGAAAGACATCATCAAAAACAGAGAGACAGATTGATTGGACAGAGGACCAAAAAAAGGGATTGTTTGATTGATTTGGTTGATTGATTGATTGATTGATTGAAATGGACAACAACATTGATACGGATGGTGCGTGGAGTTCACCACCTGGCAATGACAAGAATGGTGGTGCTGACATTGTCTCGGATGACCTCCCTGTAGTTTTACCAAATACCTCTCATAGTGCTGTTAGAGCTACAACTGATGGCGAGGATGAAGGTAGTCCTAAAGGTATGTATTATATCTATGTATAATGTTGTTTGATTCTAACTCTACTATCAACATACATAGAAACAACATCTTTATATCATAAAGAGAAGAAGGACCAAGAGTCGTATGACGAATCAACCAAAGATATCGACTCTTCAGAATCTTCTTTGCACAAAGACCAAGCACAGTCGCAAACCAAAGCAAACTACCCACTATCAGATGGCTCGGAGGTTGGTGAACCCCTTCCTTTCATCGTAAGTTCACAGCACTATTATCATGTGAGACTACACTGGTCTCCCACCTTTATCTTTCTTCTATGTTTGCACATGTTTGAAAGTTATTTGGAGGATAGATTCCTCCTTGTACCCTATCATCAACAACACTCGGTCGGCATTTTGATCAACCGGTGTCGAAAAGTCATAGTATCTCTTTGTGTGGTGTTTGAGTGTGTGGCTTGTGGTGTGTTTCCCGATTTGACCACACAACGATACTTGCTGTACCCCCAACCCCGAACGAGCCTCAGACTTATGTGTGTGTGTTTATGATAGAAGTATGAAGCGAATGTTGTGTTCAACTCACCACCTATACCTATGTAGAGCCAGTACCAGGCTGTTGCAGTATCTATCTCACCCAACCTTAAGATCATTAATATTATTTGTTGTTGTTTGTTTTGGTGTTGATTTCGTTACTGATCAACTTATAAGTGTGTTTGTTGTGTGGAATGAACTAGTACTACATCAAAAACAACAACTACAACTACGACAGCTATACAACTAGAACATCAACAACATAACTATATTTTGTTTGTTCACTCTCAACACTTCACAGTCAATCATCCATTCGTCATCGTTCATCTGGTGACTGGATCCTTTCCATTTTAGTCCCGAAAGTGATAGATTCATAGATAGAACAGCAACAGCGTCACCAACACGACACCAAACACTTGACAAACTTGGTCGGACCCTATCATCATCCATCAGGAGGACCCAACGGCACACACTCAAAGACACACAAAGTCAACAAACAAACAAAGTCACACAGATAGACTTTCGTACCCCACCTCACACAAACCAACAAATCCAGTCCTTCCCGATTCGCAATTCGTTCGACCGACCGTGAATTCATACATTCATTCGTTTGTTGGTCCATCCATTGCATTGCATTGATACCAGGACAGACATCCGCGTCTTGCCCACACACAACCTCTCACCCGACCGAGACAATCCCTTCCAATCCACCCTATCACCTCCAACTTCCAACCCCTGGCCTCGCCATCCTCGGCACCGCTCCCATCTCTCAATATCCTATATTATAATATAATATAATATTTTTTATATTATTATTATTATTATCATCATATCGCATCGACACACCGACTCAACGACACGACACTCGTATCCACGCACTTCCATCCTCCTCCTCCCCCACCCAACCTCATCAGCATCGGCCCACCATGTCCATCCTGCTGAACAACAACAACAGTTCAAATGGCGCAGGCTCTCTGCATTATAACAATCAAAGTGATAATCGCAGCAGCAGCGGAAGCAGCAGCCCCATCATCAACATCCCCACTGCCAACAACAACAACAACAAGATACCATATCATCGCTTAACACCTGCCAGCAATCTCTTGACAATGCATGACACTGACCCCTCACAACCCGGACAACCGGGCCAACAACCACAACAGCAACAGGAGTCCCTGTTTGCCGCCACCAAGAAGGTGATCGTCGCCGGTACAGGTAAGTGTCCCTCCGTGCGTGTGTCGGAGTCCCCGCCACGTCCTGGACCCCTCTCTCTAAATCTCCTCCTCTCTCCTCCTCTCTTCTTTCTCTCCCCTCTTCTCTATTTTCTTCTCTTTCTTTCTCTCTCTCTTCTCTAACTTCTCTTCTTCTTCTCCTTCTCTCAATCTCATTCTGGATCATTCTCCCCTCTCATTCTCCGTCTCATTCTCTCTCATTCTCTCTCAATCTCTCATTCTCTGCCTGGCAACATAAGGCTTCTTGTGCGATGCATACGATCTATTTGTGATTAATAACGTCATTGTCATTCTACAG
Source organism: Acytostelium subglobosum LB1 (assembly GCF_000787575.1). Lineage (NCBI taxonomy): Eukaryota > Evosea > Eumycetozoa > Acytosteliales > Acytosteliaceae > Acytostelium > Acytostelium subglobosum. The sequence goes on along the minus strand of NW_012236527.1, from coordinate 832,445 downwards.
ATATTATACCCAGAGACAAAGGATACGGCTTCAGTTGTTTCCACCGCAGCGCTATGGGGTGCCGTGGCCGGACAACTAATCTTTGGATTCATGGCAGATAGAATTGGTCGACGAATTGGATTCATCATCACTCTGACATTGATTACAATTGGTGCCTTTGGCTCTACGCTCTCCTTCAACATTCAGGGCTCCAAGTTCAACATCTTTGCCATGCTGGCGCTGTGGCGTACGATCCTCGGTATTGGCGTCGGCGGAGAGTACCCGCTGTCGGCCACCATCTCGTCCGAGTCGTCCAGCACCGACCAGAAGCGTGGCACCCAGGTGGCCTCTGTCTTTTCGATGCAAGGTGTCGGCATTATCATGTCGCCAATCGTTGTACTCGTCCTGCTCAAGATCTGTGGCGAGCCACACCTTGACATTGTGTGGCGTGTTGCTCTGGCTATTGGTGGTCTGCCCGGCCTCATCATGATCTACTTCCGTATCCGCATGAAGGAGACCAAGGCGTTCACCAAGCGCAAGGACACCCTGGGCAAGCGCGAGGTTGCCAAGTACATTATCAAGAATCACTGGCGCACCCTTGTGGGCACAGCCGGCAACTGGTTCATTTTCGACATTGTATTCTACGCCAACGGCCTGTTCTCATCGACCATCCTGCAAGTTCTCAACCTGGACCACGCCAGCACCAGCTTCGAGAAGCTCAACAACACTGTGCTGGTCGCCCTCTACCTGGCTCTGCTTGGTCTGCCAGGTTACTTTGTCGGTGTGGCCCTGATCGACCGTGTGGGCCGTCGCAACCTCCAGTTGGCTGGCTTTGCCCTGCTCGGCATCACCTACGTCATCATTGGCGCCGCACTAGACTCACTCGTCAAGATCAAGGCCCTATTCATTATCCTGTACGGCCTGACGTTCTTCTTCTCCAATGCCGGACCAAACACCACGACCTACGTGCTGCCGAGTGAGTCATTCCCAACACGTGTGCGTGCCACCTGCCACGGTATCTCTGCTGCCTGTGGCAAGCTTGGCGCCGTGCTCGGTGGCTATGCTATCGGACCATTCTTCCACTCGAACGGTCTGGCGCACACCCTCTACGTGTGCGGTGGTATCTCGTTTGCTGGCCTCATCCTGACATTCTTCTTCACCAAAGAGACGATGAACCGTCCACCTGTCGAGGACGACTTTGACATGGACGACGTGTCAAACGGTGATGAAGTGACACCAGGCGAGTCTGACGATTTGGACAGTTCCCAAGTCAAGCTCACAGGTGAGCATCCAACCAAGGTGGAGGTCTAAGTAATACTGGCAATCATCATCATCAACATCATCATTCATTCATTCATTTTTATATTCATATTAGGGGATATATATAGGGGCATCAACAACATAATATTATTATTATTATTATTCACCATGGGGATATAGTTAGTTTTTTTAACTATTCAATTATTTATCAATCATACAACCAACCAACAACCAAATTAGTATCGACATCGAAAGCTTAATTGCATCGTCGTTCAACCATTCCAGGACCGTGTACAGGTCCAGGTCCACAAACAACAAACATAATAAATTGGCTTAAGACATACCAAACAATCATCTACAATGTGCCCACACCCAATCATGTTGTCCAATGGAAATACAATCAATATTATATCATCATCAACAACAACAACAATGAAATGAATGGGTCCTATCTTGACTATTGACTAGTCATTTTGGGATGTTGTGATACCTATTGATGGACCGCCAAACAGACCAAGACGCTGCAATGATCAAAAAAATTGATTCGCGTGTGTTTGATCAAACCCAATTTTAGAATGGGGTTGTGTGATTGGTGGGAGGCGCTTTGCATCTGATCTAGATTCGATCTTGGAAGGTGATGATGGATGGACTGTGATGCAAGATTGAATGAAACAACAACCTTTCCTTTCCCAGAGTTTCGAAAGTAATACGCCCATTGTCAGGTGATGATGAGTGAAATGATGGGTGATAGATGACTTTGGTTTGGTATGATTGATTAGATTCGTCCGTCCAAACCGTTGTTGTTATTGTTGTTTGTAATTATACCATTAAGTAATAATAATCAATAATACTAATTACTCTCAAAGCCAATATAAATTGTACTTCTACCTACTTTTACTTAATATTGATTATTCAATCAATCATTCAATCATTCAATCATTCCAACAACAACAATGTAAGTTTGACACATTCAATCAATCATTCTACTATTGCAATGGATATGACCTTTGTTCATTCATTATATCACTCGTTCCACTCCAACTGAATCGTACGATACTTGATGGAGGCAAGAAGAGAAGTAATAATAGACAGAAGGTCAATATATATATTGTAATGTACATAGACCGACCAACCAACTTCCACAGCAGTTAGAGTTGTTCTATGATTGGGAGACTTTTCACTTTCATCATCCAACATGCTGTCGACAACCTCCAAATTGTATTGGACACAAACAACAACAACAGAGATAAACAATATTCCATTAGTACCTTATACCATCAGTAACACCCCAAAATGATATTGAGTGCGCACACATTCGATCAGGCGATCAACTCGATACAATCCTCCCCATTCAAGAACCACAATCACACCAACCCACCCGAAACACAGACACACGAATGACCCTTCAATCACACAAACCCCATTAGCCACATCCATCATTTCCATCCCCTTCATTCAATCATTCATTCTTACCACAACACACCACACCAATCAATCTTTCTGCCAAATGGCAATGGCTATTCATTGATCAAACCTTCATTCACACTCCAACCACACTCCAACTTTCAATCAATTACCACTTCCGCATCCACCTGTCCACAACCATCGCAATTACGCAACTGGATTGATGATTGAATGATATCTATATAACATTAGAATATTCATCCCATTCATCCCCACCTATCCATCCATCCTTCAATCAATCCATACCTCACTGCACTGACCGCCCAACAATCAATCCAATTAGCCAAGTTTACTAATAGACTGTCCAAAAGATTTATTTATTTACGCATTCCAACAACATCAACATATATAAATAGATTAAACAAAGAATAAGAATATGCCACCTCCACATACCCCACCCAATGAATTGATCGATGGTCTCAAGGACCAGTTGAACAAGAGGAGAAGCATCTCGTCAATTCCAGTCAACAACTCACCTGTGATGAATGTTGCCTCGATGCAACCTCTATCACACTCGGCAGAGTTACTCAACTCCTCTGCAGCCAGCTCACCATCAATGACTCGTCCAGGTATCAGTCCATTTGGCTCTCCACCAGCCTCACCCACATCATCCAAAGACAAGGAAAAAGAGAAGGAAAAGGAGAAAGACAGCAAACACAAGGATAAGGATAATGATAAGGATTCAAAGAGAAGATCACAAATGTTACCTCAACTGCATATTGGTGGCGGAGGTAGTTCTCCAAAGATGTCACCAATGATCCATGTTAAGAGTGATGAGTTGAGCAGTGCCAGGAAGAATCTACGCAAGAGTATCATTGTCAGCAAGAAGGCATTGGCGGTACAATCAAGTGAGCGTATGTACCATTTATCCTGTCCATCCCAAGGGAGTTACTAACATGTTCTTTGATCAGTTGGCATAATGGTGGAGGCACCAGAGAAGAGGGGAACATTGAACATGATGAAGATTGACTTTAGTTACGCGCCAATGTCCCAGTCTGCCGAGATTTGGAGTCAGACATACTGCTCACTGCGAGAGGGTTCATTATATATTTATAACAACGAAAGAGTATGTATATGACCATTGTATGGAGTGATGGATATTGTATGGAGTGAAGTGATCATGATCATAATTACCAAATGTGGAAACTAACGATGATTTCCTTTTTAGGATGTGAATGAGATTGAGGTGATCACTTTGGACAAGGCAATTGTAAGAGAGAAGGATAGCAAGGAGAGTTGTTTCCAATTGATTGCCACGACTACTCTGGCCGATGGAACGACTGGCCAGATCTTCAGATACTTCTCCACACTCAACACCGAGGAGTTTGACTACTTCTCTTGGATTGTCTCTTTGCGAGGCAGTATCTTCTTCCTCAAATCATTGAACAGTTCATCCAAAGTTGTAAGTTAATGAAGTTCATTGATGGCTAATGGGAGTTGCGAGGATCATACTAACTATTCTTTGGATACATGTAGAAGCGTCCAATGTCTGTACCACTTCCACTCAATAAGACAAGTCCTTTGAATACTAGCACGGACAAGCTGTCACAGACTACATCGATACCACCACCAAAGAAGAGTACACCATCATCTCCATTGATTGATAGGAAGTTGGGCAATGATAAGGATCAGTCCAAGAGAGCTTCAATGAAGTTATTGCCAACCTCACCAAACACGTCGACCACTCTACTGGACGAGGAGTTCAGTGGTGCCAAGCGAGGCAACTTGAACGTGTTGGGAGGCAAGTTAATTTCAAAGTGGAAGAGCCGTTGGGTAGTGTTAAGCAACGACACACTGGCACTATACAAGTCACCAGAGTCTGAGGCCAAGAAGGATGTGATCAAGTCACTCAACATTATCTTTTGTTCGGCCAAGGTTATCAAGTCCACAAACGACAAGTACACATTCCAGGTGGTCAGCACCAACAAGACTATCCACTTCTCATGTCCATCGGGAGAGGTGATGCTCAACTGGATCACAAGCATTCAGGCAGCCCAATCGATTGCCATGGAGGCATATCTACAATACGACCTGTCCAGCAGCACTGGAAGCACAGGAAGTCGCAGCAGTTTAGGCAGCAGCACGGGTAGCATCAGACTCAAGAGCGATGATATTGAGGATGAGGTGCAGAAGGAGTTGGACAAGAATCGTGATACGTTGTGCCAGCTTCGATCAGTTGCCGCCAATCAAGTGTGTGCTGACTGTGGCGCACCAGATCCCCTTTGGGCCAGTATCAATCTCGGAGTATTCATCTGCATCCAGTGTTCTGGCGTGCATCGTAGCATGGGAGTGCATCTATCCAAGGTGCGTTCAGTCACTATGGACAAGTGGGAGACAGCAACCATCGTCTTTTTCCAAGAGACTGGTGGCAATCTGCGAGTTAATGCCAAGTATGAATGTTGCATTCCACCTCAACGAAAGAAACTATTACCAGGCGACTCGACCGAGGATAGAGAGCGTTACATTCGCGACAAGTACGATCTCAAACTTTTCACCCAACAACAGCATCAGCCACAACAGCCACAGCAGGCCATAGCCGTCGAATAATAAACAATGGCCATGTATTTATAGGATCATCCAATGTGTGAGGGTTTGGGCCTTGTTGAGTGATTGATGGAGTGATTCAAGTTGATGCCATGGCTGGTATCATTGGAGATCAATTGGATGCATCTTCAAACCCCAATGATTGAGTACAGCTCCGGTAAATGTTCTGGCACGCTCATTGGTGAATGTGGTCTTGTTGATGATATCTTTGGCAAATCGATTGATGGCATCGGCATAGAGTATGGTAGCCCATGGTAGGGGATCAAGTTGAGATATGTTGTCAATATGACCAACTAGTTTGATGGTAGAGGGATCGTAAGTGAGAACCAAGTATCTGATGTCAGCTTCCGTGACAGAATGAGAACCAACTGGAGCCAAACCAAATGATACACCAGCCAATCTTCTTGAAGTTGATTGACCTGCAACATCTACAATTAGGTTAACCAAATTGTAAGTGACCCTAATATATACTGCAGCCTTGGCAACAGGTCTTGGAATTGATGGAATAGTAGTTATAACTTGGTTCATCATTAAAAAATAATAAATACATAAATAAATATAAAATATAAAATAAATAATGAAGAATTATATGTTGTATAATAACAAAAGATGAAAATAATCCTACTATCTATCATTCATATATATATATATTAGTATTAATAATTGACAGAAGCCAGACATCCTGAAATTAATAAATGCCCAACTTTGGAAGGAAACACCAAAATTGGTGAACTCACCTCCAAAGCAAAGTTATCAACAACACCCACAATCAATCACAAGGACAAACAAAGACAATCAAGCAAGAAATAGTAATAATTAATCAATCAATCAACTCAAGACTGTCCTACCATAACATACCATTACTACCTAAAGCAATAACTTAATCGCGCCCTGTTGTTGACCATCAGTGCCCAGTACTCAGATGGATGGTGTTGTGGCATCAACAGGCAACAACAACATAATCAACGGCAATAGTAGTAGTAGTAGTAATAGTGATATCAATCAAGAGACTACAGAAACATCTACGTCAATACAACAACAACAAAAGTCTACATTACTCAAGAAACAGCTATCACCTTTCGCTAAACCATTCGTACCTGTCACTCCGACGACTCCTGCTCCACCGCCAACAACACAGCAACAGTATGATTTGAACAATAATAACAACAGTACCAATGGTACAGGTTCAGCGGACAATGTCTCTGTAAAGACATCTACAGCAGTCAAACAGCAGCAACAACAACAACAACAGCATGTTAACCAGAAGGTGTCATCATCGACTCAAACAACAGCAACAGCGGTTGCAACATCATCACCTTTATCATCAACCACAACAACATCGATAACATCATCTACGACAACAATAATAGCATCAAGTACAGCAACACTCACACATGATGATATACAACAGCTGTTCCTCAATAGAATACATCCAAAGAATAACATACGTGAGGCGGTCTTGTCGACACTAAACTCAATACTGTATGCATTTGATCCTTTACCCTCTGCCAGCGGCAGCAGCAGCAGCAGCACGCCCTTATCGACAATGCAGCAACAGCAACAACAGCAACAGCAACAATCATTGGAACAGATCGACAGCATCCTGACCATAATCGGTCAGGAGGATGAGTACATCATCAAACTGTTCAACACGCCGGTTGAGCAGCGTCCCAATGTTACCTCCTCGAACGCCGCCCCTGCGGGTGGCAGTAAGCAATCACCAATTCACTTCATCAAGCGGCCTCAACAACAACAGCAACAGCAACAGCAACAGCAGCAACGTGTATCCACTACACTACCCGATGGCACGGCGAAGCCTTCCACGTTGCCCTACGACGACATAGATAGCTTCTATGTGCGAATCGTCAACTATAATCAGAACCTCTTGACCAAGATCGCAGTATCGCTCAGTAAGCTCCAGACACAGACATCGACATCGACACCTGCTTCGACCAGCCTGGGGAAGATCGAGTCGCTATTGTTCTACATTTACGACAACGTTGCCCAGGTACCCGGACTGGCTGTCCTGGCGAGCACAGCCATCCACTCGATCGCCAGCCTGGTGCCCGTGTTAAAGTTCCAGAAGCACAAGCAACTAGAGACCATTGTGTTGGCACAGCTCAAGAGCATTGATGGACCGGCCAACCTGCTGCTGGAGGCGTTGCTCTTGTTGCAGGCCACACTGGCCACTGCCACGCCAATTCTCATGACTCGCGAGCTCTTTAGACGACTCACCAACCTGGTCTACCTCAAGCACACTCAGATCCAGACCACTCTATCCAAAGTGTTCGAGCAGTACACCATCAACAATCATCTTGACCAACTACAGATACGCAAGGTACTCTCGATCGCATTGTTCAAGTAAGTATCAATCATTCACAATTGCGTTGATTGGTGTGCCACCATCTAATGACGATCGATGATCAATCTTGTTTAGGATCTCGGATATTGACAAGGACATCCAGCGCAACAACCTCGACCTCCTGGCCAAGACTGTCGTACACATTGAGTTCATCAATCAGAAGAATCTCCATTCAAAGATAAGCGACCTATCCATTAACTACAAGGTATGTGATCATTGATAACCGACATTGTAGACTAACAATGAATGACTAACAATCACTCTACACATCAAAGTTGAAGTTCATGGTCGTCCAAGGACCATGCCCATCAGTTCCAATGTTCTTCAAACATATGTTTGATTGTCTTTACAATGTGGACCGATCTACTGATGACATACTCAAGTCAATCCTTGATCACTTCTACGACAGCACACTCATGACACATGGCGCACAAGCCCACCATGACAGACTAGAAAACAGTAAGTAATGGCTATCTCGATGGCACATCCACATCACAACTAACTATCAATCAATAATAGGGAGACTAGAGACATTGATGGCCACATCAGATGCACTTAGATGGTACTGGGCAACATGGGAGTGCGCAAGATATTGTATCACTAATAGATTGAAGACACCATTTGGTACGGGAGTGCAGACGTTTGAGATATTTGAGCGTATCATTCTTCAGCTCAACAAGGAGAGGAAGGACTTCAAGAAGATAATGATAATGCTGATGTTCATGGATTCACTGGAGAAACAGATCTTCTCTGCTGCCTATGGCTCGGTGTTCCTGCCGTCTCCCTCGTCAAAAGAGATCCTATTCTTCAAGCTCAACGCACGTGTCAGTGAGGATTGGTTCAGCAGGATCCGCATGAACCTCCTCAAGGCCAGCATCCTCTGTAGCTCGGGTCCAGACATCATCAGACATGCTACACTCGTAACTATTCTGTTCATTCATCATACAATGGACTCGGTTACTGACACAACACAATCATTAGCGCATAGCTGACATTAGAGCGAACCGATTCGTTGATCCATCACATGCACAGCATGAGATGGAGTTCTGTATATTGCACCTTACTAATGCTCTACAGCAAATGAATGAGACAGATATGATCAAGGGCCTATCGAAATGGCTCGACCTGCACTACTCCACAATCAATGGCAAGGACAAGGAGAGTACATCATCGTCATCATTCATCGAGATGGTTGTCTCACCAAAGAAGTCAACGTCAATGAATGTGTCTCATTCTTCCCCATCACCATCAACGCCAACATCAGCAGCAGCGGCTCAACAACATACGAGGCATACATTCACTCTGTCCATGCCTTGGATGCAAGGCGTGATCCAGTCTAGCGATCAACACTATGAAGACTCTGTTCAATCACTCACACCGTTGGTCGCTACAACCGATCCCTCGCACATGTCATTCCCTTTCATCGTGGAGCACATCATCAAGTCATACATGAAGCTGTCGGACTACCAGGAGATGGACGCATTCCTTCAGCAGTTTGGCGATCGCATTCACTCCTCAAACGTCACATATCGCGAGACGTACCTGCGTGCATTGTCTGCCTTCTCTCGAGGTACTGGCGGCGGCGCAGAGAGTACCGCAATCAAGCAGTTCATCAACGAACTCCCTCAGAGAGAGATCGCCAACGGAGGACTCATTGGCAATCTATTCGCTGCCGATGAGCTTATCCTCGCGGTGATGATCGCACAGAGGGATGAGGGGTCGTCCAACAACAGCGGCGACATATGGCAGTACATTGTCAAAGCCAAGGATCACGTCCACGACTCACTGTCAGTCATCGGACACGAGTCCAACATCCAGACCTTCCAATACCTGACGCAGCTCAAGCTGATTGACGAGCTTGAGAATGGCGTCGTCGACAGCTCCACGCCACTCTGTCGCCAGCTTGGCTTCCTCGAGAAGTTGCGCCGCGTGAGGAATCACTTGTCAAACATTCAGCATCGCACTGATCTCGTCTTCCACAACATCCCGCTGACAGAGGTGCTGATCAAACTGTCGCGCAAGTCTGGAAACACACGATTCTGCTCACGTTTGCTCAATTCGGTACTGGAGACACACTCGCCCTCATTCTTCCTGGAGAAGTCCAAGTTGAAGTGCCTGCATGAGCGTCGACTCGAGTCATTCACCGAGCTCGTGCGCCACTCCAATCAGTTCCCTGACAATGTGACGCCAGACATCAAGACCAAGACCTACCTGCAGATCGTCAAGCAGTTGACTACCAACACCAACAACTCGGCGTTCCAGGAGATACTCAAGTCGCTGCCTGCCGAGCAGGCCGACCCCGAGACATACTTCCAGCGTGCCTCAGCCACTATGCCCGACAACCCCAAGGTGTTGCTGGCCTATGCCAACTGGGCGATGGAGACCGCCGACCTGCTCACTGGGGCGGACGAGGCAGCCACCAAGGCACGCCTTTACGGCATAGCTGTCGAGCGCTACTTTGACCATCTCAAGTTCGTCAGCAATGCCACTGGTCACTGCAGCTCACTCATTCAGATCACACTGAGGATACTGAGCATTCTAGTCAATCATGGTGGCCAGATCATCGATGTGTTTGACAGGTGCATCGCGGATGACAACAACAGCGCTGCTGTCACCACTGCCTTCTCAGACATCATCCCACAACTCTTTGCCCGTTTGGGCCACCCTGACAAGGCTATACAGGTGCAGATCATCAACATCATCAATCGAATTGGACGTCACAACCCCCACGCCATTGTCTTCCCAACCTTGGTAGCTGCCACTCAATGGGGTGGCGTGCATCCCAATGCCAGCCAGATTGCTGTGATCCAGCGCGAGCTTGTCAAGCACTCACCACTGCTGGTCGAGGAGACCGACACATTCATCCGTGGCTTTGCCCAGTTGACCATACTCTGGGACGATCGTTGGCAACAGTTGATGGAGCAGATCCATGGCTGGATCTGTCACACCAAGCCGGCGTGGACCGCCGAGAACCAGCAGTTGATCAAGAGCAAGGACGCGCGATCACTCTCCAAGCTTAAAAAGAAGAACCTCGCGCTGCTGGCGCCCATACTCGATAGGATCAGGAAGTTGCTGTCGACCACAATGTTTGGGCCCATCTCCACACCCTTTGAGCGCTGGTTCTGCAGCGTTCACAATGAGATTGTCAACAAAGTCGTGCTCTGTGTCGAGAAGCAGAACAAACCATCCAACCCTTTCCTCACACTGCAAGGGTTAATCGAGCACTTTGGAGGCAACAGACTCAGCTCGGTCGATCTGGCCTCAGTCAACCCGAGTCTGAACGTCTTCAGACCCACTACAATCAAGATGCCTGGCATTGCCTCGGACATCACCATCCAATCCATCCACCCAACGATCAACATACTCCACACCACCAAGACCAAGCCCAAGAGGATATCGATGATTGGTAACGATGGTGTTTCGTACTCATACTTGCTCAAGGGTCGCGAGGACCTGCACTTGGATGAGCGTGTGATGCAGCTGCTCAACACGGTCGACCAGATGATGGTGGCTGGCAAGAACAAGAACCTGCGCCTCCTTCGCACGCGCAAGTACGCAGTAGTACCACTCAGTCGCTCAGCTGGACTGATCCAATGGGTGGAGAATGCTGTGCCCCTCTTCTCCATCTTCAAGAACTGGTATCGCAATGAGGTCACGTACAAGGGCCTCAACCCAAGCACTTTGGCCACCAACCCTAACCCATTGCCACGACAGCCTGTTCGCCCCGTCGACCTGTTCTACTCCAAGCTGGACCCGCTCCTCAAGGCCAACGGTCTAACTAGACAGAACCGTGGTGATTGGCCCAAAGACTTACTCAAGCAGGTGTTTGTCGAGCTCTCAAACGAGACACCAAAGTGGCTGCTGTCACGTGAGCTGTGGTACTCAAGTTGCTCGACCTCTGAGCTCCTACTCAAGACCCAATCATTCAGCCGATCACTTGCACTCATGTCCACAATCGGTTACATCATTGGACTTGGCGACAGGCATCTTGACAACATTTTGATCGACATGAAGACTGGAGAGATCGTTCATATTGATTACAGTAAGGTGTCATGGCACATGGGATATGGATACATTACTGCAAGTTCACTTACACTCCTCCTCTCCCAACAACAAACAGACATATGCTTCGAGAAGGGACTGCAACTCAAGGTACCAGAGAGGGTGCCATTCAGACTGACACAGATCATTGAGAATGCACTGGGACTCACTGGAGTGCATGGATCATTCTCCGAAACCTGTGTCCTAGTCTTGGATCTACTCAGACAGTAAGTTGTCTACTGGTAGTTCCTTCACAAACCCATGTACTTATGCATCCTCTATTCATTTACAACAGGAACAAACAAACATTGTTGAACTTGCTCGAGACATTCATATATGCTCCATTGTTTGATTGGAAGATCAAGCAGATGAATGAACCAATCTCAAAGGATGAGGAGAACAACAACAACAATGGAGGAGGAGAGAATGATGATGAGAAGAAGGAAGAAGAGGATGGTGATGCAAACGAGAGTGATAACGATGGCTCTAGCGATGATGATCAACAGCAGGGCGGAGGTGGTGAGGGTGAGCCTCAGTACAACAACAACATCGATAACCTCAGCGAGTCGTCACAGCATCTCCAACAGGAGACAGACTCCAAGGAGATGCACACAAAGGTCAAGGAGGACAACAAGAGTCTGCAGGGACTGACCATCGTCAGCCAGGTCAAGAGCAAGCTGGATGGTACCGAGCAGAGACTGGATGTCGAGAAGCAAGTCGAGATGATGATCAGAGAGTCCATCAACATTGACAACCTGTCCACAATGTACGAAGGTTGGACACCATGGATATAGAGTGTGATTGGAAGCATTGTGCACACCCTATGCAATCAAGGATGGAATCCATCAGTCTGACAAGTTTGGATTGGAAGTTCATTGGTGATGATAGATCAATATGTTTGTTTATGTTCATGAACATCCATTTGGTCTTTGTCCACTATTGAATGCAGCGACATGTTGTATCATCTTCCAACGACTCCAAGCTTGAAGTTGGTCTGTGGCTCTGCTGTGTAGTTCTGGACGATAGCTGCGCATTGTACAAATGAGCGTTAGTTCTGGATCCAGTTCATACACATCATTCCTCTATTCAATGTCATGTATTGCACGCCAACACTCCAGTCTGCTCATCACTAAGTGAGATGCTGTGCAATCAAATGACACTGAATAAACCACATGCGCCCGACAACCAATCGATATCGACTTACCAAGTACTTCATTGATCTTGCTCTGTATCTCTCTGAGGTCGGAAACGTAAAGGAGTCTAAGAATGGTGGCCACTGAGTTCATCTTGTCATTGTCGGTATCGAATCCAAGTGGATGGATGTAATTGTTCACCTTCTCGCCATCACTATTGTCGTTCAATGATGATGAAGAAGCAGTCGTAGTTGTTGTCGTCGTAATGGTAGTTGTAGTTGTGGTGGTTGTTGTGGATGATGGCGTATCGATGCCTGAGGATGATGACCTCAATGCTAGTATATCTGCTGTTGTAAACTTCCTCTCTGCTATCCTTACAATGGCCTGACGGTGATTGATAAGGTTAATACGTATGTCTCAATGAGTGATTGATTGACTGTTTGATTGATTGATCTCATACATGTAGCATTTGTGTCAGACTGTCTCCAATTGGTATTCTAAATAATGTGGCCATCTGGATGATTGCAGTCTTTAACTCCTCTGGTGTGCTATCAAAGCTCATCAGTTGTAACTTCATCTTTTGTAGACATTTGTACTTGCTCTCATGTATCTGATCAGCTAAATATCGTTCAAATGTATGATGGAAGTGATCATTGAGTGAGTGATCCATGGAGCCATCATGAGTCCATCTATCCAATCATTCATTCAACATACCATTGGTCTTGTATGATTCTTTGATGGCCTGAGTTGTTAGACATTCTAACAGGATACACTTCTGTTCTATTGTTGTAAGGTCACCTATCCTATCTATTTGGCAGTAGTGCTTGTCTTTGAGGAACTGTGAATGGCTGGTCAGTAATCATGCCCTACCTAACTACGCTGCCAGGGTCATTCACATACACTCAGTAAACTCTTCTCCCATGTATCATTTGGTGTCAGGAGTGATTCAAGTTGATGTTGCTGTTGCTCATTGTTGGCAATGTATTTCTCTAGCAGGTAAGCTACGACATTAATGAACTCATCTCTCTCTTCAAGCATCACATATTGTGGCTTGGGATAGTTTAGAATAAGCAGTCTCTTGACCAATGAGTGAGGAACACTTAATGTTGTTGTTGTAGTGGTAGACATTATAATATATAGATTGTATGTGTTTGTTTGTTTGGCTGATTGTTTATTTAATCAATATTGAATCATGTTAAGTTCACTCTTCAATTATTCATTCATTTATCTTTGCACCCGAATCTCACTGAAAGAAACAAATAAGAATGCGTTGACATCTTTACATCAATAGAAGTTCTTTGTCATACAACATAAGAGACTGACTCACTCTAATGTATCTTTAGAGTTAACTTCACAATGAAGTTATTAACAACGACCAACAAGTCAAAAGACTACACACAAACAGACTTTGTCAGAAAGGATCGCAGGAGCTAACTTTGGTAAACACTGTTTGGATTGCAAACCATCAACAATCTTTATAAGTAAGTGGTAGGTAGGCAGGTTGGTTGGTTGGTTGGTTTGTTGGTTGTCCAACAAATTAATTAGAGCTTCGTCTTTGTAGGATGATCTTAACCCTCATGTGATCTGAAAAGACTCGTTATGCATGTGTGTGGTGTGGTGTGTATGTCTTTGAATGGTCGTTGTCCATCTGTGAACATGCAATGGAAACGTTGTTGTCAACTCTACACTCACACACACACACACACACATAAACACATTCACACCAACCAAACATCTCCTCAGCGATCTATTACTGCTGGGGGTTCTTTAAACAGGCCTCGGCATGCCTAAGCCTTGGTAATGGTCAAGACCATGGTCTACTTAAGGACTCACAAATATCATTAGTACTCAACATTCACCTACCCATTCATTCATTCTCCTCGATTCAATTATTTGTTGTAAATAATAATAATAATAATAATAATAATTTAATCACAGATGAGAGTATTGACATTAGTCTGTATTCTCCTGTTGCTGCTTATTGCATTGGCAAGTGCTGGTATGTTATTCAACAATAATATTAATTAGTCTAATGGATCACTTTATTAATATTATCCAAAAGGCCAACACCMCAGCCATAAACACCATCATCGTCGTCATGAACCACATCATGGCGGACACCACGGCCACCACCATGGAAAGCACCATGGTGGTCACCACAACCACCACGGCCACCACAACCATCATGGTGGACACCATCCTCATCATGGACCAGACGCCTCGGGTCATGACTACTGTGAGGTAATGAACAATGGTGTAATGTTCTACAAATACAACAGAGCCGGAAGACTTGAGGATAATGACGTGCCCTGGCGTGGTCCTGCTGCTTTGGCCGATGCATCACCTGGCTCATCACCAGATGGCAATGGAGATGGTGACCTCTCCAAAGGCTACTTTGATGCCGGTGACCATGTCAAGTTTGCCCTGCCCATGTCCGCCTCAATGACCATGCTTGGTTGGGGTTTCCTCGAGTATGAGGATACAATCGAAAAGTGTGGCGCCTCTCAAATATGGCTGGAGGACCTACAATGGGGATATGACTGGCTGATGGCCGCTCACTTTGGTACCAACGAGTTTGCCGGACAGGTTGGTGAGGGCAATGCCGACCATGCTTACTGGGGCCCTCCCGAGCTCATGACCATGCCCCGTCCAACCTATGTTCTCAACGAGACCGCACCAGGTACCGAGGTGGCAATGGAGTCCGCTGCTGCATTGGCCATCTGCTCAATGATCTTTGAGTCACGTGATCCAGCATACGCCGCCAAATGTCTTCAGCACTCAGAGGAACTCTGGAGCTTTGGAGACAACTACCGTGGCGTGTACTCTGACTCAATCCCCGATGCCCAGAACTTCTACAAGTCATGGTCCGGCTACAAGGATGAGATTGTATGGGCCTCCATCTGGCTGTACAAGGCCACCCAGGACAAGACATACTTGGCCCGTGCCGTCTCTGACTATGACTCGTTTGGAATTGGTGCACTGGCCCAGAAGAACTCACACGATTGGGACCTCAAGGCACCAGGCACTTGTCTGCTCATGGCCAAGATGTTCCCAGACAACGACACGTACACCAGTGATATTGAGGGCTTCCTCAATTGGTGGCTTCCAGGAGGTGGCGTCCCTTACACACCAGGTGGCCTTGCATGGATCCGTATGTGGGCACCAGCACGTTACTCTGCCACTACCTCCTTCTTGATGTCCGTGTATGGTAGTGAGGGCGATAAGTACACATCATTCACAGCATCACAGATCAACTATATACTTGGAGATAACCCAAACAAACAATCATTCATCGTTGGCTATGGACCCAATCATCCTATCAATCCACATCATCGTGCCAGCCATCATTCACTCACAGATAACATTATGGACCCAGTCAACAACACATATTCAATTATTGGTACACTTGTTGGAGGCCCAGGTCAAGATGATTCATACAAGGATGACCGTACAGACTATGTAAAGAATGAGGTGGCCTGTGACTATCAAGCTGGATTCCTTGGTGCAGTCGCCTATATGGCCTCAATCAATTAATAAATCTTTAAATCTTAAGATTTAATTTTTGATCTGTAAAGTTTGGGTAACACTATAATCTGTGTCCAGAGATGCACTATACACTTGCACAGGATATCATCAACTTCATTATTATTGTATATATTCTATTTTATCTCTTTTAATTATCTCTCTTGTATCAAATGAGCAACAACAACAACAACAACAACAACAACAATATTGAAAAGAATAAGGAACCAGACATCATTATCACTGATGATCAAATGTTGGCTATGCATCAAAATAGGAAATCATACAAATAACTTAAAGTGTAAGGAATAATATCCTTGTTATAATTTCTTTGGCTCATGATTACTGATTCATTTGATCTGTTTGATAGTATCTTATAATCTGGGTGACGAAAATATTACCTTGGAAAGAGTCTTCAAAGCAAACATAAGATATATTATGGTAAAGAACCAGAGTAAGTATTGGTTGAGTATGAATTTTAATTAATTGATTCTTACTAAATATAACATTCCAAAGTTTGCAATGCCAACCAACACCTTATATATGCCCGCAACTTCAACAATCTCAACAAACTCAACAATCTCAACAATCTCGACTATCTCAATAATATCGACAACAACAACAACAATAACATCAACGTAGAATAATTATTATTATGAAACTCAATTTCAATAATGAATGTATATAATAAATATTATATATTGGTCTCTGACATTTGTTGATGTAATCCATTTGTTATATCTATCTCTATACTCTTGTAGTATTGTAAATGCAATGATATCAATGGAACCTTGAGGTTATTAGAGCTGAATGGTGTACAACAAATATGTTCTATCGAATCTACTTTTATTGTTGATGGAATGTGTAACAATTTTATTTAGAATATCTCGCATCCCGGTCATAGTCCTCGTCGTCGTATCCTGGGATGATGGGTTTGATGACCTTTCCTTCTTGGTTGACCTCGTCCCATATTGGTTCGTTGTTGAAGTTGAATCTTGGCCACGGTTTGGACATGAAGCGTTGAATTTGTTCTATGCCCATTGGAGACATTACACCCCTGTAATAATATTTGAAACAACCCATAGTGGGGTATACATTTTGGATACCGATTCGTTCATTCTCGGTGATGGCGATTATCATGTCCATGTACATCTTCGTTTGATTACAGAATTTGTAGATGTTCTCCTTACAGGCCTCTGTACATTCATCGTCTTGAAGGAGGATCCCATATGGATTTCCATTGAATGAATCAAAACGTGATAGATCAGAGCGAAAGGGGTGAACTTCTTCAATGGAACTCCAGTTATGTTGACTGCAAGGATAAATATCTTTAGATTCTGACATTGATTCTTGAGTGGTATTAATTATTTGCACAAATGAGAGGAGTTCTCGTCCTTGTTATATTGTGAGTTGAAGAAATATTTGTATTTAATGGTGTTATATATCAAGAAATATAATGTAATCTTTGGGTGTTTATTTCACTATTGATGATTCGTAATAACCCCTATTCTATTGTATGTTCTCTTCACCACCATTCAGCTATTATGAGGGGGAACTATTGTAAGACAACATTGCCATCAACCCAGAGGATGCACTGGTGAACGACCCAGATATCGATGCTCTAATGGCCGATGTTCTCTTCGAAGTTCCTGACACTGTCGATGACCTCCCTCTGGATCCAGAATATTATTGATCAAAAATCATGAATCATGAATAATCAAATTAATTAAAAGAGGGTGACAACTTGCTTGTCGTTTGCAATATATCATAATATTATTATTTAATTTATTTATATTAAATAAATAATCAAATGAAATAATTATAATTGAAAACTGGTTAAAGTACAATTATTCATTTTCTAAAAATAGGATTATTAAAATTAAATAAAATAAATGAATTGATCAAAACCAAAAACGAAAAGGGGGTGTGATTGATCAATCAAAGGTAAACTTACACTCTTTCAGTCCATCTAACACAACTAATCACACCATTATAATTTTGAAAATAGATAACATAACATATTATAACTTTATACATCAATCACAATCAACTAATCAATCAATCAATCAATCTAGTCAATCAATCATATATATTAATATATAACTTATTTATTTATTTAATCTAACACCAAACAATGACAGGCATTATGGTCGATATATTGGCACCAGCCTTGACATTCCCTGATACATTGTCACAATCAGAGATTATCAATGGCACATGTGTCTCACTTGGTCTCGCCGAAGATCAAGTCGAATTCCTCTCACTTGGCGATGCACACCTCGCATGTTTAATTAAGAATAACAGTATGTTTGTTTGAGTTAGTTGTTTGATTGACACAGATACTAACATACATATATATATATACAGAGTTCTCATTAGACTTTATTGAATCATTATATCAACAGAATGAATTGTTACAATATAGATTCGAGAAGAGTACCGAAGCATTGTCTGTGTTGCAAGAGACGTTGATGCAGACTACACATCAACTACAGGAGAAACAGAATGTTATAATACAACAACATCAGACAATGTCATTGTTGTCGCTGAAGGAGCGTCAGTTGTCTGAGGAGCTCAATCAGTGGAAGAACAAATACGAGGAGGAGTTGTACAAGCGAAAGAAGAATGAGAAGAGGATCGAGCGCATGAGGATGCCAAAGACGACAAACATTGGCGCGCAGCCTATGTACCTGCTGAACTCGCCATCGACCAGCACGACCACGCTGACCGTCACCTCATCCACATCGTCTTCATCGTCCGCAGCGGCAGCAGCATCAGCAGCAGCATCGTCTGCCGCGGCATCAACATCCATGTCACCATACTTGGAAAGAGAACTAGAGCGAAACAAAGACAGAGAGATGGAGTATCAGAATGAGCGACAGATGATCGAGCAGGTTGTCGGCAAGTCTGTAACTCGCTCGCCTTCAATCTCACCATCGACTTCATCCACCTCAATCTTGGCACTTGGTGGTAGCAACAGCAGCATCAACATTATCAACACTCCTACATCATCGGCTTCTTCATCAGCTGCAGCGGCGGCAACGGCGGCAACAGGTCACATTGGCAATATACATACCACTACAACAACTACATCTACATCATCAACACCTATTAAGCTCAATACTAGTAATAATAACAACGCATATCCAGCATCACCTCCACCAGTACTTCTAATAGATCAGCATGCCGATAGAAAGATGACAATGTTAACATCGCCACCACCACAACAACCAAAGCCACAACAACTACAACAGACACCTCAACAACATCAATCACCAATCAGATTCCCAGTTCTAAAGAAGACCAATGGCATCACAGACTCACCATCCACTCCAAAGTCCTCCAATCATCATCTACACGCCAACAACGCCAACACAACTCCTATGACAGATATATTGATCAATGTAAGTGATCGGTCTACTCGCACTCAAATCATAATACTAACCCATCCTACCCTATGTCAATCAACTTAGTGTCGTTTGTGCACCTGCAGTATGTTCAGAGAGACACAACTCAAATGGGTATGCGAATGCGGACACTTTGGAATCAAACATCATCACTACGACAAGACACTGAGTCCACGCACTGCAACCATGTCCAATGGCATGCCATTGGAGTCTCCAATCAAACAACAACAACAATAGTGATATTAAATTAAACTGTCTGTACATTGTATTTAAGGGATGTCCTGTCCATTCATATTATAATACTACATGTTCTTCAAACATCTCGTGATCTGTTACATGATGATGTGCTCGTACACGACCATCAGTGTCCAATCCCAAGTAGTTATCGTGTATGCCTCTTATACAGACATTATGACCATG
The DNA here is from genome assembly GCF_000787575.1 of Acytostelium subglobosum LB1. NCBI lineage: Eukaryota > Evosea > Eumycetozoa > Acytosteliales > Acytosteliaceae > Acytostelium > Acytostelium subglobosum. Next base: position 812,313 of record NW_012236527.1, on the reverse strand, counting down.
TTTCTCTATATTGAACAATGAATGTTCTTGATGGAACTCTGGTGATACATATACCTTCTCTCCATCTATACTTATATACTTTCCATTATTTGTACGTATTGCAACTCTATCACCATGATACTCAACCTATTAACCAATTGTAGTTAGTTAGTACTAACATCACCATCCATTGTCATAATTGAATAATTGAATGATTGATTGAATAAAAGAATGAATGAACATACAAAGAACTTTGAATGATGATCATGTCTCTCTGGTGTTCCATTTACATGTTCATGTTCTGAARGTCAAGTATAGTCCACTGCTTGCTGACTTGAATGTGACCTGTTACCCATTGTCTATCTCTATATCTCTACAAGCAATAGTAACTTTTCATTGAACACAAAACACTCAATTCAACATCCAGGTTGTTATCCACCTTTTGAGTCAATTTTCGAACTTCATGCACTTTAGCAAATACTCGCTCGTTCTTCTCGACTTGAGTTATTTGCAAAGAACGACTTCATTCAATCCATCATTCACATTGACACTTACTACTACTACACAATTACAATCATGGCGTCAACAACAACACAGGTTGATCCAATGATAATGGTAATCAAACAATTAGAATTGTACTCTCATTCAATATGTGATCAATATCTTAAACAACGTATTGATTTGGAGTCAATCGATATGATTCATTCATCATATATCAATTCAATATATTATACATTATGTAATAGTAATAGTAATAATAGTAGCAATAATAACATAGTATTATGTTCAGCACTCACCAACACAATATCATTAATTTACAAAGAGTTCATCAATAACAAGAGTGACACTGTCATTGGCAAGGCTGGAGACTCAAAGGATAGAACACAAAGATTGTTCTACCTTCAATTGCTCATTAGATTCTTGTCTCATGTACAGACTAATGACCCTAGTACAATGGCTGGCATGACTACAATCAATAGAGACAGCAATATTTACTGGTCGATACTCAGTTCGCTTGACGAGAGCACCAACTGTAGTGACGACGTACCCCTGTACGCATTGGCATGCACATCACTCACTGCATTGCTTCGCGATGACAACATCCATTTGTTGGATAATCTGCTGTCACTGCTCACTCAATCATTGGAACACCTTGTCTCCACAATGAACCATGACGACCATTTCGACTTGCAGACGCCAGTTGCGCAGAAGGAGGACGCACGCCACACGCGCAACTACCTCTCTCACCATTTGGTAGTCTTCACACTCATCTCATCGTTGGTGAACAAGTTCCACAGCAAGTCCGAGGCCGTGCAGCAGTTCACCAACAGCTTGGTGGGAGGCTCACTGCTCACCAGCATGCTGCTCTCACACAACATCGAGCTCAGACAGTCCCTGATCAACTCACTTCTCCCAGCCGTTCTCGAGTATGGCACTCCAACCCTAATGTTTGGATCATTCGTCCCAATCCTCATGCAAATGATGTCGATCACTGATCATCAGATCAAGTCCGATGCCTACAAGATCCTCACCAAGCAGTACAGCAACTTCTTCACCTCCCCCTGTGACCTCAGAGAGAGCGAGACCTTCTGGAAGTTTGAAATAGTATGTTTATCCACATGGCGTCTACTCAATCAATCAAGAACTAACATCAGTACCACATCAATCATTCAAGCTTGGATTCATGGACACTGATCCATTGATAAGGAAGCGTGCCAGCTATCTTTTGAAGAGGATCATCAAACAGTCGATCGAACAACAGGACCATGAGTCTAATGTTAAATGGACTGAGCATTACAAATGGTCAAAGGAGGAGAGCGAACATTGGCAGAGGGAATGGGACAGGTTCTTCCTGATCAACGAGACCATCGATGAGTTCAACGTTCATTTGATCCAGCCAGTATGGCGCGAGATAGACCAATTGGTGCTCTCAACCAATCGCATCCACTTTGATTGGATCAACATCCTCTTCCAACGTGTGATGAACCATGAGAACCCTGCTGTTGTCAAGGCCCAGGTGCTGGTGATCCTCAACTCTGATCAATACATCCCAAGACTGCCCATGCACTTTGTCTTTGGCACTTTGATCAAGGCTGTGACCAACCCAATGCTCTACCGTGGAATTACAGAGGACACGATCAACCCGGCACTTCAACACTTCTTTGACACCTATTACAACTCGTTGGACACGCCATTGCTACAAGGAGAATGCCTCTCTCAGTTGCTCACTTTCATCTCAAACCAGGTCCTTTACAGGGACTTCATTGCCGCCGCCCTTGCCTTCCTTGGCCGCGCTAACCAAGGCAGGAAACAAGAAGAGCTATGCTTCATCGATGACTCCCACGTCGAGAGAATCCTCACTTTATTGGAGTCAAGTCGAAGGATGTAAGTTGTGATCACAACGTTCATTCACTCTATCATCACTCACTCAACTCAATCAAACGATGAATCTAGGAATCACACATACCGAACAAGGGCATACAAGTACATTGTGGAGATATTGGTCACATTGTCAATTAAGGATGGTCTGTCATTCTCGAATGTCTGCAGACTACTTTATACCGTGCCCATCCAGACACACACAGTCGCAGAGTATTCTGCGTTGATCAGAGAATGGCTGCAGCGAACTGGATTCTCAGATGCCAACTGGTTGACAAACAACATCACTCAGGAGATTGCTGCCAACAATTCTCTGGTTGGAGATGGTCTGGTGAGCGATGGAGACACATTCGTGCGTATGAAGACCAAATGCTACATGCTCTCCAGACTGGCGATTTACACATCAGACATTGGATTCAAATCTATAGTTGGTGACATTATCAGTGGCATCACATTGAATGCTAGTGAGCTCAGCAACACATGCATCTACAGCCTTACACTACTCTCGACCATTCTCTCCAACTCCATCTCAAACACACAGGCCGCTCAACTACGCGACACACTCTCAACCAACAACTTTGCCACAACATTCATTCGTTACTTGATCAACAATGTAAGCTCGTACATTCTTGACTATGTCTGGCCAGACTCACTAACCTTATGATCATCACGCAGGATGTTGTTAGCAACAATCAACACATTATTAACAACATGGTCAAGCTTGAGTTTGGTGACTCTTTGATGTCTATTGTGTCATTCATCATTGGAATGGTTGAGAAGAATACTTTGGATGAGTATGTGACCAAGTTGATAACGACAAAGCCATCAAGGTCAAGATCATGGAAGGATCAGATTGCATCAATCACTCTGTTCCAATACTTTTATGGAGTGTTTGGAAGAAGAGTCCAACTGTTTAGTACCGAACAACTCAAACAATCAATCACCATGCTCATCCCATTGTCGTTGCAGCGTCCACTAGAGGATACCTTTGACCATGGACTCAACGCACAGGATTGGGGCAACACCCTCGCCTACTTTATGAAGATCAAGTGGAAGTGCATCCGTAACCTACTCACAATCCTCAGCGACTCCACACCCAATGGATTGATGTTGCTGGCCGATAACTCAAAGGAGATGATGGAGGACATCATTGATGCTGTCAGTGGAGCCAACAGATATAGCATCAAACCTATCATGAACTGTGCTCAACTGTTACTTCCATTCGCCATCGATCAGGAGACTGGAGACTACGACGTTGACACAATCGAGCGAATCGTATCATCAGCGTACGCATCGGCCAACGACACTTTATTCACATCGATGACGGCATTCGTTCAATTGGCATTCTGTCCAGCACTGTTGGCACATATGCCCAGCGACATGGACGGACACAACCATCACACCGTACTCCAGAAGTACTTTAGACAGGTGTTGACACTATCCGACACGATGGTCGGACTGATGAACCTCTTGGTGATGAAGTGCACGCCCGTATGGATCGAGCGACCCGACATTGCACTGCTCTACATCGATGAGATCTATCTCTCATTGATCTTTGGACCAATTCGCAAGGAAGACGACTGGGATCAATCAAACGACATCTCTCCACAGTTCTATGATCCAATCATGTAAATTTAATCCTTCATTCCATCACTGGTACCCATTCATTCGCTAACCTACATTTAATCACCACAGTGGATTCTCGACGTTTGCATTCGATATGGGCGTGGACGCAGCATTGGAGAATGATGTTGATGAGCAACAGTATGGAGTTGGAAGCATTCCTTTGAAGGATGCATTTGGACGTGCAGTGTTGGCAACATTTATCAAGAAGATGGGAGTGTTGGCAACTTCCACTGGCAATTATGAATTCGTCAATCGTATCTCTGAGTATATGATCGATATCAATCTCACCAAAGAGTTCACCAAGAAGACTGAACATCTCATCAATACTCAACCACACAGAAAGAGAGTATGTTGCCTTACCTTGGATCACTCGGATTGATCCCACTGACCCAATCACTCAATCATCATTAGATCAGGATATGGCAAGCATTATGTTTGTTGGCCAATCATGTAACACCAGAGGATGATGACAAGTTGAAGGTACTCGGCAAGAAGTTATTGGACATCATGCTCGTCTACAACCTACCATCCACAAGAAGATATATCAATATCTTCATCATCAACATGGTATCCAGATTCCAATCACTTGTGGCCACACACTTTATCCCGTATGTCCATCTCCTGCTCATTCAATCAACCAATCAATCAATTACTAACATCTACCCTACCACAACAGACTACTTGACTCTATCAATGCTAGAGGTGATATCGTAACATCAATCATTGTAACAGTTGGCAACATATTGTTGAGCATCCAGAACAAGGAGCAGGTCAAGATAATCTTCAACAAGATATTGGCATTCTGTAACTCTCATCACTTGTCCGTGCGTAACGCTGCGATTGGCGTTGTGATGAAGATGATCGAGACCAACAAGTTAGAGGACAAGCTTGACAATGGCATGCTAGAGTATCTTAAGCAGATGGAATGGTACATCAGGACCAACATCCAGACCTCCAAGGGACTGGAGCGTCTAACAGCTCATCTCTCCATCCGTACCGCCAAGGGAGAGGGCTGCGTAGACGAATTGGTCAGCGCCACAGATTACCAAAACCTCTACTACGACATCCCAATCATTGACAAGTTGGCCACCAGCGAGATCTGTGCACCTGTAAGTAGAGCTGGGACGCACAAGATAGAGTATAGCTCACTAACATTGTATACACGTATGTAGGGAGTGTTTGAGTTCCTTGTTGATGAGGTGATTCTCAAGTCACCATTGACCTTCCAACTCAGACAATACTTGTTTGAGAAGTCCAAGTTGGTTCTTGATATGGACAACACACCTGCCGCCGCCACCACGCCACCAACAACTGATCAACAACAGGACATGGCTGTGGACAATGACGTGGCAGCAGAGGATGACATCACTGCTGGTGCTACAATCACAAAGGCTATTGATCCCGATGCATACATTGAGATGGTTGCCGATGGTCAGGTGACAGGATATCAAAAGAAGATACTGCCTTGGAATGAGATTGATGATGAGTCGAGATACAACATCATGGCGAGAGAGAGACAGAGGATCATCGTCGTGGCCACCTTTGTCGACAAGATACCCAACTTGGCCGGTCTAGCACGTACATCAGAGATCTTCAACGTGGAGTCATTGGTCGTGTCGAGGAAGGCCGTCATGAACGATCCTATGTTCCAACAAATATCGGTGTCTGCCGAGCGGTGGCTGCCAACTATCGAGGTCGAGGAGAAGAACTTGACCACCTATCTGCTCGCCAAGAAGGCAGAGGGCTACACGTTGTTGGGACTCGAGCAGACATCGACCAGCTCAAAGCTTGAGGAGTACAAGTTCCCTGAGAAGACCGTCATACTGCTGGGCAAGGAGAAGGAGGGTATCCCTACTGAGTACATCAACCTTCTCGACAGGTGCATAGAGATACCACAGTTTGGAATCATCCGATCACTCAATGTCCATGTTAGTGGATCAATCCTAATGTGGGAGTACACCAAACAGAAGCTGAATAGTAACAAGTAAACTTGTTTGGTGGTTTTGATCGATCATTCATCATTTCATTTATTATCTCTAATCATTTAATATAACATATACATACCAATCAATCAAGTCAAGTGAATGAACAGCCTTCCAGATACATGTATCAAGATCATCTTGAGATTGTTGAATGATGAACTGTTGAACTTGGTTTGCTTTGGTCTAACTTGCAAGAGACATTTGAGTATCTTGAATAAGGTGTCACCATTGCAATCACTTGCAAGACTTACAAGTACTACAACAATGACAACGTGCTCGAATGATATACTTGAACTCACTTATGATGGTACATCCATTGAGATTGGATCACTCCCTCGCACATTGACATCACTTCAACTTGGCACTCGATTCAATCAAGAGTTGAACATTGGTGTGCTACCCTCGACTTTAAAGTCATTGACACTTGGAAGTTGTTTCAATCGATCGATCAATCCAGATGTATTACCAGGATCACTTACATATCTTGAGTTTGGAGGTGCATTCAATCAGTTCATTTTAGCAGGATCAATGCCATCAACCATCACTCGTCTAAGGTTTGGTTTCAACTTTAACCAACCAATCGCACCATTGTCCCTCTCATCATCATTGATTGATCTTCAGTTTGGCTATTGTTACAACAGAGAACTTGTACAATCATCACTCCCAGACTCAATCACAACCTTAACATTTGGCTACCGATTTAATCAAACTCTCAAAGTGGGTACACTGCCCATGTCATTGATAGAGTTAAAGTTTGGCAAAGGCTACAACAAACAATGTTTACCAGGATCACTGCCATCATCACTCACACGACTTGTATATAGTTATCAATTCAACCAACCTTTGATACCTGGCTCATTACCCTCATCACTACTCGAGCTTCATCTTGGCGAATGCTTTGAACAAACACTGAACACTCCAGGCTCACTTCCACCATCCCTCACTCATCTCACTCTCGGTAAGAACTACAACAAGATACACACTGGCGGCTCGTTCCCCAAGTCGTTGTCTACACTCACCTTTGGACGATTCTACAATCAACCGATGCTCGATGAGCTCCCATCATCATTGACAACATTATTATTTGGTAATAACTACAACCAACCTCTCATACCAAATGTCCTACCTAAGTCTCTGCAATGTTTGAAATTTGGCAGTCTATTCAACCAGCCCATTACTCCAGGCCTGCTCCCTCACTCCCTTACGTCACTTCACTTTGGATTCTACTTCAACTATCCGTTGCAGGAGGGTGCACTGCCACCCTCACTTACCTGGCTCGGAATAGGCACCAGCTTCAATCGACCATTCACACAATGTGTCCTGCCACGCAGTGTCACACGCATGTCCATTGCCAATGTGATCCAATGTCAATATGTTACACAATGTCCAGCGATGGATGGATCACCGATCGAAGTGGTGCACGTCAATGAGATCAACTACAGCGATGTAACAAAGTTAGATCTTCAGCAGACACATCATCCACAACAACATCTGCGAGAGCTACACCTTTCAATTCATTACAATCGATCAGGTGACGATGATGACCTGTTGCATACATTGTTGAGAGTAGTGCCCAATGTGATCGAAGAGTATAATGTAGACTTTCTCAACTGTTACTCAGTGGTGAGCAGTAGCTATCATATTCGATTCATGTCTTCACTCTCAACTACAGCACTATGTGTCTGGACATTTCACCATCCTCGCAACAACAAATTACAAGGCCCATTCATCAAGACATTGTCAATTAAATGAATGAATGTGTATATGTGGAATGGAATGAATGAATGAATGAAATTGCTTCATACATCCTTTATTCATACATTACTACTACTACTGTAGTTTACAGTACTGTATGTCGACGTTGATCCATCGATCATCGACAGGACGAACTTGATTGGAGTGTGTGCCCAACAAACACACCACACCACAACACAATCCAATCACACTCAATTATCAAAGAGATATTCCGGAATCCAGGATGACCAAGATATAATATATGATATATATATAAATTTCCATATCCAACATTGTATATTCATTCATTATTATTAATATTTATATTAATTTAGAACGTTAATTTATATATTATAATAATTCTTATTTAATAATTTATTAAACAAAGATGAAGTTATATTTAATTGTTTTATTAATTGTATTGGCATTGTTTTGTATTGGATTCAATGTTAGCTTAGGTGATGAGGACTTTGATAAGTCCAGTCTATTATGTAATGGCAAATGTGCATTCAACTTTACCAAATGTGCAGTTAATGTGGATCTTCCATTCAACCTCAGATCAAAGTGTAACAGCTCAAAGATCACAGAGATAGATAATTTCAAGGTCTGCTACCCATTATTCCAAACATGCCTTCAAAACTTTACCAAATGTATTCAAGGTTGTACCAAGTGTCATCCACTACCTTGAATAAATAAAGAGATATTATTTATTTATTTTCGAAAAATGTAATTATGGGAATGTGTGGGTCATTGTTGAAAAGGATGTATTATGGGATTAATGAAGTCATTCTGCAACTACACTCAACTTATAACTTGTGTTTGTTTGTGACTTATAAATGGATGATAGTACAGTCTATGTTGATAGTGGAAGCAATAACAATGAGATCAATATCATCAATACAACTTCAGAACCAACTTCAACAACAACAACCACATCTACATTAACTCATCATCAGCATCAGCAGAAGATAGTATCAATCGTATCAACTACAAATAATAATAATAATAACTATGATGCAGACTTGGAGGACTTGAAGAACTTGGAGAGTGTCATTAGTAATGACGTAGATGATGTCATTGTTGGAGCCACCAACGGTGACGATGACGACACTGATGATGACTACGAAGTCGACGATGATGATGACAATGATGGTGTAAATACGAGTTTACACAGACAACATCAACAGCAACAGGAAGCAGATGATGACCATCAATCAGTTCATCAGTTGCCCTTTTTACCAGTGTACAATAAGGACAAGGATGACATGTTGGAGATTGACGACGAGGACCACAACAAACAGACTACGGCCGCTTCAAATGCCTTGCCATCAGTTGGCATTGACTTGTTTGATGCCACAGACGACATGGATGAACAACAACCAACAAAGAAGTTGAGAACCAATAGTGGACATGGTCAACGTATAACGACAAACAACACCAGCAACAACATTGTCAATGGAAATGGTCCCGCAGCAAACGGACATATGACATCGGGCATGAATGAACCAATGAACATTGATAGACCCATACCACCAGCACATCCGACCTCCTCCTCCACTTCAACAACAACAACAACGTCATCATCAAGAGTTGATAGCAATGGCATCGATATTAGCTCAGCTCTCAGTCTCAATCTTGAGTATCAAAGGTCAATCAAGCGATACCTTGAAAAGATAGAGTCTGCAATCGAGAAGAATCAAGACCTACTGGTTAGTATCCATTCAATTGGCATGCCGAGTACTCGATCACAACTAACTTTACTCATTCAATCATATAGAGGAAGGCAAAGGCAAGCTTCACCAATACTACCTCCAAATCAAACAAACACTCAGATAAGAAGCCAGGACATCCATACTTTGCCTTGGAGACTGGTGAGCTGCCGCCAGACAATCCAGACACTATACTGGTCAAACAACATTTTGGTACAATGCCTGTATCATTCAAAGGAAAGAGATGTATGTACACCCATGGAGAGCAGTTCCTTGTATCCAACTTATTATTAACCTTTTCAACTTCCACAGGGACAAAGGCAGATTGTATGCAACTAGCCAAAGGTATCAGAGAGAAGAACTTACAATTGAAACTCTTTGAGATATCAGAGAAGAACCTGTCAAAGGAGGAGTACCAACGCGAGATGCAGATGGTTAGCAACCTCACCGAACGTGACATGGAGATCAACCTGGTTGGAATCAACTGGGAACACATCAGCTCAGAGTACCTCTCACTCAAGACTCCACTAGAGTGTGAGCTGCGCTGGAAGAACCACGAACATCCCTCCATCAACAAGGAGCCATTCACCAAGGAGGAGGACAAGAAGTTGCTCGAGCTGGCAAAGAAGTATCAGGGTCACGATTGGAGCTCAATCTGCAGAGAACTCGGCACAGGCCGATCGCCTATTCAATGCTGTCAACGATATCAGCGCAGTCTCAACACCAACTTTATGAAACGCGAGTGGACCAAAGAGGAGGACGAGATACTCATGAGTCAGTTCCTCAAATACAATGGAATGGGCGAGAGAAGTTGGCAACGGATTGCCGAGGCACTGGATGGAAGGACCGGACACCAATGTCTACATCGATGGCAAAAGACATTGGACCCAACGATCAAGAGGGGTCGATGGAGTGATGAGGAGGACGATCAGCTGCGCAAGGCGGTCGAGCTGTATGGTCGAGGAAACTGGATATTGATCAAGAATCATGTGCCCGGTAGGACGGACATGCAGTGTAGAGAGAGATGGTGCAATGTTATGGACCCAGTAGTGACGAGAGCACCATGGACAGATGAGGAGGACGCAAAGCTGAAAACAATTGTCGACAGGCTTGGAATGGGCAAATGGGCACAGGTAGCCAAAGAGATGGTGTGTAGAACTGACAATCAATGTTGGCGACGATGGAAGACACTGAACAGCAAGTCACCACTGCTCCAGGAGTATCAAGAGTTAATCAACAAGAAAAAGCAGATGATTGTCAGCAACTTTGTTGGAAGAAAGAAGGAGCGTCCGGCGTTCACTGCGGATGACTTTGTGCCACTAGAGAGGATGAAGGATATTGCGGGATCGCAAGAGGCTGGAGTCAACCCAGACACACCAAAGAGGAAACGAAGGTCATCAAAGAAGGGTACAGAGCAAGCCAGCGACCAAGAAGACACGAGCTCACCACAACAACAACCATTCACTATTGCTCCACCAACAGTGTCCGGACCAAACACTCCAATTTTGACAACACCTCCAAGAGCAGTTCAAATGGAAGAGGAGGAGGAGGAGGATGAGGAGTCACCAATAGTGTCAGATCCTACTACACCTCCAACAACAACAACTACAACTACTACAACAACGTCAACAACCACAACATTCACTCTTCCAGAACCTGGACAAGGCCTAACATAAGAACGATCATCCTCCATGTAGATATATATCTGGTGCTAGAATTCTATACATAATAAATATTATTTACACACACCAATTTAAATAATTCCATACTAATTAACTAAATAAACTTGAATGATTTTTGCAACGCCCAATTTTTCGATAGAAAATCATTACAAATAATTTTTTTTATTTTAATGCTTCTGTAACTCAGCCGGTAGAGTGTGGTACTTATATTACAGTAGAAACTTGGGTTATGCCAAGGTCGTGAGATCGAAACTCACCTGAAGCACAAACCTTATGTCTGCCAGACATCATGACAATCAAGTGATACCCAACGGAAAATAGCTTTTATTCCCCCCACAGGTCCATCCTCGGTAGATATTGACCGCCACCTTGGTTTTTCCAGGTCTAGGAATGTTGAGGGAACTGAGTTTTCTGCTGCATGTAACTGCCAAGATGATCACAAGTGATAGTAGCAGAAGAAGCATTCGAAACTTGAAACTTCATCCTCATTATGTTATAAAAATAAATAGATAGAGATAGTGATTGTGATTATCTAATAGGTGAAAATAGAAGAAAAAGATTTATTTGTAATTTTTTCAATTTTGTTCAAGAAGAGAACAGAAACAGAAGATTTGAAAAAATGATCTCTTCACTTCCACTACCACCCAGCCAACGAACAAAAAGAATAACAAAACAAGGAACAAGGAACAAGGAACAAAACCATGCTTTTATCGCTACCGCTCTATATAACAAGAATAATTATGTCATATCTTGCCTGTATTGACGTATATTGTCTACTCTTGGTGAACAGAAATATCTTCTATCAACAAAGGAGCATCGCACCTGCATTGGAGAATCACTTTGTAGAATGCGGACAAATAACAAAGATGCGCAATGCACGACTAAACAAGCCCCTTCACGTTGGATATGTCCCACATTCAGTGACACATTTATCTCTTGACAGATTTAATAGTCCTCTTCAAGTTGGACACATTCCACAGTCTGTGACATATCTATCACTCTCATATTTCAATCAACCACTTCAAGTTGGACACATTCCACAATCTGTGACACAGCTATCATTTTCAGCATTCAGTAAACCACTTCAAGTTGGACACATTCCACAATCTGTGACACGTCTATCATTTAAAGCTTACGATCAACCACTTCAAGTTGGACACATTCCACAGTCTGTGACACGTCTATCATTTTCTGCTTTCGATCGATCACTTGAAGTTGGACACACTCCACAGTCTGTGACACATCTGTCGTTTACATATTTCAATCAATCACTTCAAGCTGGACACATCCCACAGTTACAGATCAAGGTTAATAACTATTCACCTGAACTTACGGAGCATTGCCCAAACCTTGTAGGCAATTGATCTGAGCCCAATGTCCCAGAGGTTGAGGCCACCTTCATCCCAATGGAAGCTGGCGCGGTCCAGTGCCATCGTGTTGATGAAGCTGGAGCCGTAGGCGGTGTCCTTGGTTTTTGGAGTATGGGGTGTTCTTCCCAGAGTCCTCCAAAAATTTTGCCTTAATAAATTGGCATTAAGAATTTGCTCGATGCAGGGATCGAACCTGCGACCGCGGCGTTATTAGCACCGTGCTCTACCGACTGAGCTAATCGAGCAATTTGATGACCCAACAACCAAATTCAAACGTTAAATATAAAAAACTGCATTTTTTTTTTTAAATAAAAACATATTCTTCCTTAATCCCATATCAACTAACATAGAAGAGATATTGATCTGATTTTAAACAATCAACAATATATTAAAACATTTATTTAAAACTTAATTCCATAATATTGTTTGTTCATTCTTTCATCGCCTCTCCTTCTGGAAATGTCCTTCTTGGCACCACTGATCACCTCGGACTTGTGCACTGACTTCATCTTGAGGAACACCTTGGTCACATCATCAGACACCTTGTCAATCTTTTTGTCGCGGTTCTTTAGACACTGGACGAGTGCCTCATCAATCTCAGCCTTGAGCACCGAGAAGTTGTAAAACTCCTCATACTGCTCGTCGCTTTGGCGCACCCTCTCCATCAATCTGGAGGCCGACTTTAGGAATAATCTTGCCGAGGCAAAGTCTCCCTTGTCGGCCATCTTTCCAGAGTGCTGAGTAAAGGCCAGTCCGAGCAAGCTCAGGTTGACGTCCTTCTCGGCCTCTTCCTTCTTCTGAGTGGCCAGCTTGGAACAGGACACCACACGCATGCACCGCATGCCATCCAATCTGGTGTACTTGATCTGGCATTGGAATGGATACTCGCGAAGCAAGGCATCCTTGGTGATCCTGGGGCGTAGTCCAAACATGAACGAGAGGTCAGTCTGCGCTGTGACGTTGGAGTACTCTTGTACCAGACGGCTAAGGTTGGCCTTGGAGTCGTAGGAGGTGAACTCAAGATTGGGGTGCAAACAGAGGCTGTACTCGACATCAGTGGCAATGGCTGGATTCTGGGTCAGCTTACGGATCTCACGAGCCATCTCCAAGGGGTGGATTGTGGTCACGGTTCCCTTGGTCTCCTCGGCAACACGGCCAATCACTCCAAGATCAATGTCACATCCACTGATGCCAAGGATGCTGATTGATGTCTTTTTGGACTTGGCAAAGTTGGAGACACGGTCATAGAATGCGCGGGCTGGGGCCAATGGGAGGTCCTCAATCGCACCCAGACCAACGTTGGGCATGCCATCAGTGCAGATGACCACCTCGCCTAGTGGACGCTGTGAGGCAATTGAGACGGCCAGCAACAGAGCAGGTCCAAGAGCAGTTGATTGTTCGGGCTCCAATGATTTGATACGGTCCTTCAACAAACTGATAGCATTGGAGATTGTTGGCAACTCGGAGTATTTCCTAGACTCTTGACCAATACCAAGCAACTGATCATAATCATTGAGTTTGTCACCGGCAACAGTGACAGCATCACCAGATGACATGCCATGAATGACAACATGTTCGGAGAATGTGATCAACACGACACGGCGACCTGGACATTGGAGAGAAAGACGGTCGAGCATCGTCGGGATGGAAGATTGCACACACTCCAAACGGGAGATGTAGCTTGGTCCCGAGGTGGCACCGGCACCCTTGTTGCGGAGGTTCTTCCACTCGGACTGAAGTTGAGGCACCTCGGTAGTGATGCCCATCGAGCCAGACACATCGACACAGTAGACAATGATAGAGTCGTCCTTGTTTAGGCCCTCGCCAGCATTTGGCGCCGAGAGAATGTACTCGACAGAGTCCTTGCCTGGTATCTCAGCCTTGTCAATGTGGAGGTTCTGGTTGACCTGCTTACAGAACTCACACTTCCAGTTGTAGGTGCCGTTCGAGTTGGACTGGAGGTCAGAGTAGCGGTTGAGGATGATGTTGCATCCAAAGCACTTGATGGGATCACCTGTCATTTGGGTGACGGCAGATGAGAGTGAAGACATTGAGGTGCACACCACATTGACGTCCTGTGCCCGAGTTGAGATCTGTCCCTCATGGTTCTTCTTGGCCTTTGGATCAGCTGCAGGTGTCTTGACCTTTGTGTCAGTGCTACCACGACCAAACAACTTGCTCAAGAATCCTGATGAACCTGATGATGTTGATGAACGTGATGATGATCCAATTGGCTTCAATCCAGTAATGTAACATTGTTTCCTGTATGAGTCCTCAATCTACATCGAATGGTTGATTGATTGACTGTCAGTGTGTGTGTTGGATGTTTGATTGAGGACTGGAATTATTCCAATCCATGTTTGATATACATACAGTTGGATCATACTCATCAATGAAATGACCTTGGATGAATTGGATGATGATTGAACTCTTGCCAACACCACCGGCTCCGACGACGACCACTTTGTAGTCCATTTGCTGGCGAGGTGTGATGCGAATCAAGTCAAAGAATGAATCTTCGATGTTGGTTCTCTTCTTGGCAGAGGTCTCCTTGAAGATACAGTTGAGTGAGCGTGCCAGAACCTCACCCTCGTGACGCGACACCTGTCGCTCATCCTCCCTGTCATTCTTGTTTCCAACGATGATCACGGGCAGGTCGGTGCAGTCCTTGACGCGGTCCAGCTGCTCCTTGATGGCGCTAACCTCTTCGAATGAGGAGCGACGCGTGATGTCGTAGACGATCATGTAGCACTGGCCCGTCCTGATGTACTGGTCGCGCATGCAGGAGTACTCCTCCTGGCCGGCAGTATCAAGGATGTCGAGCAGACATGTGCCCGAGTCCATTCCAGCATTCATCTTTCCATAAAGTGATGTGGACGTGGTGTAGGTTTGATGATCCAACTCACTCTTGTCAAAGTACTCCAGTCTGGATTCCGAATCGAGTGGAGAAATATCCACCTGTACATAGTTTGATGCAAAGTCCATTGTTGTTTGTTTGATTATTATTATATGTTTGATTGATTGACTATTATTACAATTATTATATTTTGTTTGTTTGATTGATTGGAGTTGTGATTGTATATATTTACAAGTTGTAATTATTATTATTATTTACATGATTGATTATTCTGATGGATGGTTGCTTAAAAGGCCAGAAACTGATCTATTCTTGAATGATACCACAATTCCTGATCTGATCCAACTTCACAAACAAAACTTCACCGAATTGCAAAACTGATCAAAACCCCACACACTCATATCCAGACTATTTTTAGAAATGATTGGTTCGATCACTTTATGTTTATCTGTTTTTTGGACTGGTTGTTTGATTGAATGATTGAATGATTGAAAGTATATATATATAATGTTAATACATATTCCAAACCAAACTCCTGGTCTGGATGGGAATGCATAAAAGATTGACTACGACCATGTGATTAGTTGTTGGTGGACGATGTTGTTGCAGTTGCCTCTGGTGTAGTGCTACCAAAGGACTCTTCGATGGACTTTGACTCCTTCTGCTTGGAACCATTGACAGTCTTGGGAATGGCATTGGTCTCATCGTACAGATCGGACACTCTCCTTCTGGATGACATTCCAGAGGCATAGCTGGTCAACTCCTCATGTTGAGGTCCCTCACGCTCCTTCAATGGGATATACTTCTGTCCACGACGACCAAGGTATATCTGGCGAGGTCTGAATATTCTCAAGTCTGGATCAGACAGTGACTCGACCCAATGTGCAAGCCATCCTGCTGCTCTTGGAATTGAGAACAAGACTGGGAACATATCAGTTGGGAAACCCATTGTCTTGTAAATGATTCCACTGTAGAAATCAACATTAGGATAGAGCTGTCGGTCAATGAAGTACTTGTCCGTGAGGGCAATCCTCTCGAGCTCGGTGGCAATGTCCATCAGTGGACTCTTGCCAAGCAGCGAGAAAACCTCTTCGGTCACCTGCTTCATGATCTTGGCACGTGGATCGTAGGACTTGTACACACGATGTCCAAAGCCCATCAGACGTTGCTTCTTCTGCTTGACGGCCTCGAGGAATGCTGGAATCTTGTCGGTCGATCCAATTTCCTCGAGCATATGCAAAACTGCCTCGTTGGCACCACCGTGCAGTGGGCCGTAGAGCGCGCTGGCACTTCCAGCCACGGCTGAGTAGGGGTCGACCAATGTGGAGGAGATCTGGCGCATTGTTGCTGTTGAACAGTTCAACTCATGATCGGCATGAATGATGAACAATTTGTCCAAAGCTCTAGTCAACACTGGATGTGGCTTGTAGTTGGTCTCGGACAAACGATCCAACATATACAAGAAGTTCTCAGTATATGAGAGAGTGTTGATTGGGTTGTTGTAGGGTCTAGTTGTTGTTGTGAACAAGTTAGTCAATCATTCAATCATAGTGGTCATTCATTATGGTCAATCAAACATACCTTCCAATACGATGACGATAGGCACATGCGGCAATGGTTGGTAGTTTACCAAGGATTCTGAAGATTTGTTTGTTCATCAGTGGCTTGTTCTTGTAGATGTCGGCTCCACGCAATGCAGGGTTGGCCTCTGGATAGAATGTAGACATGGCACTCATTGAACTGATAAGCATACCCATTGGATGTGCATCATAACGGAAGGACTTCATCAGTTGGATCAAGTTCTCATGAATGAATGTATGATTCATGATCTTTGTGCTCCACAAGTCTAATTGAGTCTATTGTTCATCGTGATGTTCGTTAGTTCAATGTATTGGCAACATAAAACATCACTCAAACTTACAGTGTTTGGCAATGATCCGTAGATCAAGAGGTAGGCAACCTCCAAGAAGGTTGAGTTGTTGGCCAGGTCATCGATTGAGTATCCTCTGTACTCTAATATACCCTTGTCTCCATCAATATAGGTGATATGTGACTTGCAAACGGCTACATTATAATAACCTGGGTCATATATCCTTTGTGATTGATTGAATGATTGGTCAGTTGGAATGATTCCTTTCATTCATTCATTCATTTTTTGGGATGTTGGCCAAAGCAATACATACATTGTACCAAAGTCAGATGGATTCTCTTTGATTGGTCTAAAGTCCAATGCCTTGACCGTCTCTTGGTTGATTGGGATCTCATAAGTCTTTCCCGTGCGATTATCAGTCACGGTCAATGTATTCTTTCCATTTGGAGGTGAAGGTGGGAATGGTGATTCTAGAGGTGATGCCATCATAATATTATTATTTATGTGTAATAGATAATAGAGTAGAGTAGACTAAACCAAAGGTAGAAAGGTAGTATGAATCAGTCACGTGATGTTGATTGGTATTCAAGAGATTGACAAGCTTTGACTTGAATGAATATGCGTGTGTGTCTGTGGTGAGAGGTGTAAGATGTGGGTGATGTGGTAGTAGTAGTGTTGTTG
Source organism: Acytostelium subglobosum LB1 (assembly GCF_000787575.1). NCBI lineage: Eukaryota > Evosea > Eumycetozoa > Acytosteliales > Acytosteliaceae > Acytostelium > Acytostelium subglobosum. The sequence goes on along the minus strand of NW_012236527.1, from coordinate 794,444 downwards.
TAGATGTTGTAGTGTGTGTATGTATGAATACAAGTTGTAAGTTGAATGAGTGAGTGAGGAGACAACAATGTTGTTGTTATTACTGCTCTTCAAGTGTTGTTCAACAAGAAAGATATGATTGGTTAGGATAGATCAATCACTAACTAACCTACCCTAATAGTCTCACGAGCACCTGCCCCATAGGTCACATGAGGCTGGTATTGAGCATAGCCCATTAATGGGTCGATTCTTTAGACACCACCATGACAAGCCTTATTTGGTCTTGGGCATTACGATGGGTATAAAGTTGGCTTTTCGGCCCTGCTTCGATACCATCGTGCTCAAAACGCGTCAATCTGTTCATCCTGCAAAGGTGAAATTGAATTGTTGTTGTAAATATTGATATTTGCTTCCACATGTATTACCCAGGTGATGTACACGCATCACTTGCTTGCTCACATGATGTCATTAAATGTCAATGATAGTAGTTGTTGATTCAAATATGTTGTTTTTTATTTGATTGAAGTTATATGTTGTAGTTATATGTTGTTGTTGTTATTATATGATTCTATGATATATGATTGGATTGTGATTATATATTAGTGGATGATGATGATGTTTGATTGATTGTATATAGGTGACTGAATGAATGATGGAATGTTAGGTATATAGTTGTTCATCTGTTGATGGTATATATTGTTGTTCGAAACCAACGGATGATGTTGAAAGGACATGTCGATGTTCATAGTCAACTTTGATTGTTTGTGAACCAAGCTCAGCACCATCAAGGTAGAACTTGGCATGATGACAATCATCACTACTGACAAAGCTGACGGTTGAACATACTGTACCATTGGCACTCCTGTCGTTAATCTTTAGTCCTTGTAGTCGGCCATACTTGGAGAATGCTTTGTACAACTCGGAGAAGTCAATGTCGTATTGTGTCCTCACAATGAGGTTGTGATTGTTGCCGCCACTCACTCCATCACATTCCGACAGCGATGAAGTGGACGATGACAATGTCGGCTTACTAGGTTCGTAGTCGATTGGTATATAGAAAGGAGGTGGTGGAGGAGGTGGTAGTGAATGTGGGCGTTGTTGAAGTTGTTGACGTTGATGTTGAAGAGGATGAGGATGTGGATGGGGATGAGGATGATGTGGAGGAGCTTGGGGATATACATATATAACATGTTGTGATGTTGGTGTATGTTGGTAGGATTGGTAGTGATTGGGGACGGGTGGTGGAGATGGAGTCTTTGGTGGGCGATGGTAGACTGAGTGCAAAGGTGGAGAAGTAGATGGACATTGGTATATGCTATCTAAGTGTTGTTGTTGTTGTTGTTGTTGTTGCTTCTGCTTCGGTGAAAGTTGTTGTTGAGTTATATAATAGTTATTATTGTTGTTATTGGTGTTGGCGTTTATGGCGTTGTTTGAATGTTGTTGCTGTTGTTGTTGTTGTTGTTGTTGTAATTGTAGTTGTTGTATTTGTTGTTTATGTTGTTGTTGCTTCTGATGGAATGGCACCTGGGAGCTTACCACAGGTGATACATTGGTTGATGTAGTTGTGTTGGAAGTTGATGTGGAAGTGGAAGTTGTCGTAGTGGAACTGGAATTATTATTATCTTTGTGTAATTGTGCCCGGCTTTGGTAGTTGACTGATTGATTGAATAAATGAGTGTCAGTCCAAGTCATCAAAGTGATTGATTGAATAATGTATGACTTACCAAGTAAAGGAGTCTCTCCAAGTAGTAGGGTACCTCGTGTACCACATAGTGCGGCAGTGGCTTCATCGGTGGTGGCAAAACGGACGTAGCCAGTACGTTTGGACTTGCCAAAGTTGGTCGTGTGTACATAACAATCCATGACATGACCGTATGGATCAAAGAATGCCTTCAACTTGGCATCGGTAATAGTTGGCGACAGTATCCTCAGGTACAGATCACAAGTTGGTGGGGCGTCATCCTTGATTTCGGAAGAGTTTGGACCATTACCAGTTGCGCCATTTGCTCCATTCGCTCCACCAAGTCCATAAAATATATTTGGAGATGGTAGTTGTAATGGTTTGGACAACTTGCATAACAAGGTCTTGTGGCCCACTTGAACACGGTTCATTTTGGAAACAGCGTCCTTTGCCTGATCAGGACTGGCAAACCTTACAAACCCATATCCAAGACTCTTATCAGTCTTTGTATTGATCATTACTTTAACTTTGAGTATAGTGCCACATGATCTAAATAATGTATATAGGTCTAGGTCATGGTGGGTGATGATGGTGGAATGGTTCCAATCAATCAATTATTAGTAATCTTGTGAATTAGTATGATTGATTGAATGATTGATTGATTGACATACCATATTCATTGTATGTACATGGGAGGAACTTGACGAATACATTACATTCGTCCACAGCTTCTTCATTATTATCCATTACCAATCAATCAAATATGTATAGTATGTTAATCTATTATATGTTTGATTACAACTTGTAGAATTAGTATAATGAATGATAAAATAGGATTTAGTAGTAGTAGAAATATAGGAACATTGATAATTGTTCAATTGAGTCCTAATATAGATAGACGGATACGGTTGAGAGAGAGCCCCTACCCGTCGCCGCCACCGCCAGCACGGCCACCGCCATCGCCCTTGTTATAGGTTAGGTACTCATTTGAACACTTTGGTGATGTGATGGATTGATGGATGGTCTCCTTGTAGGAGTAGAGAGGTGTTTATGGATTGCGGGGAGGTACAACATAGGGCTCTGATCACGAGACATCACAGACACATTTAAATGAGGTTGTTGATCGATCACTGAACGGATCAAACAATGCAATTACATGTGTGATGTTTCCGATGGTGATACCTTTTTTTTTTTATTTGATCGATCGATCATGTGACTTGATGAGTGTGAAAGTGTGTGTGGTGTGGTTTGCGTGTGATTGATTGATCGCATGAATGATTGATTGATTGCTTGTGTGTGTTCGTTTGATTGGACATGGGTGATATATGAACGAGGGGGTGTGTGCAACAGTGTTGATTGATTGACAACCTCAAAGAGTCTGGCCATAAAGACGCGAAGACCATCCCTTTTAGCATTGGGGCCTGTAATACTATCTACTATATCGTCAACAGTGTGTGTGTTTGTGATTGATTGATTGAATGATTGAATGAATGAAATGGTAGATTGATGGTGGTGTTCAATGAATGTGTCTTGTCATTCATACTTACCATAAGTCAATTTTAAAAGTTTTAGTTGAGAGGAAGGAGGTAGTTGGAGAGTGAACGAGTGATTAAGTTTAAGTTATGTTATTGATTGGAAGAGTGAGTTATATTTATTCAATGATTAATATATATATGTATGTTTGTATGTATGTTATTTGTGTATGGATCAATGAAGGACAATATTGGAAATGAGGAATGAATAATGGATGAGGGTTGCAGACGACAAGAATCACATCTGGATCCTTGCAGTTGCAGCTCACTTGATGTTGGGCATGCATAACTTACATTCAATATTCACCAGGAGACAGAGTCATCATTGAGAATGATGAAGGATGGAATGTAACACCAGAAGTGTATTATAATACCAATGAATGTACATACTGCCATGTTCTAGTTGTTGTTGATCAAAAACCGAGATATAAGAAGATAGTGTAGTAGCCACGGGCGGCCGTCGTGAATTGGAATTGTCTTGTTCCACAACTTATTAATGGGGGTGTCAGCAACTATGTTGCTTTGTAAAGCGGGGGCATCTGAGTCCGCGTTGATTGATTACTTGAAGTATGTCTCTCTCTCTTTCTCTCTGTGTGTTAGTACCCTGTTTATGTAACTCACGTCACTAACTTGTCTCACATCACATGATTACGGTTCGCGTATTCTGTCTCTACCACTTCACCTCAATCAAGTCCATCCATCCAACCTGTGTGTGGGTGAGAGACCGTCAACCAATTATAGAGCGCGCTATTATAAATCGGATGGAATAGATGTATTGTTATTTACGCGTGTAGAGACTGCTACTCGAATGGTCAAATTGATGACTTTTGTTACTAAATTTGGCTCGGAAGCCCCAGGTGGTGAGTGTTCAAAGTTGCGTGGAGGACTCTCGGTTTTGGTCACATGATCATTCGGGTTATTTTTAGTGCTAAGCAACCAATGAACAAGTTGATGGATTCGTTGCCGTGTGGTCTTGCATCGAACTGGTTTCAGTATCGCGATGAGAATGCATCTATCTTTATTAGGTTTGTGAGGTATGTGGTGTGTGCGAGTGATGTGATTGATAGATGGTCAACAATCATAGAGCAATGTGTGTGGTAAAATGGTGGAGTGTAAACTAAGCAGACGAGTCAGGACTCGTCATCTAATCATTCAACAATCCCAACCCAAAATGAACAATGGGCAACAACTAAAGTACAACTACACCCCACACAATCATCAATAACTAATGAACACCAACACGAAACAGAGAATCATGATAATAATGAAATGAATTAATGAATGCTGCCAATATAATGCCAACCAACAAACCGACAAAGATATATGATGACTTTGGCTTTGGCGCGTTGCAAATACTTGATCAGCCCTGGACAATCAGAGAAATCATGGGTCGTCGTCCCGAGTGTTGGACTCCTGGCTTTCTCCTCCTGAAAGTCTTTCTTGGTCCTCTATACCAACCGTGAATGTGTATGTGTGTATATCTATGTATATTTGTGTGTATGTTTGTACATGTTCAAAGTTACCTTATTAGATAGTTGTACAAGAGGTAGATACTACCTTCCAAAGTTGTACACAACTTTAAGATCTTGTGTTCAATCTGTCAAAGTCTATTTTTAAGTAAAAAGGACAAACGAGGTCAACAATTCTATTCTCCGAACTAAAAAGGTATTTGACCACTCACAATCATTCATCCAAATCTATCATTCATTCATTCATTCATCAATTGTAGTTACTAACTAACAAGACCTTGGTGACCTGGAATGAGACACACTTGTTCTCTCTCGTACTAAGGTTGGTATTGTATGTAAAGATACTATAAACCTTGACAATCTTATTCCATCCTCGTGTGGATTGTTGGTAGAGTTGCTTGATAATCCAACAACTACTCCAACTAGAAGTTCGTCAATGATTGTGGGTGGATTCATTCAATTCAAAATAAAAAAAAACAATCAATTCAATTTGGAATCCAAAGAGGGGTTGTTCACACTTTGATTGATTGATTGGAGAGTCCTCCCAATGATGCACATCAACAAGTGTTCATCTAAACCCACATTCTCTAAATTAAATATTTAATATATATATATAGTTATATATAAGTGTATAAAATATATATATGATGAATCGTCTATTCATTAGATCAATCAATCACATTGGAAGTGGAAGGAATCTTTCCCTCTCCAACAACTTCTGTCGCAGTTTCTCCAGCGCCACACCATCAGAATCAGTCTCACAGTATGTACCATACATCCATCAATCATATCCAACTCACTCAATCACTAACTCCATTCATTGATTGATTGATCAATTAGAAATGATATAGATAATGAACCAAGATTCTTGGAATGTTTCAAGACATTCTTTGATAAGGCTGCAGGTTTGACCAACTTGAAGCCAGGTGTCATTAACAATATGAAGGAGTGCGATGTGGTGCTCCGTGTCGAGTTCCCAATCAAGAATGAGCATGGTGATGTGGACATCATTGCTGGTTACCGCGCGCAGCACAGCCACCATCGTCTGCCATGCAAGGGTGGCATCCGTTTCTCTAACGAGGTCGATTTGCAAGAGGTGATGGCGTTGGCCTCGCTGATGACCTACAAGTGTGCCGTGGTCGACGTGCCCTTTGGCGGTGCCAAGGGTGGCATCCGTATCGACCCCAAGAAGTACACCGTGGCCCAGCGCGAGAAGATCACTCGTGCCTACACCCTGTTGCTGTGCCAGAAGAACTTCATTGGACCAGGTGTCGATGTGCCCGCCCCCGACATGGGCACAGGCGAGCAGGAGATGGCCTGGATTCGTGACACGTACCAGGCGTTCAACACCAACGACGTCGACTCGATGGCCTGTGTCACGGGCAAGCCCATCAGCTCAGGTGGCATCCGTGGCCGTACCGAGGCCACAGGTCTTGGAGTGTTTTACGGCGTTCGCGAGTTCCTCTCCTACGAAGAGGTGCTCCAAAAGACCGGCCTGACACCAGGCATCAAGGGCAAGAAGATCATCATCCAGGGCTTTGGTAACGTCGGATACTGGGCGGCCAAGTTCTTTGAGCAGGCCGGCGCCAAGATCATCGCCGTAGCCGAGCACAATGGCGCCATTCACAACCCCGACGGACTCAACGTCGACGCGCTCAACAAGTACAAGCTGCAGCATGGCACCTTTATCGACTTCCCAGGCGCCATCAACATCCCCAACTCGGTCAAGGCGCTCGAGATACCCTGCGACATCCTCATCCCAGCGGCGCTCGAGAAGCAGATCCACATTGGCAACTGCAACAACATCCAGGCCAAGGTGATTGGCGAGGCTGCCAACGGACCAATGACACCTCGTGCCGACGAGTTCCTGAACCAGCGCGGACACATCATCATCCCCGACCTGCTGTTGAACGCCGGTGGTGTCACCGTGTCCTACTTTGAGTGGCTAAAGAACTTGTCGCACGTGCGTTTCGGCCGTCTCAACAAGAAGTGGGAAGAGTCGAGCAAGAAGTTGCTGCTAGAGTTTGTCGAGTCCACCGTGAACAAGAAGCTTGGTGAGGCTGAGCGCAACCTTGTCATCCACGGCGCTGATGAGATCGACATTGTTCGCTCGGGTCTCGATGACACCATGACCAATGCATGTGCCGAGACCAGAAGAACTGCCAACGAGAAGAACACTGACTATCGTACCGCTGCACTCTACAATGCCATCATGAAGATCAAGGCTGTCTATGAGTCGTCTGGTAACCTATTCTCATAGATTGATTAAGTTGGTTCATTCACTTCAATCATCCAAGTTGCATATTCATGCGATTATAACCAATGTTGTCAACATTATCCATTCATTCCAATCATTCATTTCAATTCATTCCAGTCAATCATTCAATCAATCACAATAACAACAAATATACATGTAAGATACACCAGATATGTCTTCAAACATTCTTCATGGTTGTCTTAAGACTCTTCTCCTCTCTTCTTGATGACCTGTCCTGTTGTTGTCAATGGATAATACATTGTGGACATGTTAACCATTTCCCTTTATCTGATGACTGGACTCGTTGACTGACTGAGGGAAACTCAAACACCCCAACATTGTACATCACGCATGATGAACAACTCTCGGTCGCGACCTCATTTTTAAATAATTTTTGTTAATTTATCTTATGAGACAGCAAGATATTCACAAAGGGGAGGTGTCTCGTCTTTATTCATTCTCTTTCGTAGTTATACATTAAACAGATACACTTACGCACACACACAACATACATAACATGTCTGTCACACCAAACATCTTCTGCATTGGTAACCCATTGCTCGATATCTCTGCTCACACTGATATGGCCTTCATCGAGAAATACGGTCTCCAGCTTGGTAATGCTATCCTCGCTGAGGACAAGCACCTCCCATTGTACGATCACAATCACACAGACACAGCTCACTAGTTTACGAACATGATCTTAACAACAAACAAAAAAAAACAACAATAGGTATACAGAGGTCAAGAGCTACAAGGTCGATTACATCCCAGGTGGTGCCGCTCAGAACACTGCTCGTGTCGCTCAATGGATGTTGAACAAGAAGCAGACTGTTATGTACTCTGGTTGCGTTGGTAACGACGAGAATGGTCGTATTTTGCGTGAGGCTACCGAGGCCAACGGCGTCGTCGTCAAGTACTTGGTCGATGCTGAGGAGCCCACCGGAGCCTGCGCCGTGCTGATCAACAACGCCGAGCGTTGTCTCACCACCAACCTGGGCGCTGCCAACAAGTTCAAGATCGCTCACCTGGAGAGCAGCGAGATGACTGGATACATCAACAGCACACAATACTTCTACCTGGTCGGCTACTTCATGACCGTGTCGCCAGAGTCTGCCATGATGCTGGCCAAGCACGCCGCCGACAACAACAAGACCTTCCTGTACGGTCTGGCCGCACCATTCCTCATCGAGGTCGACTTCTTCTTTGAGCGCGTCAAGGCTTTGATCCCCTACGTCGACTACCTCTTTGCCAACGAGTCAGAGGCCGCATGCATCGGCAAGAAGATGGGCTGGGGCGAGAGTTTGCCAGTGATCGCCGAGAAGCTCTCCCAATGGGAGAAGGTCAACAACAACCGCTCGAGAACTATCATCTTCACTCAGGGTCCACAGAGCACCCTGGTCTACCAGAATGGCCAGCTGACCGAGTACAAGCCAATTCCACTTGGTGCCGACAAGATCGTCGACCTGAACGCCGCCGGAGACTCCTTCTGCGGTGGTTTCCTGGCCGCCCTCTCCCTTGGCAAGCCAATTGCCGAGTGTGTCGCCGCCGCTCACTATGCTGCCAGCGAGATCATCCAACAAAACGGATGTACTCTTCCAACTGTCCGCGCTCTCAACTTGGAGTAAAAAGGTGTCCATCAGGGTCATCATATAACTCTTTGTCTTTCGAAGTAATATAATGCTTTGTTCATGTATTTGTTTGTTATTATTATTACAACTAACTTGTTGATGATGTTGTGGTCATCATTGATTGGTAGGTCGCTTGATTTGGGCCTTTTGATTCAATGAATGGGTCCTCACACCCATGGGTCAAAAATGATTAATATTTTTGTGATGGGTCCATCAGAGCACCCCCCTGAGATTGATCACTTTTTTGGACATTACATCTTCAAAATCCAATCAAGTACAACATACATATACACATACATATATACAGATAAATGAGCTTTAAGCCAGCAGCGAACCTCAAGCCAGCACCAGGAGCACCTGGAGTTGCAGCACCAAAGCCAGCACCTTTGAAGCCTGCTGGTGTTGGAGCACCAGCACCAGCTGGCAGCGTCCCACCAAGACCTGCCCCAGTTGGATTGAAGCCAACAGGCGCACCAGCACCAGCTCCAGGAGCAGTGCCACCAAGACCAGCGGTGCCTGCACCAGGTGGCGGCGCCACCCCACCACCCAGACCCGTTGGCGTTGCACCAGTGGGCGGCGCTTCAAAGCCAGCACCACCACCTGTCGCCTCAAGAGCGCCAGTCTCAACACCACCCGCTGCAGCTGCACCACCACCTGCCGCCGCACCCAGACCCGCGGCACCAAAGCCCGCGCCCAAGCCAGCAGCACCCAAAGACGAGGACGATGATGGATGGTCAGACGACGAGGACATGTCCGCACCAAAGATGTTGTGCACATGTCGCGTGATCAGGGACTACATCCCAACAGACAACAAGACATTGACACTGATTCTCGACGATCTGGTCTACGTCTTTGACAAGACCAACAAGGACTGGTGGGAGGGCGAGACCAAAGGTGTCTACGGTCGTTTCCCCGCTGCCAATGTAGAGATCATGAAGTATTCATAATCTAATTAATTTAATAACATTCCCCTTTGTAATATCCCCTATCCTATGATACTTTGCTTTTCCTTTGAGTGGCGCTTGAGTGGCGTGGCGTGGCTACGTGTGGAATGGCGTGGCGGGGTGTGGACAATGGGGTAGACACCTCAACCCACAAACATGGAACATGAAAGGTGAATTACCTCACTTCATTGAGTGACCTACAGATAACATCAATACAGATACATACATAGGATGGATGGTAACAACAACAACTTGGTGGTGCTGATCTTTGGATCAACTGGTTGGATGGGCGGCAAGCTGACAAAGCTGATGGAGGCACAGTCGATAAAGGTGATCGCGGCTAAGTCAAGACTAGAGAATAGACAGGACGTGGAGAGTGAGATACAGACAGTCAAACCTAATAGGATATTCAATTGCGCAGGACTAACAGGTAGACCCAACATTGATTGGTGTGAAGAACACAAGCCAGAGACGATCAGAGCCAATGTCATTGGACATCTCAACCTGATGGACCTGTCACATCAGTACAACGTGCATCTGACTACCTTTGCCACTGGCTGTCTGTATCAGTACGACGAAACACATCCAGAGGGCAGCTGCTCCCCAGGCTTCAGCGAGACAGACGCCTTCAACTATACAGGCTCATTCTACTCACGTACCAAAGGCATTGTCGAGGAGTTGTCCAAGAGCTACAACAACATACTTACGCTTAGAGTCCGCCTGCCCATCTCAGACGACGTCAGCGAGGACAGGAATCTCGTAAAGAAGCTCATCGGATACCAGCGAGTGATCAACGTCAAGAACTCTGTCAGTGTGCTGCATGACTTGCTGCCGGTGGCACTGGACATGTCGCGCAGGGCATTGCTCGGCGTGTACAACTTTGTCAATCCAGGAGTGATCTCACATAATGAGCTGCTGGACTTGTATCGAGAACATGTCGATCCCAACTTCACCTATCACAACTTCAGTCTAGTGGAGCAGGCCAAGGTACTCAAAGCTGGACGATGCAACTGCGAGCTAGACACCAGCAAGTTGCTTTCCCTCTATCCAGACATTCCACCAATATCCAAATCAATAGTCAATGTCTTCCAAAGAATGAGGCAGATACAACAACAACGCCAACAACAATAACATTTGTACATTACCCTTACCCTTGCCACACTTTGAACTTCAAAAAAATGGAGGGAACTCGCGAGTTGAACACAATCATTCATTCTGATCAATTCATCATCATAAAGATAGAGATATATAGAGGATAGGAGTGTAGAAGGATGCAGAGCTTCACAAAGAGAAAGATTAGAGCATCAGCTAATGTGTTTGTTGGTGATGATATACAATTCGATACTCAACAAGATGTAGTCTTTGATAATAATAGTAGCAATGATGGTAGTATTAGTAGTGGCAGTGGCAGTGGCAACAACAGTCCTCAAGTGTCATCAATGAGATCAGATGATGCTGTATATAATTTACATAGTACACAGGTTCAACAACAACAGCAATCACCATTACATACTTCATCATCAGGATCAGCATCATCGTCTGCAACAACAACATCAAGATATAAGATACAATCATCATTCGATATACCCTACCCTGTGAAGAATGCCATCGATCAATTGGATCCATCATACTTTAACGACTCTGACTTCAAGATCTCGGGCAACATCACATTGGATGGTGTAGTCTATGTGATCCTACCAACAGAGATGTACATTTGGAGTCTTGAGGTAAGAATCCAATCACTCACTCACTCCATGGATACTGACACACCTTCTACTCCCTTCTAGACACCTCAACAATACGACAGAGTTGACATTCCCAATCAACTGAACGAACATCAGGTGGTGGTCACGCGCAACAGCAAGAACTATGGCACTTACTCGGCGTTCATTGCCACGACTGATGGTGGCGTGCGCTACTGGCCTCAAACAAACAAACCATCTCACAGCCAAGACATCGCTCTGGACTTCCGCAAGGCCAATGTATTCCTTGCAGAGTGCAATGTATGTGTTTCATTCATCATTCATTCATTCTTCACGACTGACACATATCCCTACCACTCAACCATAGCCGTTTGGAGTTGTCATTGGTAACTCACTTGGATCAGTCTATTTGTTGAGCCTGAAGCGTGGCGCACTGGTGGTCAAGCTCATTAGCAAGTCACAAGGACTGCTCAGCTATCTCTACTTGGCCAAGCAATCACCAGTCGTCGCAGTCTTCTCCACCGCACAGCTGACCAGCGCTCAACGCAACGTCTATGTCCTAACAGAGAACTCATTGCTCAAGTATGAGATCAATGAGAATGGCGAAAGAGTATGTTAATGGTCCTCCTTGCAAGCCCAATCAATCACTAACTCAACCTCTTACAATGGTGCAGCTTATCATGGATCAACCTTTGCAAAGAGACATACAACAAGCACTTGGACAGAGCAGTGCTGGTGCATACAAGACATGCCAACTCTTTGTGGATAGCCAGGGAGACGATGCCAATGAAACAGACACCGCATTCATACTCCTATGCCAGTCAACACCAGAATCCAAGCTCTACTATCTCATGTCGCTACAGGTAGCAAACAACCAAGCACTCAACCCCAAGGCCATTGAGCGATTCAGTTGTCAATGCTTCGAAGGAGTATGTCGTCGTCATCATGATTGATCGAGTGGATGGACCATAGGCAGTATACTTATACTTACACACAATCATACAGAACCAGGACTTTAGAGCTAGACCAATGCTGGCAGTCACCTCATCGAACAAGTATTACTTGAGTTGGATGGACAGGATATACTTCTTCTTGGACAACAAGCAGGATAACAATGGAGAGATCAAATTGACTGACTTGATGTTGTGCAGTGGTGTTTGGAACAGCAGCTACTACTTCATCGACAGACAGACTGGCGTTCAAATCCTCAACATTGCGCCATTCCAAACCAAACAGCAATCAGGTGATAACCAAGGACAGTCCAGTATCCTATTCGATGTAAGTCAATCAGTCATTCAATCATTCAACCCGCACGCTCACTCATTCAATCAATCAATGTAGATACCAGAGGAAGAGGATCAGATTGGAGCAATGAGGAACATACTGCTGAGAACATTGAATAGCTACTCGACAAAGAAGCAACATTCATTCCGTCAATCATTGGAGTTGGTTAGGAAGATGGATCCAAAGCATTTGGACGCTGCACTATGCAGGACATCATCATATATTGCAGATTGTAAACCAAATGCCAAGTACTGGGCCACTGGATCAGAGACTCTGCATCAGCTCGGAACATCAATGTCTGTCCAGCTCAAGCAACAGATAGAGGACAAGCTCAAGAGACATGCACTGCTCGACGACATGCTGCAGGAGAATGACCTGCTCGACGACCTGAGCAAGGAGACACGCGACCTAATGGATCACAATGTGCGACGACTCAAGGCTGCATCAGACCTGCGCGACTTCCAGAACACGCAGCAAGAGTCCGAAGCCCCAACTAACTCGGTTCTGACCCATCTGATCCAAGAGACCGTGTCTGATCGTCTCGGTCCAAACTGGGCATCCAATGGCATGAATGTATATGAACTGTTCTACTCGAACGTTGCCATGCTCGACCAGCTGCTGGTGCGTTTCGTAAAGACTGTTCGCATGTTGGATGCCACTGTCACCGACTCTCTACTCAAGCTACGCACGATACTCGAGGCCAACAGCGTCATTATCAAGATCATCAAGAACTACTCTACAGACATGTTGTTCGCATCAATCAACAACACCAACGACTCCATTCACCGCCTTCTCAAACAACTGATCGAGTCAATCAACTCATTCATTGAGACAGATCTCAAGACCGGACCCGCTCACTTCCTGCTCGCCAAGGCCGAGGTCAGCCTCACCAACTCTGAGAACCTTCTCTACGAACAGTTGCTCGAGCTCACAAACATCTACCTCCAATCACTCAAGTATGTTCAATCATTCAATCACTCAATCACTCAATCCACTAACTCATCGATCAAACAAACATACAGGGACAATGAGGAACAAAGCTTTGGAGAGTACTCGACGCTACTCATTGCACCATTCATTCAAAGTCATAGATATCAGATGGCATTGCAGTTGGCTCAGAAGTATGGAAACTACAGCTCGATAATCCAGGTTTACTTGAGCGATAAGGAGAACAGGGAGCAACAGTTGTCAATGCTGCACACTTCACTGAGGCGTTTCCGTAAGGAGGGCATCATCGACAAAGTCTACGCCTTCATGCTAGACTATGGAATGAGACAGGAGTTGCTTCAGCTGCCCGAGGAGTTTAGCGACTCGCTGTCCAGATTCCTGGAGCATCATCCACAGATCGCCTGGATCAACTCTCTCCGTCTGAGACAATGGAACAGCGCGGCCAAGGTCCTCCTGGAGGAGTCGCAACGCGAGGCACAGAGCGTGTCCAACAAGAACACCATGCTCAATCTGGCCAAGATCTCTATGATGGCAGAGAACAAGAAGCCACTGCCCAATCGTGATCAACTGATCAGCTGTTCCAATCAAGCACTAGAGTTGATCAAGATACAAAGAGAGTTCTTACCCAATGAGAAGCAGCCACTTGGTATCTCAAATCTCATTGGTGAGATACTCACTCATACAGACTATCAACCATTGGACAGATACTCTATCTGTTTCAATGCACTGGAAGAGTCAAAGTTGGTAAGTAATGGAATCATTCCGTCCACTTCCAATCAATCACTCACACTTATCATTCAATCACGTGTAGTTGACGACAACAGAGGAAAGGATTCATTTGTTTAAATCCATCCTATTTGCAGCATTCGATCATGGAGGGTATGTTGTACCAACTAGGAAATATCAAGTATCCAGTTTACTGACATCTAACCATCACATTCATTCAATCATTAGTGTTATGGATCTATGCAGGAACTTGGACGCATCAACCTCTGACAAACAGTTTGATATGATGATTATTGAATCGGATTATTTCCAACTACTCCATTGTCTTCCAAGAGGTATGTATTCCAATCAATCATACCACTCGATCAATCAATCAATTAACCAATCCAACACTCCAATCTAAATAGATGAGGAAACAAGTGATGTGGTCCAGTCATTCATTAGCGATTTCAACAAACTTAAACAGAAGTCAATGACAGATGAAAGACACAAACATCAATTATCTCGCATACTCTCACGTGTCATTGAACTATGTCGACAATACTGATGTTCGAGAATCTCCTGATTCTGCAAAATCCGCAAAATAAACGATGAAAAGAGTGTGGTAAATTTCAAATCAAATGTTTTGTGTGTGTGTTTTACACTCCTCGTCGGACTTGTGTTGTTCCCAAAAAGTAGAACAACTTTATCTCTTTCTATCTTTCATTCAATCCCTTCAGGTCCCACTCACTCACAACACAACTAAATCTAACCACCCCTAACACACAATTCCAATTCATTCAATCATTCATTCATTCAATCACTTGATCACTTATATACTTATACCAAATACTTATATATATCTAAATACACATACTTATAATATAATATAATAATGGACGCAAAGACATGGAATGTTGTCGTCTCAGACGCCGCCAATAACACAACCAACCCTATTAGAGCTATTGTTGACACTGGTCGATATAAGCCAAACCCTGAAAAGGTTGTCATTCCCCTGTCAATCGGTGACCCATGTGTCTTTGGCAACCTCAACTCTGATCAACTCGTAAACGACACTCTCATTGCAAACATCAACTCCAACAAGTTCAACGGTTATCCACCTTCAATCGTATGTTTACATTAGTTTGATTGATTGATCGAGCATAAGATGTATCTAACATGTTATCAAACAACAGGGATATGAAGCAGCCAGAGCTGCCATTGCAAAGTTTGTAGAGACTGAGACATCACCATTGACTCCAGCTGATGTTATTACTGCTTGTGGCGCATCGGGTGCCATCGAGCTGTCTTTGACTGCTCTGCTGAATCCTGGCGACAACATATTGATCCCAAAGCCTGGCTTCTCACTGTATGAGTGCATCTCCAACAGCAAGGGATTCAACGTCAAGCACTATAACCTCCTGCCAGAGAAGTCTTGGGAGATCGACATTGAGCATCTCAAGTCCCTGATCGACGCCAGAACCAAGTGCATCATGGTCAACAACCCATCTAACCCATGTGGTAGCAACTACTCTGTTGAGCACCTCAAAGAGATATTGAAGGTTGCCGACGAATATTGTATCCCCATCATCTCTGACGAGATCTATGCTGGCATGACCTTTGGCGACAGTGTCTTCACTCCAATGGCTGCCTTGACCAAGACTGTTCCAATCCTCTCCATTGGTGGTATTGCCAAGAGATTCCTTGTTCCAGGTTGGAGACTTGGTTGGGTTGCCGTCCACCATCACGGACAATTCGAACATGTAGGTGTCGTCATTGACCTGACTTGACTTGAACTGATCAGCTGACTAACCTTCATCCATTAACAAACAACAGATTAGAAAGGCTATTCACTCATTGTCACAGCTCATTCTTGGACCAAACTCATTGGTTCAGTCAATCCTTCCAACTATCCTTGACAAGAACAACGCCCAGATTAACAAGTTCTTTGTTGATGTCAACAAGACACTTGAGAGCCACTCCACATTCACCTTTGACACTTTGTCCAAGGTTGAGGGTCTTGCACCAATCACATCAGGTGGAACGATGTATCAAATGGTAAGTTACTCTGGATCGATCACATTAGGTTACCAACTCTAACACACTCTTGCTCAACTACGACAACTTATTATAGATTGGATTGGACACCAGCAAGTTTGAGGATATCAGCGACGACGTTGAGTTCATGGGCAAGCTGCTCCAGGAGGAGAGTGTATTCGTCCTTCCAGGCACAGTGTTTGGAATGAAGAACTACTTCCGTATTGTGTTCTGTGCTCCATTGGAGAAGTTGGACGAGGCATACAAGAGAATCCAAGTGTTCTGTGACAAGCATCGCAAGAAGGTCGTCGTCACTGACGCCGGTGATGTACAAGCATAAAGCTCAAGTGCATAACACAGCTCGATAAGATTATATAACCCTCGAGTACTCTCGACAACGCAAGAGTGTTTCTGTTTCTTCAATCTGACGATCAGATATTTGAGTTGGATGTGGGGGTGCATTGTTTAGTCATCTGATTGATCAATCAGTGCACAAGTGATCACTACAAATACAAACAATGTTATACAATAGATGTATTCTATATGGTGTACCATTAGTTAACAGATCATTGAGGGTGATCAATCGATCATCATATAGTACTGATACATTGAAGTTGGTACAGAGACCTTTGGATGGACTCAAGGTGTTGGACCTCAGTCGTGTACTTGCAGGACCTTGGTCCACCCAAATACTTGGTGACCTTGGTGCTGAAGTCATCAAAGTGGAGAGTATCAAAGGTGATGACACAAGACAATGGGGACCTCCCTTTTACCAAGTATGTTCATCAAAGTTGGCATCTCAAGTGTCTCTAACTCACTCATTCACATTCACTTAAGGATCCACAAGGTAATGTTGGAAGTGCATACTTTAGTTGTGCAAACAGGAATAAGAAGTCAATAGCCATTGACTTTACAAAGAAGGAGGGACAAGATGTAAGTATTGATACAAGACTGATCATGCATGCCTCTTACTAACTTGTTTTGAACTCAGATAATACATAGAATAGCAAAGGAGTCTGATGTTGTAATGGAGAACTATAAGGTTGGTGGACTTACAAAGTATAACTTGGACTATCCTTCATTATCAAAGATCAACCCTGGTATAGTCTATTGCTCAATCACAGGCTTTGGACAGACTGGACCTATGAAAGACTTGCCTGGTTATGACTTTGCCACACAAGCCATGGGAGGACTGATGAGCATCACTGGATCAGAAAGAGATCCATACAAATGTGGTGTGGCAATCGTTGACATTATGACCGGTCTATATGCAAGCGTTGCCATTCAATCTGCACTGATCATGAAGGGTAGGACTGGCAAGGGTCAGCACATTGACGTCAGTCTCTTGGATGTCCAGTCCACATTCCTGGCCAACATTGCATCGAGCTATCTGTTGACGGGTAAGAACCCATCGAGGATTGGCAACTCACATCCAAGCATATCACCATATGACTCTCTGCGATCATCTGATGGATTCTTTGTGGTGGCAGTTGGAAACGACGGACAATTCAGATCAATGTGCAATACAATGGGACTCAAACATATTGCCACTGATTCGCGATACATCAACAACAGTAGTCGTGTTGCCAATAGACAATCATTGTTGGAGATCATCAACGAGGTCACTTCAACAAAGAAGACATCAGAATGGATAGAAATGCTGGGACATGCCAATGTGCCATGTGCTCCCATCAACAATCTCTCGGAAGTGTTCTCACTTCCACAGATACAACATCGCAACATGGTTTGGAATCTAGATTTGAGCAATCAGCCCTCATCATCGATCAATCAATCATCTTCATCACCATCACCAAAGAGTGTGGAATCAATCAGAGTAGTTGGAAGTCCAATGCACTTTAGTGAGAGTGACCTACATCATCCGGATGTTATACATACTCCACCCCCAACACTTGGACAACATACAGAGGACATCCTATGCCAACATGGCTACACAAAGAGTGAAGTCAATCAACTGAAACAATCGAATACAATAGCATAATCTGTCTTTTCTACATAAAGGTTGGTTGTGTATTTAGGTCTGGTACCTCCATTGCAGTGGCACAGAGGATATTGAGAACTGGATTGAGTAACCCTTGTCTTCTTGTAGTTGCTCGTACAGCTCCTTAACCTTGTAGGTGAAGCTGTTGTAGCTGAGGTCCAGAACTTGTAGATACTTGCTGGCACGTAGTGCCTCTGCAAACGCGCGTCCACCCGCATCCTTGATCATGTTCTCGCTCATGTTTAGTCGACGCAGACATACATTGGACTTGATAGAGTTGGCCAATGCTACAGCCCCCTCGTCACCAATGCCACAGTATGCCAACTCCAGATGCAACAGCCACTTGTTTGAAGTAAGTGATGTAGCCAACAATTGTCCAATCTTGGGCGACAGACTGTTCTGACACATATTAAGATACTTGAGCGTGCTGTTTGCCTCCAATGCGAATGCGATGTACTGGGCTCCCTTGAACTCCATCTGATTGTTTGATATATCGAGCATCTTTAGTGTTTTGTTCACTTGCAGGGCCTTGCCCATCTCCTCAGCGAATGTGTTGCCAAGTTGATTCAATGACAATGAGAGTGACACGATGGTAGTGTTGGTGAGCAGGGCTGTTGCCAGGAGTGTACCAGACTCATCGTTGATCCTGTTGTCCGAGAGATTGATACGGGTGAGTGTGTGGTTGGCGTTACCCAACACCGTGGCAATATCCTTGATGTCTACGCCCAACTGGTTGGTCTTGAAGTTGATGTCCATCAACGTCTTGTTGACGCCAAGTGATTCTCCCAATGCTTTGGCCGTGAGCTGCTTCAGATGGCAGTCGGACAGGTTCAACTCTGTGAGCGAGTGATTGTTCTTGAGTGACTCTGCTAGCTGTGCACCGGATGGATCGTCGATTCTGTCGAGGTATAAACATTCGATCGCTTGGTTGACGGCGAGGGCAACAGAAAGGTTGGAGGCAGTCTGTCCATTGATGTTGTTCCAGCCCAAGTACAGCTTCTTTAATGTCTTGTTGGTCTTTAGCGCGTTAGACAGAGCAACGCCACCTTCTGGCCCAATGTTGTTGTAGTAGAGATCCAAACATGTCAACGTGCGGTTCTTGAGCAGCGCGCCTGCCAGTCCGATGGCCGATAGATTGGAGAGCCTGTTGAGACGGAAGTCCAGGATCTGGATGGTGTTGTTCTCGTATAGCGCCTGGATGATGCCGACGGCATGATCATCCTCGAGGTTGTTGTTGCGGAAGGAAAGATGTGTGATTGAGTGATTGGTGCGCAATGCTTCGCCAATGGCTTCAAAGTTCTCGGGCGACACCCACTTTTGGTAGAACCTAAAGTACTCCATCGACTTGCAATTGTCAAAGAATGAGACAAAGAGTGTGTTGGGGATGTTGGAGATGATCGGCTTTGATGTGGCCTTGTAGAACTTCTCGGGTAGACGGTCAGTCATCGTGTGCTTGAGTATATTGATGAACTTTTGGAATGACGATGACTTGTCCAAGATCATGGCCACGTAGAAGAAGTTGAACTTGCGGCCACCCTCAAGGATGCCCTTGCTCACCAGTCGAATGAATGATCGCATGTGCTTTGGTGACTTGACAACAAAGTGATGGAACACCTGAGGCGTGATCTCTCTGGCCCAATACTTGCACACGAGTGACAGGGTCTGAAGGTCTTGGTTCGGATTGATCTTGGACACTGTGTTGGTGCCGCTCTGTGTCGATGAGGCGAGGTTTGAGCCGCCTGACGTGGTCAGACCCTCCGCCAACCTCGCGTGCTGTTGCTGTTGCTGTAGTTGATGTGCGGGCGAGTGGATCTCGAGCTTGATCTCAGACTTCTCTCCATCCATCCTGCTCTGCACCAGCATGTTCAATATCTTTAGAATGACAGTGTGTGGCAGTTGATTGAATGGCGCATCGGATGATCTTGACAGCATGCTGGAGGAGGATGAGTGATTTGAGCCAATCGATGTGACCAAGCTTGTGAGTGAGCCATCGTTTGAGCTGCCCATCGTGTCCAGATGATATGTCAGTCCTGATGCACTCGTCGCTGATGTTATAAGTATGTTTGGTGATTGAGGTGAACCATCTGTTGCAGAGTTGTTATGGTTTGGTGAAGATATCTTGAGTTGATCAAGTTGTTGAGCTGTTGTTGTGGTTGTTGTTGTTGTTGTTGCCGAAGGTTGTTGTTGTTGATGATGATGGAATAAGTGATGATGGGTCTTTGATGACTTGTCCTTCTCCTTCTCCTTCTCTTTCTCCTTGTCCTTGTTATCCTTGTCCTTGTCCTTTCCCCATTGCTTTGGTGACAATGATTTTAAGAATGCCATTGGTGATGATGCTCTCCTTGGTCTTGTATTTATATTAATATTCTGTGTTGTCGTCGATTCATTATTATGATTGTTATTATTATTGGTATTATTCCTTTCCAACTCATCATCACTTTGAACCTCCAACAATAATTTATTCTTCTTCACTGGTGATGATACACCATCATCATTTGACTTTGATGTCATTGTTCTATCTCTTATCTCTATCTTGACTAATTGTGCAAATAAACTGACTAACTAACTATATTTATTATATTGGATGATAAACAATCATTGATTGATTGAATGAATGAGGTAATATGTCTGAATGTATAATTAACTTTGAGACCTGACAAACAATGAATTTTAATCTGTTGGAAGGGAGGATGGATCAAAGGATGAGAGGTGAAGTCAAGGGAAGAGTTTGTGTGAATGTGTGAAAGTGGTGTGTGGGGAACAACTTTACGATCTTCAATTATTTTAATTAATGTTGTTGTAGAAGGTAGGACCAACCCGATGTTTGTGGGGTTGAGATGCAAGAGGGTGGGATGTGACCAGACCTTTAATAAGTGTCGAGTTGAGTTGGACCCAACACAAGACACCTGTCATTCCTTTTTCGTGCATGACACGCGTCAAAATAGATAATTATTTGTTGTTGTTTGTATTGAACTCATTCATTATGATCATTCATCGTCATTCTCTAACACCAATGACTACTAGATTATGTCTTGCATTGTAAAGACAAAGATATAATAAGTAATCATCATTCAAATATTCGATCGCGATCCAATGAATGATTGAATGAATGAATGATTAGAATGATTGAATGATTGGAATGAATGAATCAACACTTATTATTGCTTGTTAAGTAGTTGAATATAACGTTGATGATCACCCATGGTTATGACAATGCCTTGTTTGTTCATGACTTGGTCGAGATGATCGGTGTAGGTGATTGGTTTGCCAGATGGCTCGGTAAGTGTACCTCCACAGGCTGTGAGAATGGCATGTGGTGCACAGATGTCCCAGAGCTTGCTGCCAACGGTGGGGAAGACGTAGACGTCGGCCAGTCGCTCGATGATCATCAATGTCTTGTAGCCTGCGCCACCGGCGCGCACAACCTTGTCGGGTGCCAGCAGCTTGATGGCGCGGTCCACATTGTCATCGTAGTGAGATGCTGTTGTCACGGCTATCACCTTGCCCTCGTCTTCAGGCGCACGACGATTACGCACACCGCACACGGGCAGTCCGACGATGCCCCACACGGTCCTGCCGCGCCATTGTGCGGGCTCAGTGGTGCGATCACCATTCTCATCGACGAATGGCTGGTGAATGACGCCTGCATGCGCGACACCATTGACGCTCACACCAATGAGGGTCATCACACAGTTGACATTGCCCTTGGTGAACTCGCGTGTGGCGTCCAACGGATCGATGAACACTATGACGTCGGACAATGGCACTACTCCCTTGTTTACAACAGTGTCCAGTCTATCATTGAACTGTGATATTCTATCTATTGATGGCAAAGGGTTTGGTCTATCACCCTCTTGCAATTCCTCCTCACCAACAATCCTTATAGCTGGCCATCTACTCCTCAGTCCAGCAACAATATGTTTCTGTACAGTGATATCAGCAATAGTTACTGGATCATCAACATCCCTTTATAATATGTTTGATTGAGTGTGATTGAGTGATGAGTATGAGTGTCGATATGAATGATTGGTCACTTGTTACACTCACTTGTACTTGATGTCCAAGGCACCTGATTGATAGACCTTTCTTATTATCTCTCCACTCTGTTCAGCCAAGTCCAAGCAAACAGATACTAACTCTAATATATTAATAGTTGTCATTATTAGTACAAGTTATATATCTATATATATATATTCAAATAAATATTTTAATAAATTAATTTACTCATGATGATCACACAGTTTGATCAAGATCATTGGCAGTTGGGTGTGATGATCAAAACGACGTCTTTCAGTGAATTGATCACAAGACAAAACCCATTATTTGATGGTACACTTTAATTACACATTTTACAAATTAAATCGATGACAATCAATCACTTCATATTCAACTTGTTATAATAAATAAATAAATAATATATATTAACTAAAGATGTCTGATACAGTCAAAGGAAATTGGTCCAATACCTCAGCATTCAATTTGGAATTGGCACTGAAGGAGAGTAGAGAATGGATTGAAGCTGTTTGTCAACAGAAGTTCCCATCTGATGACTTCCAAGCATCACTCAAGAATGGTGTATTACTTTGCAAGTACATATCCAAATCCAATCATTCATGTCCTGGAACTATCCCACTCACTCAATCAATCAATCAATGAAGATTGATCAATCAGATCAAACCTGGAATAGTACCAAAGGTCAACCAGGCAACTACAGACTTTGCCAATAGGGAGAACTTGTCATTCTTTATTAAGGCTGCCAAACAATTGGGTCTACGTGATACACAGTTGTTTGATACAACTGATATCTACGAATCCAAACGTATTAGAAACGTTGCCATCTCTTTGTATTGGCTTGGTCGTGCAGCACGCGCCGTCAGTACATATAAGGGTCCTCAACTCAATCTATTGGCATTCCAAAAGATGAACTGCTCAGCATGCAAGAAGCCAATCACTGATGGCAACTACCTGGCCACACTCACACAGCAATGGCACACCTCCTGTGCCAAGTGCTGCAGCTGTCACTGCCAACTCGATCCCAAGCAACAGTTCTTCATGGAAGGTACGACGATCAAGACTAGAGTTGGAGCAGGAGTGGGAGCAGGAGATGGATGGTGTGGCGGTGGAGCAGGAAGGTGGACGATGATGATGAATGAGTTGATACAACACAGGTCATCCTAACATGATGAGTCGTGAAACATACCAGGTAACAACATTTGGTGTCCCAATTGCATGGTTGGTGCTGCTGGAGTGTCAAACAAGGGAGCACCAGCTGGCAAGAGTCATGGTCATAGTCACGGTCATGGTAATGACGATCAATGTGTTGGATGTCATGGATCATTGGAGAAGGGATATGTACCTGATGAGAAGGATGAGTCCAAGAAGTACTGCACAAGCTGCATCTGTGACCTCTGTCACAATCCACTCATAGGCAACTTCAACGTCATCAAGTAGGAGTTGTTGATTCTCTCACTCAATCAATCAATCACTCATCATACTAACTCTATGTTCATTCAATCAATTAGTGGACAGAAGATATGTGATGAATGTAGCTGCAGTGGATGTGCCAAGCCATTGAAGGATGGATTCTTTGAGGAAGGCCTGTCAAGGTACTGCCAACCATGTTTGGATGACAGGAACAAGAAGTCACAGTCACAGCCACAACCATCAAAGGCAACCTTGACCCCATCCACCGCCACTCTTCAACAACAGCAACCTCATCAGCATCAGCATCAACATCCAAAGACCTCAACAACATCAAACGATGGTTGTCACGAATGTCACAAGCCATTGGACAACAAACCAAAGGTTAACAAGGGTGATCGTGACAAGTTCTGCTCACCACATGAGAAGGAGAAGTGCTGTGGAGGATGTGATCGCGAGGTTCAGGGTCAGGTGCTCCAGGCATTGGACAAGTCATGGCATCCACAATGCTTCAAGTGTGAGAAGTGCAACAAGGACTTGACCAAGCCGGGCGAGTCAATCAAGAAGGGCGCCAATGGTAGCCCATTGTGTGGTCCGTGCGCTGGCACCACTTCGTCCAAGTGTGGTGGCTGTGACAAACCCGTCATGGGCCAAGGCCTTGAGGCGTTGGACAAGAAGTGGCACCCACAATGCTTCCAATGCAGAGGATGCAACAAGAAGTTGAACGAAGAGTATGTTGACGTCGACAACGAGCCTTACTGCGACCCATGCGCCAAGAACTTGAGCCACCAGGTACCATCACAACCTGGCGCGTCCAATGTCACAGGTGGATGGGGACCCAACGACAAGTGCAGTGGATGTACCAGCCCGCTCCAAGGCGAGGTCACCAAGATATCAAAGAGCTACTGGCATCGTGGATGTTTCAAGTGCGATCAATGCAAGGGTGCACTGCAGACCGGCTACTTCTTGCATGGTGAGAGACCATTCTGCAAGGGGTGCCACGACAAGCATGAGGCGGACCATGCCACACATACATGTCCAAAGTGCAACAAGCCAATTGTTGATGGCGCTATCGTCCAGGCAAGTGGCAAGATGTGGCACAAGGCATGCTTCAGTTGCACCAAGTGTTCGAAGCAAATTGGCGATGACAGCACATTCACAAGGTTCTCCAAGCCTTACTGTCGTGGATGCTTCGAGTCTGAGAAGACAGTGTGTGGCAAGTGTCGTAATCAGATACAGGGTGAGGTGGTCGAGGATGAAACAGGGAAGACTTATTGCAAGAAGTGTGCCCCAGCACCATCCAGTCAGACAATATATGGTGACCGCACTCCAGGCTTTACCATCGATCCACGCTCTGGCAAGAAGACCGTCAGACAATAATCACTATTTGTATAAAATAACAACAGCACTGATATGATGAATGTGAGTGTGTTTATTGGATGTGTTGTTGCTGTCAATCACGAATCATGAGCGCTGCACTTGCATTGAAGCTAACCGGAGAATTGATCACAACTTGAACCAGTGAGTTGATCAAAAGTACTGAAAATAGGCTTGAATTCTTCAAGGAGGTAAAGAGAGAGTGGCTTGTCAATCTTCAAGCAAACATCCTGCTATGGCAAGGAACCCTATTGCACCATTAAAGTATCTGAGGCTGGTGTATACTTGAATATATGATCTTTTCCACAAAGTAAAACATATCCATCATTCTCCAAGTTATTGTGATACCAAACTATGGTGTATATTGTTTTACAATCTGGAATAGATAGTTCAACTTTCTTCATGATTGTAAGATTGATCTTGTAAAAATTACCTCTCTCTCTTATATATACATTGTCCAATCCATCAAAACAACTTGCCATTGAATATACACCTAGAGTCATTCCATCCACTTTGTAAACTTGTGTTTGAAAAGTATTGACATTGAATAAAAATATTGATTGGTTTGTAATTGTTCTTGGTGTTTGATCTTTGTTAACCAAGTATCCACCAACTATAATAATATTTCCATCTTTGTAATATGTTGAAGATCCTGCTATTTCATTTGGAAGTTGTCCAATAAGTTCATATTCCTTGGTAATAATATTGAATCTATGTACAGTATTTCTAAAACTATATTTGGCCGTACATCCTCCTACCAAGTATAAATATTGATTGCCATCATAACAAACTGATACATAGCTTCCAACTTCTTCTTTAAAATAAATATTATGTTTCCAAGTTTGATCGACCAATGAGAATTTAGAATATGTTGATCCAAAAGTAAATACATAAATATTTCCATGTGCATATACTGCTGAAGATGTAATTAAACTTCTTTCCCATCCTTTATGATTACCATCTAAATCCAAGTTGGTTGATTTGGATGGAGAGTATATTGAACAATGAATGGTATCATCCAATAAGAATATATGACCTTCATATTCTTTACAATATTGATTGGAATTGATCAGTTTGAAAGATGACCCAATCCGTTCATTCATCTTATCCAAACATATTCTATCAATGCGATATGTAATCCTTGGATCACTTCTAACTCTCTCCATTTGATTGAATAACTTCATTATTCTCTCTATCAACAACTCATTGTTGTTGAGTACTATGTTCTTTGGGAACATCTCCTCAATGAGTTGAGTGACAACAGGAGGATGAGTACCAGGACCAAGTAATAATTGAATATTGTTTGATTTCAAAGATATTTGATATTCAATCTTATCAAGTATACTGTTCTCCAAGTCATTGATACGTTGTCTCCATTCATTAAAGTATTCTATTGTTGTTTGTTTCTGTTCTTCAAAGGTTGTCAATTGTTTAGTAGTTTGTAATAATGTATTCATACTCTCATTGAACCTAGAAAATACATTATCATCATCCTCTCTATCTCTATCCTTATCTTTATCTTTATCTTTATCTCTTAGGTAATCGTATATCATTGAAGTTAGTTGATTGAGATTGACTTGTTCAACTTTATGTTTCATTTGAATGTGATCATCCATTCTACATCCAATCATCTTTTTGCAATCATAACATAGTATATCATGTTTACAGACATGTATATGTACTTGGTTGTTATTATTTATTACTTCCATTCTTTAACTTAGAGAACAATTCATAATGAGGTTCTTGTGTCACACACATCTCATTTTGTCATTGCCTTGCTTTGATAAATCTCATCGTTTTGGACCTTGAGCATAAGGTCTATTTATAACATTCATTCATTCATTCTTTCACTCATACATATATAGATACTTATACAACATACATACCTACATTAGATAGATATATATATAGAAATGGCAGAGACAGCTAGCCATTCATTGATAAACAAGATTATCAAACAGGTTGAATATTACTTTAGTGACTCAAACTTCCCAAGCGATAAATTCCTTCGTGGAGAGGCATCAAAGAATACAGATGGATGTGCGTAGCATTACTAGTAGATAGGCATAAGGTAGCAGCAGCAGCAGCAGCAGAGACAGAGGTCGTGAAGTGAAGTGTGTGTGCGCGAGTGAATGTTTGTTTGACTGGCAGACACACTGGGCTGGCTAGCTGGCTGGCTGACTGAATAGATCAAAGAAACAATGTTGGTTTACTAATTGGTTGACGCACAACGAATGGATGCACGAACAATAGATGTCAATATAGATGTGATTGCAGCGTTCAATCGAATGAAGAACCTTACAATAGACCTACAGCTGATAACAGACTCGTTGCGTAGCTCTGAACGATTGCAGGTGAGCGACGATGGAAAGATGGTGCGTCGTACCGACCCCCTGCCCGACAACGAAGAGCACTCCAAGAAGACGCTGTACTCAAAGGGCTGGCCCACAGACACCACCACCATCGACACGGTCGAGGAGTTCTTCCGGCCGTACGGCCGCGTGCTGTCTGTGCGCTTGAGAAAGAGGAAGGACAGGGGCTTCAAGGGCTCGCTGCTGGCCGACTTTGAGACAGAGGATATAGTCAACAAGATTATTGCCGACGCGCCCAAGCTGCACGACACTGTCGAGCTGCTCTATCAAACATACAAACAGTTTGCCGCCGAGAAGAAGGAACAAGACGCACTGTTCCTCAAGGCAAAGAAGCAGGCCAAGGTCAAGAACCACGAGGTCAACACCAATGGCACACATAGCGATGACAAAGACAACGACAATGATAATGACGCGGATGAACCCTTGACGATGGTCAAGGGATGCTTATTGACGTTCAAGGGAATAGGACAAGGATTGCACTATGGCGATATCAAGTCTACGTTTGCACAGTATGGCGATGTGGAGTTTGTAGAGTACAGAGAGAACTGCGACAATGGACAGGTGCGCTACAAGACGCCAGAGTCAGCCAAGCGTGCACTGACATCGATGGTCAGCGAGAAGAAGCAGCTGGCGGGCAAGATACCCCAGCTGTGCATCCTTGAGGGAGTCGAGGAGCAACAAGCATGGGACAAGATTGTCGCGAGCAGAAAAGCCAACAACAAAGATTCAGTTGGAAAGAGAAAGGGTGGCAAGCAAGGACGATCAACATCAACCACCTCATCAACATCATCCAAAGGTTTCTCGTCCAAGAAACAAAGGTCATGAACTTGACGGACCAATGTGGTCTGTGCTGTGTGTCTGGGTCAGTCAGTCATCCAGAGTCAGAGTCAGTCCAGGTGCACAAACTGTTTGTTAAGTCGTGTAATAACGAGAGTACAGTACATACATACAAAGTAATAATAATAATAATAATAAACTGACAAGACCAAGCGACATCAATAAGTTGGTCACACTGGATGGATTGACTCCACTTGCGCCAGCTCATAATCTACGCCTTCTTCTACATTTTGGATCATCCTATTATTCAATCTAAGGCAATAACCAAAGTATACAATGGTGAGTGACAAAGAATACTTTGGCGAGTTAACAATCAAACCTTCAGATGGTATTAACAAAGATGAAGTTCCAATTAACATTTAAAGTAAAACACGTGTTTTGTCTTGAAAAAAGCGTAAAGTCAATTTCAGTACCCCTCCCCAACAAGTTAATTGGGTTGAATCCCATCCCGACAACAACACCCACCCACCCAACACATGTCACCAGAGTTAATTTCATTTTCCTTCAATAACAAATACAACAACACAAACAAGTACAAGGTGATATCCCCTTTGCACCAACTGCGCAGAATAACTTTATACCAGGGTCATAAACAATCATTCAATCCTTCAATCATTCATTCAATCAGTCATCCCATCAATCACTACAGCAGCATAATCTTTGGCTTAATATATGGACTTTAGTTCTGTTGTTGTTGTTGTTGAACGATAGAGAGAGAGAGAGAGAGAGAGATAGAGATACAGTATTGTATTATGATAGAGAATGAAGTTTGGCAAATACTTGGAGAGACACCAAGTGTCAGAATGGAAGAAGAAATATGTTTATTATAAACTATTCAAGAAACAGATCAAAGCAATAAGGAGAGCATCATTCTTATCTGGTATGTTTGATATTATTGTTGTTATTGATACAAATACTAACATTATTTTTATTATTGATACTAGATAATATTAGTGTTACAGGTACATTAAAGAAGAAGTTCAAGAATATAGTATATCCAGATCATGGTATTGAGTTGGAAAGAGTCGCACAACAACTTGGACAGAGTGGAGATGCCATTGGCAGTGGAGGAGGAGGAAGTGGAGGCGGAGGTGGAGTTGGTGAGGGTGTAGAGACATCATCATCAACATCACCACCAACTGCAACTGCATCTTCCACGGGTACAGCGACTGCTACTTCCAACAAAGCGATGGATGCAGAGATTAGGAAGTTTGAACAAATGCTAAATGATGAATATGACAAGGTCAACAACTTTTATAAGGAGAGTGAAGAGGAGTTCATTAGACAATTCACATTGATTCGTGAGATGTTATTACATCTACCAGACAAGAAACAAAGAGAGAGGTCAGGTTCGATTAGTCTCTCAAAGTTGGATGCTTCCTCCTCACATCCAAACCTACTCTCAAGTTTGTTGACCAGGCGTGCTCATGCCAAGTCATCCCCCAGAATACGTTCCACCTCCTCACCAATGCCCTCTCCATACCTTGGTCAACCAAACATTGAGCACTCAATTGAGGAGCTCATTCAGCCAGCCAAGAAGCAATCAGACGCACGATCAGCTGAGACCTTCACATTCAAACTCAAACCGACAAAGATCAAACGATCACTCAAGGTATGGTTTCCATGTTGACTAGACTGGACAATGATGTTAACTAATCCAATATATATTTAGAGAGCACTACAGGAGAACTATAGAGAGATAGAGATATTGAAGGAGTATGTCAACTTGAATCATACTGCATTCAGGAAGATATTCAAGAAGTTTGACAAGACACTTGGTACACAAAAGAGTGATGAGTTCATGGACCGTACTCAATCACAATACTTCTACACATCCAAGAAGATCAATGCAATCGAGCACGAGATTGAGGTATGTCAAGACCTTCCATTCACTCATCCCCATTCCCTACTAACATACCTTTGATGGAACATTTAGGTACTATTTACCGATATATATAATGAGGGCAATAGACGAGAGGCTATGAATAAGTTGAGAGTGAATCAAGACTATCAGACGCCGGCTCATATTGTTTTCCAGACTGGATTCCTCACTGGTGCCTCAATCATTCTATTTATATTCTGTGTTCGATACATGGTTGGAAATGTATCCATATTCAGATTCGACAGTCCAACTCCCATTGACTTCCTATCAATGTTTATACTATTTAGATGTTTGCTATTGCCTGTATGTTCATCTCCAAAGACAATGACATTGACATTGATATTGACATTGACCTTGTACTAACATAATGATTCAATAGATTGTAATGCTTTGGTACTTTGGTGTACTAATGTATGTTTGCAAAGGCAAGAAGATCAATGATATACTTATCTTGGAGTGGGATCCTAGAACAGAGACCAACTACCAACATATTCTCCGAGTATGTATATCCACTCCCTGACTCAATCAGTCAAACTAATTAATCAATAATTTATTAGCTCGCTAGCGCTTTAACATTCCTTTGGAATGTTGCATTGTATTTATATGTATACCTTGGTACACATGTCAGCGGACGTGTTCCAATCATATTCCCATTCCTACTCTTTGTCAGTGCACTACTCTATCTATTCTGTCCATTCAATATATTCAAGAGATCAAGCAGGTATGTATCCTCCCTTGCCTCCACCTCAGAGCTCATACTAATGAATAACCTCAACATGTTAGACATTGGCTCATTCACACTTTTGGAAGAATGTTATGTGCACCATTCTTGGCAGTCAAGTTCAAGGACTTCTTCCTTGGTGATCAGTTCACATCATTGGCATTGGTACTCAGTGACTTTGAGTACACTCTATGTTACTTTGTTCATGACTTTTGGTACCAAAACAACACATGTTGGTCAATCAATCCTTATATTCGTCCAATCCTCATCTCCATACCGCCACTCATTCGTGCACTTCAATCACTACGTCGTTATCGAGATTCCAAACAACGTATACATATGCTCAACTTTGGAAAGTACTGTGCCACCATCACAGCCACAACAGCATCAGCAATCGCTCATTCTGGACTATCAAGTATGTTTCCCCAACCAGACTACCCAAACAATCAATCATACTAACAATCTCACTCTTTAGAGGGTGGAGCATATATCCCGTTGATAGCAGTATGGATCCTCTTGTTATGTGTTAGTTCACTATATGGATGCTCCTGGGATTTCATAATGGACTGGGATGTCCTACATCGAGACAGTAGGAATTTCATGCTTCGTGACAAGTTGGTTTACTCTCACAGAGGTGTCTACTACTTTGCCATTGTGTCCAACATTGTCCTCAGAGCATCATGGGCAGTCAACCTCTCCTTTGAAGCTTACTCATCAAGGGAGAAGGAGTTAATAGTTCTAATTACAGGATTGTTAGAGGTCACAAGGAGATTCCAATGGAATTGTAAGTGTAATCCTGATGATCACTCAAGTGCATTGCTGCCCTTTCTAACATCATCCATCCTTTCAGTCTTCCGTCTAGAGAATGAACATCTTAATAATGTAGGCAAGTTCAGAGCATTCAATTTGAGACTGCCAGAGATGTTCCCAACAGATTACAATCCTTTGAGTACATCTGTTGAGCGTAGTCATGACCAACAGCCTCTTCAACAACAATCAATATCAATGTCCAATCAACAACATGCTGCTTCTGGAAGTGGCGAACCAGCCAATCCTCCACCTCCTCCAACTCCTCAGATCGAAACTGGAAGTATCATCGCACCTTTAGACGACAAGCATCATCATCCAGATTCACTCAAGACTGAATAAAGATCATTGTGTGGCACCCGTCTAGGTTACTGTCCTGGATGCGGTCCTCCACTGGAATGTTTATTCGTTGGCCTGGGTTGGTTAAGTTATGACTTTACCCATGCAATAATATCATCTAACTTCTGTTGTCTATGCTTAACAATGTCTTGAGTTAGTTGTTGGGTGGAATATGCAGAGTTCTCTGCATTGATCACTGTGAATGAGATGGGGATGAACGTGTTAGTTTATGCGCCAAACATGGTCCTTCCTCGAGTCAACCAACTTAACATACATTTGGTTAACAACAGATTTCTAAATGTGTTGTCCTGACGGTAAATGGGTGGATCTGTGATCATTGGACCAAATGGTTCGATCAAACTGTTGGATGACACTCCAAACTTGTAATGGATACTTGATCCATCATCCACCTTGACCTTCTTTACCTCGAACAATATTTCTATAATGATCAAACAATGGTTAGTGTTCTGCAATATTGATTGATGATCATGGAATATGGTATGGACTTACTGTTCTTTGGTGATGTGAATGTAGAGGGATTGATCTTGGTCTTGCCCTCGTGGAAGATAAGGACACAGGTGTTGTTGGACAACAATCTCATACGTCGTTGAGATGGAATCAAGCTTGAAACATGGAACACTATTTGGATACCCTGTAGCTGGGCGTAGACAGCTACCTCTCCATCCTGGTTGTCAGTGGTGTCCAATCCACCACTATATCTCTTCCAATTCTTCGTTTGGAATCTCTTGCCGAGGAATGTGTAGAACTCGGCAAACTCACGGCTTGCTCTCTCATTGTTCAACATCTCCCTCTCAGTGCTCTGTCCATCTCCACAGAAGAACACAAAGAAATGGTACTTGTTGGTCAACTAAAGAAAGATAAGGAATGAATGAGTATAAGTTGGACATGTAAATATGGTGGATGTACTTACATCAAAGGTCTCAAACTCTGCAAGATGTGAATCAATCTTATCGGTCTTGATTGATTTGAATACTGATGAGGAGAGATTGACGATTGGCGAGAGATAGATTTGGAGGGACTTGATCAGACTGCTCTCTCTTGTGTTCTTGCTGTAGACCAATATCTTCTCGACACCATTCTTTGTCCTAATCAACACACGATGCTTCTTGTGTGTCGTCTCTGGTTGCTTCAACGCCGAGATGATAACCTGTCCTCCCAACTCTGGTATCTTACACACAAAGTTAAAGTGTTCTAAACAATAATATATTCAAGGTTAGTCATTGTTCCTGCTCAATCAATCAACCAAACGATCAATCAAACATACCTTTTTGATAGAAGTATTGCTTGTAGTGAGCAATATGTCGCTCGTTGTGATCCAATCCAATGAAGGGTGTATCACTGTATCGCTTGGACTTGGTGCCAATCTCTTCGATGGTGAAGTCCTTGGCTGGTTCAAAGAGTTGGACGCTTGGATCCTGTGTGGATCCTCTGAGGCCAACAGGTGTATCAAAGTAGTCGTGGTTAAAGTTCTCAGAGAGCAGGTCATCTTCAAAGCCATCGCCAACAATGTCTGGAATGTCGTCCTCAGCAGCCGACTCATCCTGTGTGTAGAGTAGATTCAGCATTGAACGTGATGGAGGCATTGGGGATACCCACTTGGACGACGCCAGACTTGGCGAGGATGATGTCGACGCTGGATTGCTGAGCTGTGGTACAGCGGACACAGTGCCTGTTGGCTGTGCCTTCTTCTGCTCGGCGCCTGATGCTGGAGGTGCAACAACAGTAGTGTCCTTTGTGTTGGCTTCGCCAAACACCTTGCCAGTCTCTGGCAGGATAGTCTCGCGTGTCTTTCCTCCACGTTTGAATGGGTTCTTGATTGTCCAGCCGCCAGACTTGGAGCTGCCTGTGCCTGTGCCTGTGCCCAATTGACCCGTGCCTCCTGCAACTGCTGGAGCAGCTGGTGGAGCAACAGCACCCTTCTTTCCCTTCACTGGTACTTGCTGTTGCTGTTGTTGCTGCAATACCTTGATATCGTAGTCCTTGCTGTTATATACCTTTGTTGGAGCAGTTGATGAAGCTGATGCTGATGAGGAAGATGTGTTTGATGAGAGTGAGTGGGAGCGGCCAGACTCGGCCGCTACAGGTGCACCAAGGGATGGCGATGATGATAATTGTTGCTGTTGATGTTCAGACACCTTGAATGGATCTGGTGACACTGCAGCGATTGGGATACTCCAGATCATTGGCGCGTCCTCATCGTCAGAGTCCTCTGTGAGAACGATCCTAGGCAAGTCACAACCAAGATGTCTTGGTTGTGGCACATCTTGGACAATTGGGGCTGGTGTGGCTGTGACTGCAGGCGCCACGTGTTGGGGCTGGGATATCGCCGGCACACCTGGACCGTGATGATGTCTAGACTTCATACTTCCAATCTCAACCATGCTCGGTGATCGAACGAATGGCTGCACGGCAATGACATCCTCGCTCTCTTGCTCGACATGGTCCTCCTGCTCCACCACATCATCCTCCTCAAGTGCATCCTCTTCTTCATCGCTGCTGCTGCTGCTCACGTCCAACATTGACGAGGCGTGATGCAACTCATCCTCATCCAAGTCGACTGTTGGCACGTATGTGACGAGGGGTTGCTCGGAGGCTCCACCCATAATTGGATTCTGATTGATCACTGCAATGGCCTGCTTGATTGAGCCGACCAGCTTGTATATACACTGCTCCAGATCGACGTTGGTACGAAGCAAGGCATTGGTGTCCAGTGCGAAGCCTCCATGCTCGGGACTGGTAAAGCTGGACAGACGTATGAAGGATGCGTGCTGTTTGATCTCGGCGATGCACTGTTCTATGATGGCAATGTCTCCAGAGATGGCCTCGACACGACACTCACGCATCAACGATGTTACACCATCAGCAGAGTGTGAATACTGATTGGACATAAGGTCAAAGTCATAGTTTGACAATGATCCATCGGTTGTAGCCTCGGTCAAAGCCTTCATCTGCATCAAGAATCCCGATGAAGTGCTTGTGATCAATTCGATATCGATAGTCGTGTTGGCGGGCATCATCGTTGAGTCTTGTTGCTGTTGGACCTTGCATGAACGCATTAGGGTGCGTGTGGCATCGATCATTGCCATCAAGTTCTCTTGCAACTTGTAACGAAGCAGTGCGTAGAGTGATCTGTTTCCACCGGACTTGACATTCAGACCAATGACCGACCTTACAGTCTTGAGCAAAGTACCAAGAGCAGTCCTAAATGTTATACAACTTGATATCAATGCTTGGAAGAATAGATGTTTCTGTTTGGTCTGTTGCTGTTGTTGTTGACTTTGTTGTTGACCATATTGTTGTTGATGATATTGATATTGATGTTGAGTTAGACGAACTGAACCGTCGGGATTAACATGTGTTTGAAGGAAGTTGTTGAAGGTGTCAAAGAGGACGTTGGTGTCACGCAACACCTTTTCAAACTCTGGTTGGAATGATTCCTCTTGAGCAATCAAGTTGCCAATACCTCTACAATCCACCAATATAGAAGTCAGTGGATCTCTAATCTGATCGATTAGATTGTCATAATCAATCATCATGGTTGACTGTTCTTTAAGTAAATATACAAATAATAATGATTGAATGATTGAATGAATGAAATAAATAAATAAATAAATAAATAGATAAATAAATAGATAATATAGATGGTAGTTATACAAAGAAGTGAAGTGAGTATTATCTATGACGTGATATTGTTTATGAGGGTGTCGTCATGTAACAGTTGGATTGAGGATGGCTTGGACTAATGTCCGACGAATGTGCCGCAACACACGCATCCTCTAACAGTGTTTGATTTTTGTGTGATAAACACAACAATGCAAAGATTATTTTGAAAGTGTGGCACATGGGGATTCCAGCTTTGCAGGACTCGCGCAAATTGACCCAATGCCAAGATATTTGAAACATTCACGGGCTTTGATGGGATGGCATTGTTTGATGGTTCTCTACACGGTACCTACCTACCAACATATTCTTGAACATGATAAAGTAGTAAGTTAAGGCCTCATTCCATTCATTCATTCAATCAATCATTCAAACATACTTATAACAAAGAACAATGAAATACACACTTGTTGCATTCCTTTGCCTTCTCTCTTTGGCAACTGCATTCAACATTGAGGCACATGATAACCTCGTTGCCTACTTTGGTCAAGATGCTGCCAATGGTGGACAACAGATGTTGGTAAGTACTCCTCAACACAACACACAATCACTCATGTTCACTCATCACAATCAATCAATTATAGAGCTACTACTGTAATGACACTACTTATGATGTATTCATTCTATCATTCTTGGACATCTTCTTTAGTGGAGAGACGTTCAATGGTGTCGAGTTGCCAGAGGTGAACTTGGCAAACTTGTGTCCAAACACATTCTCTCAGTACCCCTTGCTAATGGAGTGCCCAGAGATGGGTGAGGACGTCAAGTACTGCCAGTCCAAGGGCAAGATTGTCACACTGTCCATCGGAGGCGCTGTTGGTGCCTACGGATTCTCGTCGGCCCAGCAGGCCGAGACCTTTGCCACCACACTCTGGAACATGTTCCTCGGCGGTGACGCTGGATACCCCCGCCCATTCGGCGACGCCATTCTCGACGGCATTGACCTGGATATCGAAGGCGGTGGCGGCCAATACTACGACCTGTTCGTGACCACTCTCAAGAAGCAGTACTTTGCTGGCGCCAACAAGACCTACTACATCTCGGGCGCACCCCAGTGCCCGTACCCCGACGCATACCTTGGACCAGGTGTCGGAACCGCACTCGGCACCGGCCTCTTTGACTTTGTCAACGTGCAGTTCTACAACAACTACTGCGACCTATCTGGTGGCTCGTCCAACTATGACACATGGGCAAGCTGGGCCGCATCGGCCAACGGCACTAAGTTGATGATCGGTCTGCCCGCAGGACCATCAGCCGCCGGAAGCGGATATATGAATGGCAATGAGGCAGTACAAAAGTTGCAGCCATACCTTACCAATCCAAGCTTTGGTGGTGTCATGCTCTGGGATGTATCCGTTGCACAGACCAACCCAGTTGGCGATGACAACTATGCATCATACCTCTCTCAATACCTCAAGAAGAATGCTCCACCTCCCTCTTCAGCTTAAATGATCGATTGATCAATTGATGGATTGATCGATTGATTGAGTGAGTGATCCACTAGACCTGGAATACTTCCTCTCCATCATAAAGCAATAAACTATAGTACATATCCAAACCAATCCATCCAAGATATATTAGTTGTGAATGAGTGGGGTTAGATGATCAGCCCGACAATGATATGATCACTTTACACTCACCCCTCTAGTGCACTACCCTACATTACATTACAATCATTCATTTGCACTTTCAATCAATCAAACAATCAAACATAGATATATATCAAGTTCAAAGATGACTAGTCAATCATTTAAGGAAGGATATGTACGTCTATCACAAACTAGAGGAAATGCATTCAGGATGTATTACCAACTTCATGGCAATGGTCCAAACAAAGTGTTGTTCATAATGGGTATGTATGAATGTCATCAACTTATATTGAATGCCCGATTGACTGACTAACCGACCAACGACATTAGGTTTCATGTCAACTCATCGGAGATGGAAACACCAGGTAGCCTATTTCAAACAGCACAGTGATCAGTATCAGGTGTGTGTGTTTGATAATAGAGGCGTTGGAAACAGTGATACACCATTTGGAAACTATACTACATCGGCAATGGCGTTGGATGCCATTGAGTTGATGGATCATCTCGGTTGGGACAAAGCACACATCGTTGGTCTATCAATGGGTGGCATGATCAGTTTGGAACTGGCCTCCACCTATCCACATCGACTACACACACTAAGTCTTGCTGTTACACATGCCGGAGCCGCACCACCTGTATGTAATGTCACTCATTCACTCAATCAGTCGGTCACTGGAACTATCCCACTCACCCATCACTCAATCATTTAGACAAGTGGAATGTTTGGAATGCTTAGAGTATTCGCGAGTTTGAGTGATGAGGCGAGGGGAAGAGCCTTGCAGCCTTTGTTATACTCGCCAGAGTTTTTGAACGCAAAGGTACAGGGCAGTCATGACAACAACAAGACAAACTACGATCTGTTGGTCGAGGAGTTCATCGAGGAGTCTTTGATCAGACGACCTGATCCCATTGGAGTCATGGGTCACATCAGATCGATCTTCACACATAGTGTATCAGAGCATAGACTTCGTTCGATCAAGGATTCGCGTGTTCCCATTCTGATATTATGTGGCAATGAAGATCGTATGGTAAAGACGACAAACTCATTCTACCTTCAACAACACCTATCACCAATCGAGTTTGTTCAGTTCAAGACTGCTGGTCACCTGATTCAAGATGAGAACAACGAGGATTTCAATGCTGCCCTATTCAGACATTTCAACCGATCATCCAATCGCACAGTCAATGCTGTTGATGTCGATGATGAGTATGTTGTTGATGAAGAAGAGATGTAGGTTGGACCTTGGCTAGGTTGAACGTTTGATTGGTCCAGTCACTCATCAGATTTGGCGCCAATGTTGAACCATAAATACAACTTGTAAATAAAATGGTAAATAACGATAAATGATCATTTTGGCGGGTTTGGAGTAAAGTGTTTTGTCAATGAAGTCAATCACTACTCTGATATCTCGTAACAATTTTTGTAAAGGAGTTGGAACTATTCCATCTCCGTAACCCCCACTCCCCACCTCCATTAACCAATCATACATCTTTGGATTCAATAAATAAATAGGTTTATGATTGGAACAGGATTAGACTGATGGACCAGTCTCCGACAGGAATTCAGCATCACAAATGAAACGTGGACATCCACGTCTTGGTGATGGCACCGATATTAACTTGTAGCCACTGAAACATTTTGGAGTGTAGTAGGAGCATCTCTCCGGTGTGACACATGAGTCAAAGTGGAGACAACGATTATCATCCCTCTTGTAAGTGATCACCTTGCCATCTGAACATTGCTCAGTCACTGCTGGACACGATGTAATTGGATCTTGAAGACTAACATATACAGCCTTTACATCAATCTTTGAATCCCTCATCATCACCTGAGAGATTGCCTTGTGTGGTGCAGCAGTCTTGTACAACTTGTTCTCCAACCATGCTCTATCCATCATAGGGTAACCAAAGAATGGAATGTTGACCTTGCGTGTCTTGGTCGATGGGCCAGCCTCATTCACACGAGTATAGTAGTAATCACTATGTTTGAATGAATGAATGAATGTAAGTATACCATGGTATCGTCTTGTGAGTGAGGCAGACATACTCATCATCCTTGGACTCAAAGAAGATGTAGGAGTTTCCTTCACTTGACTTTCTGTAGATGGGCAACATGCGGTAGATGTGGGATACAGAGAGTTGAGTATCTTGTTGGGTGCCTAGGACAATGCATTCAGAGCCTACAATCATTGAAGATTTGAAGAAGTCATTGGAGAATGACAGATCTTGTACTTTGGCATAGTCACCGAGATCATTCAACTTTCTAACTTCATAAGAGTCACCAGATTTACGAATGGAATAATAATCCTCTCCATAACAACTGGCAACAAATACAAATATTAATATAATTATTAGTTTGGACATTATTTATAAATATTAATAAAATAAATATATTTGGATACCAGGATGTTAAAGTTGTAATCCTTATATACTTCCAAATTGTGTAGAATGGCTTGGATATACTTTGTCTCGACTTGGCTCAAACAGATCCATTGGGCCTACTCTCTACCCTTTTGGACAAAAGGTCAACCTTCATTCGGTAGTGTGTTGCCACGTGTTGGCGGAACAACCACACCGAAGAATGAATGAGCGAGTGGTCAACAAACTCGCATTCAATTCTGAATCCATGGTAACTCATTAATTTATGAGATCCAACCATGTTAGTTCCAACAAGGTTGGATCTGATGTAACATCATGACGATATATATCACTCGAGTGTTTATTAATGTTGCAAAGGATTTGAATGATATTTTAAATATGGATTGATTCCACGAGATGAGTACAAACTTCTTTGTACTTCCATGTATCTCCACTGATACGCTTGAGTTGTACACCTGTCAGGTTCAAATGCATGATCTTGACAATCTCAATCTGGAACTTGACAGAGTTCTCATCATCAAAGCAGAGGAAGATGTAGGGTCCCTTCTTCTTCGTGAACAGGTTGGTCTCCTCCAGACAGCGCTTGACCTCCTCCACAGTCTTCTCGGGCGACTTGGTCGTCGTCGTCGATGACTTGAAGATACCCTTGGCCGAGCGAGGACTGGCCAAGTTCTCATTCTTCTCCATGGGTCCGTCCTCGCTGTCTATCAGCATCCTCGAGTCGAGACTCATCCTTCTGTTGGTCCTGGGCGCCTGAACCACTGGCTCCTGTTGCAGTTGTTGTTGCTGCAGCATCTGATTGTAAATGATCTGTTGTCTCTGGTCAATGTGCTTGGCAACAGGCATGTGCGGCTGTGTGTTGTGAAGTATCTCGGCTTCCATCTCCTCGCGCAGAGTTGGACCCTGAATAGAGTATCTCCTTCTGGCTCCATAGCCTGTGGGCAGGTGCTGCACTGATGTGGGAGGTGGCACCGATGGCAGTTGCAAGTGTGGTCGCTGCATGGATGGGTCAAAGTTGCCCTGAATGCCAAATGTTGGCTGTGCATTGGCTGGTGCCGACAGTGATGAGGGCAATGGTGTGTACTTGGGGAACTTGTTCTCGCTGTCAATCTCCATTGGTGAGAAGTGCTTTGGTGTTGACTGTCTGCGTCTGGATGGTGAACTCATGCCATCCTCCTTGCGACGAGGTACGCGTGGACTTGGTGTGCCTGGGCTTGGAGTGCCCGAGCTATATGCGCGATTCTGATGTCCAGCTTCATCCTCAGGGATTGATGCCAATGACAATGTTGTCTTTAATGACTTCTTAGATGCATTCTGTTCGATTGATTGATTCAGTGAGTGAGTAAGCATGTGAATGAGGATGAATGATTGAGTGAAGGATACATACATCTTCCTTATTCTGATTCTTTAACATGTTCTTCTTGATGTCCTCCATTTCCTTTTGAACTTGCTTGTCCAGTAACAGATGGTAGATGCATGTGAGACGACATTGGACATTACCCAAGATCAGGTCTCTTGTCTCCTGAGTGTTGGAAAAGCCAAGTGACATGAGCTGAGCCAGCAACTCCTCCTTGATCTCATAGACTGGCTCTCTTATTGGAAGATAGGATTGTGGAGGCTCATTATACTCCATATTCGTCCAAGGGTGATTCTTTAGCTCCTCGATCGTAGCCCTCTCCTTTGGGTTAACTCTTATCATTCTTCGGATGATATGAACGGCCTCTTTGGATACATGTGGAGGATCAACATATTTGCCATGGACACTGTGATAGCTGATCTCGGCTTGTGACTCACCTTCCCATGGAAGACTGCCACAGAGCACAGCGTATAATATTACACCTAGACTCCATATGTCTGCGGGCGGACCTAGATACTTCTCCGCTTTAAGGATCTCTGGCGCGGCATACAATGGAGAGCCGCAAAAGCTGTCCATCAGCTTGCCCGGCAGTATTGAATTGCTCAGACCAAAGTCGGTGATCTTGATGTTGCCATTGGCGTCCAGCAGCAGGTTCTCTGGCTTGAGATCTCTGTGCACCACGAGATTGGAGTGGCAGTATTCGATGGCCGACACGATCTGTCTGAAGAACTTGCGTGCCTCCTTCTCCTTGATGTACTCTCTGGCCACGATGTAGTCGAACAGCTCGCCGCCAGACACATACTCGACGACCAAGAATGTCAGACTATCGTCCTTCTTCTCAATCACCTCGAGCAGCTTGACAATATTTGGATGGTCTAGCAATCGCATGATCTCAATCTCTCGCATGCATGTCTCGCGCTGCTTTACCGAGAGTTTGTTCTCTTTGATGAACTTGATGGCCACCTGAATGAAGGTGATTGCGGCGAGTTTTAGTGAGTGAGTGAGTAAGCATGGACCAGTTCCAGGACCGCCTGGCGTTGTCCCATACCTCCCTCCACTTACCTTTTCCTTTGTGAATATATGAGTTCCAAGCTTGACCTTACCAAAGCTACCATTGCCAAGTGTTTTGCCTACTTCATACGATCCAACATGTTGAATTCGTTGTTTCTTCTCTTTCCTTGGAGTCTTTTGCATTGCAGGGCTGTTTCCACCCGTCATTCCCTGCATTACCTCGCTCATTGTTGTTGTCTGTCAATTGATTGAATTTCTTTACTGCGCTGGTTGGCTGGATGGATGGCTTGCTGGCTGGCTGTGTATCTAACTTTCCAATGTAAGTAATTTGGAGTTGTTGTTGTCGATGGTTTGAGAGAGAGAGAGATAATGTACAAGTAGAATGATTGAATGAATGAATGAATGAGTTGTCGATCAAGTAATAGGGATAAGAAAAAACAGAGAGTTATTGATTGATGGTGAATGAATGACTTGATTGATTGGTGTGTAGTTGTCGTGAACGAGACTCAATGCCAATGTCCAACCAACCAACCAACACTGCTTGCTCGTCTATCTCTCTTACACACTCACAAACACACTCTTTCTGTTTGGAATGTAACTATTATGATGGATGGATTGTCGTGTCGTGTGATGTTGGATGGACATATCACCCTTGTATATCCTATCACATATATATATATGTTTGATTGATTGTTTGTTTGTTCTAACTCTACACTTAAAGGTAGGTAAACCATCACCCTCAGTCAATCCATCCATCAGTCAATCAATCAATCCATGATCTGTGTGAGTTCACTTGAGCAAACACACTCACTAGTTCTCTCTCATCAATAATGAGAGATAGCGAGACATGAGTGTAGGGGAGTGAATAATGATGGTAGTTGGATTGTTTGTTTGGTGGTGATTGTCGAATGTGTGTGTGAACCGACGCACACTGTCTGTCTGTCTGTCTTTCTCGCATACACACTTTATCTGGTCATGTGACAAGTCATAACTATAACAGGGAGTTAACTACTATTGAAGTGATTGATTGATGTTGTTATTGAATACATGATGCTGTAAATATAACAACCACCATTCCTATCTCTATCTCTCTCTTTGTATGTGTACATTAAACTTTGAGTAAAAGAGAGGAGAGCGCAAAGGAATGAATTTGAAGTACATTGTGTTTGGACAAATGAATGGCTGACTGGCTGAAGGTATGAAGTGTTGACTTTTAGATCTCTTTCTACCTACGAATGGATATTAATATCCCCAAGTTATTTGATTGAATTGATTAATTAAGATGATATAAATATATGTTTGATATAAACATATAATAAGAATTAATGTATACCACTACTACTACTAACTAGTTTAGTTTAGTGAATGGAACACGACTAGTCGTCCATCCATCCATCCATCCATTCCAACCACATTTACTACAAAACTAGATAGGATACTTAAGTATCCTATCCTATCCTATCCTGCTGAGTACTACTACACCCACCCAACCACCCATGACAGAAAGCGTTACATACACACACAGAGAGAACAAATAAACTTGAAGATTGCACAGGACTAGACCTACCACCCTTGAATTAATTGAATAGCCTTGTTGTAGTTAATTGTG
Source organism: Acytostelium subglobosum LB1 (assembly GCF_000787575.1). Lineage (NCBI taxonomy): Eukaryota > Evosea > Eumycetozoa > Acytosteliales > Acytosteliaceae > Acytostelium > Acytostelium subglobosum. The sequence goes on along the minus strand of NW_012236527.1, from coordinate 750,893 downwards.
AACTAAGGAATTACCCCTCATAGATGGTTGAGATGTTCCCTTTTAAAGATAAAGTGTGGTTTAGTCCAACCATTGTGTGAATTGAATTGAATTTGTGTGTGCTTGTGTCAGTGAGTGTGTGTTTGTCGGGACAACGAAGTGGAGATTGAGTCTCAGAGGGCAAGTTCCATTCACACACGCACTGACTGACCCTGGTGTGTTCCAATGAATGAATGTCATCTGATGGTGATCGTCAATTTGTGAGTGTGTGTGAGTTTATGATAGATGTTAGCATTTGCATATAATGTAGCGAAGAATGATCATTCAATGACATGTGACTTGTATATTTAATCAGATTTGATCAGATCAGATTGTATTAGATCAGACCAATGTGATGTATCCAAATGTTGATGGCACGTGGAAACAGGCAGGTGACTTGTCTGTTGGATTCCAGCAACTGTACTCTTTGACGTAGGTTTGGGATGGTGTGTCAATGCGATACATGTTCATGCGGAATTGTGTGCCGTACGAGTCGGGTCTCACGGCACTGGCGGCGTACGTGGCATTCTGAATCGTGCTGAATGGCAGGGCCAGGTAGCCGAGCCAGCCAGTGGGTGTTGCAGTCGAGTTGTACTGGATGCCACTGGCCCCACAGTCGATCAGCGTGTCGGTGATTCCCGAGCAGTCATTGTCTGTGTTGGCGACATTGGAGACGAACAGCACGCCGTAGGGCGACAGCTCTACTTCGAGGTAGTTCGTGGGCTGGTTGAAACCTTCCGAGATAAACACCTCAAACACGTCTGATTGGAAGAGGTCTTGGTTGCACTCGGTGAATGGTGACATGATGTCGTTATCAGTGCACATTGGCTTCAAGTAGATGTACTCGTCATCGTAGCAAACATTGACTGCAGTCTGTTGAATGGCTGGTGCTGAGCCATCGTCCAAGAAGAAGTCTGTAGCCATTGTTGAGCCAACTTCGCAACGTGGTACCTGGAGTGATGGTTGTGCGGCAGCACATACCAAGGCCACAGTAATCAAGGCAACAATACTGAACACTCTTGTATAAGTCATTATATATGTATATGTATGTGTAGAAGTGATTGAATGAGCGAATGGATATTGTTGCAATTGAGGCCTGGTATTGCGATCATGATGGTCCTCGTGGACCCCCAAACCCAAGATATTTTGATCAGAAGTGTCCTTCCATCTGCAAAAAATCAATCGTACAATCAAACAGATAATAATAGTAGTATCAAACAGATAATAATGGACCATTTTACTACTACTTCTTCTTGCTGGATGATGATGTAGACATGATGGACGAGGTCTCGGACTCATCGCCAAAGTCATCGTCATCAAAGTCGTCCTGGTAGTGCTCGCCAAGAGACACCTCGCGTGGCTGTTGCTGCACTTCAAAGTTGATGGATGTGCTTAGTGTTGCTCGCTGATTGTTCTGTCTTCTCTGATTCTGCATAAACTCTTTGCTCTGATCGATCTGTTGCTGTAACTGTTGGCGTCGACGCAGTTCGTCCGCTGTACTTTGAGATCTTCTGTGTCCGCGCATATTGCCCACTGTAGGCGGGACCATCAGATTGTTGCCAGTAGTTGGGACCATCTTTGGCGTGTGTGGCAATGAGTGCTGCTGTTGCTGTTGTTGTTGCTGAGGTGTCGCATCAAAAGGATTGTTGCTTGTAAATGTCGGGCTATAGTGTTGGCCGATGCTGCTCTGGCTCGAGCTGTGTTGGAGCTTGTGCTGTGGCGGCAGTGGCTGTGATGGCATGATATGTGGTGAAAGTGAAGGACTGGGACTGAATGGGTTGGTGGTGTTGCTGCTGATACTCATCTGATCGAATGAGTTGTTGATGTTGTAGCCTGATCGGTTGAGTGCTGGTGACATGGGCGGTGATACAGAGGGTGGCGTCATGACGTTGGAGTACAGACGCGCATCATCCATCGACACTGAGTGCTGGAAGTTACTGGTACCAAGAGCCCTTCGCTGTGACACTGGCGACTGTGGCAAGCTGGGCGAGTTGGTGGAGAGTATGGGCACCTGTTGTACTTGTGGGTAGCCAACTCTTGGTGATTGATGAGGCGATGGCGACATTGCAAAGACATCATTGAATGGATCTGAAGCCGATGTGGCGAATGGATTGAATGAGGGCTCCATCGTTGGTGTGTCAAATGGGTTGTTGCTGCTAGTACTGGTAGTGCGGTGGTGTGTGGACACGTGCTGCTGCTGATGATGCACCTGCTGTTGTTGATTGTTTGATTGATGTGCTTGGAGTGTTTGTAGATAGTTTGGAGGATTCTTGGGCAGCGTTGGGAAGAAGACTTCGGTGGCGAATGGTGGTAGTGCGCTCAGTCTGCTGTATTGGTCTTTGAGTGTTTGGAAGATCGTTTGGAACTTGGCAATGACGGGCGCCAACTTTTCAGCGTCTGGCAGTTGGAGCAACGTTGATATCGCTCCACTTATGAAGCAATAGATTGAGAATGATACACTGTTCAGTATGTTTACACACTGCTGCAAGAGGCTCAAAGGTATGAATGCCAATGACGTCGTCGACATTGCCACCTCCGATATTGATTGTTGAGTCTGTAACACCTGATCCAATATCGATGCCAAGTTGTTTATACATGATACACTATTGATTGATGATGTGTTAGTCAATTGGAACGAATGATAACTAACACATATTGCATACCTTATTGGATGATTGATCGAGTCGGTAGAGTCTGGCAACGTCCATTTACTCTCGTCAAAGCTGAACATTCCATCGACCAAGTAGTACTTGTTATGGAACAACACAAGCTTATGTATAAGCAATGAGTAGTACGAAAGGTAGTCGCTTACAAGTAGCACTAAGATGGAATTAATGGTTAGTTGACAAATCCAGGTCCATGCCACGCCCATGCCACGACCATGACGAACTTACACTTCTCCTTTTGTTTGGACCATCCTAGATAGAGGTTGTTGAACAGGTCCTTCATGTCGTATGCATCGTTCTTGAATGATTGAGTCGACTCGATCATGAGCTTGTGTACCACCATGAGGGACTTGAGACAGACGACTGGCTCTCGCAGTGGCCGCTTGACCAGCTCCTTCATCACACCCTTTCCTCCGGGCAACAATGTCTCTGCTATCTCCTTGGTGCGGGCAAATGCCTCCAGGTCAACGATTGGATCTGAGCTTGTTGCGATCGAGATCATCGTGGCCAATTCATCGACTATCTGCGGGTCAATGTTTAGACTTGGCGGGGCATTGGTGGTGTTGATGCCGCCTGGACTGCTACTGTACACTGCTGGTGAGTACGATGCCGTCTGTGTGTTGATATTGGCCACCTGTTGGTGTTGATGTCTTCTCTTTATCACCTGTGCAGATGGTTGGTGTTGTTGCTGTGGCCATGGTTCATTATCAAACTGTTCGAATCCATCATTTGTCTGTTGAGGTGATGTCTGTTGTTGGGTTGGCGCTGGAGCTGATTGAGGGACAACAGCCTGCTGAGGTGTGTGAGGAAGAGGCTTTGGTCTTTGTTGTGGCGCACCCGACGTAGAAAGACCTGTGGGTCCGATAGAGGTGGCTAGCTTGGACGACCCTCCGAGTGCCTCGGAGCTTCCCTTTGATGTAGCCAATGTTGGCGATGTTGATGACATGTAGGGATTGTTGCTGTATTGACCCTTTCCTGGGAACAGTGGCGACACACCGCGCATCCTGCACACCTCGTTGGTGATGTAGTAGATGTCTGGTCGTGACGCAGCCTCTGGATGCAACATGTATCGAATGAGTGCCACCAACTCGTTTGAGTAGTTTGATGGCGGAATGATGTAGTTTCCATTAATGATACCAAGTGAGCCAGCCTCCTCAAACGGCGTAGTGTAGTAGAGCAGCTTGTAGAGCAGACAACCGAGCGCCCAGATGTCCACCTTCTCGTCCAGCACCTTGGCGCGGTACAAGTCGACCATCTCGGGCGGGCGGTACTGGATGGTGGTGTGCTTGGATATGTCGTCCTCTGCATTCTGTATATCTGTCTTGTTGTTAAGATGTACAACCTCTTGAATTGCACTTCCAAAGTCGCATAGTTTGTACAGTCCTGTGTCCTCGTCCAGCAACACATTCTCAACCTTCAAGTCACGATGTATTATCGGCGGATTAAGTGAGTGCATCGCTGCAACAGACTCGCACACATCAGAGAATATGCCCAACACCTCCACCTCTGTGAACCTATTCTGTTGTCTCTTCATCATCAGATCGACCAAGTGACCTCCTACATCAACGATGTAATGCATGTTAGTCCATATCGATCAATCAATCATTCGACGAGACGATGACAAACCTGAACATAACTCCATTAGGATGAACACTTCGTTTGTTGACTTTGAATGATTGTAATCGATGAACTTGACGATGTTCTTATGATGTTTGACCAACTGCATTATATCAATCTCGTGCTTGACATTGGCCAACTCCTCATTGTCTCTGACCAATATACGTTTGAGAGCAAACTGTTTGCCAGTGTTTGCATCCTTTACCAGATAGACATAAGAGAAGCCACCCTCTGCAATCTGTTTGACTACATTAAGTTGATAGCCACCAATCTTATGTGACTTGGTGCTGCTGCCCATCAACTTTTGAAACGCCTTCATCCTTCCTCTTTCTATCTATCTGTACAGTGATTGAGTAGTGGATAAGATTATTACAAATATATATATATATATATATTAAAGTTATTATTATTATTATGTGTATGAGAATGAAATGAAATGATTCAGGAGATTAAACGATGATCATGAAGATCATTTTAAATTGAGCGCAAATTGAAAGAGATAATGTAACTCATTTGAGGGAAGGAGGAGTGTTTGTTGTTGGAAAGAAGAGGTGGAAGTGTGAGCACACCCAGGCAGCCACATGCGATTAGAGTAATGGTGTGTTTATGTTCAGAGAACAAGCTGGGTTGGTTGGACGACCTCAATGTGTAGTACTTATCCTACACACACACAAGATTGAATATCGATTCACTCTCACACTTATAATGACACACACACATTGCTTAGTTATTGGCATCCTTCCTCAAATAGAGACTCAAAAGCGAATGGTCCATTGGAGTTCAATGACAATGTTATCAGATAATGAACTGACGAGTGTAGTGGAGATGAACTTGTCCAGACTACATTTCCCATTGCCAATGATATCAACTTGTCATTGATATACCAACACCATAACATACAAATACAACTCTTTATTTATTTATTTATTTATTTATTTATTTATTTATTTATTTATTTATTATAGGATCAGAAGTAACAAAGAATGGTTCTAGCGTAGGTATATTAATAATAAACAGGAAGGATAGATATTATAATGATTCTAACATAGAAGCTTTGACCGATTGATAAATATAGAGATGGCGATAAAGTCGTAAAGACTCAACAACAGGTCAATGAAGTAACTGGAATTATGCATAGTGCCATTGGAGGTATGATTGATAACCAACACAAGGTATCTGATCTCCAAGAGAAGTCAGAGGTTATGGACCACAATGCCAAGAACTTCACCAAGCAGACAAAGGATATCAAGAGGAGGATGTGCATGAGGAATGCAAAGGTAAGAACACAATCAATTACTCAATTATTCAATCAAAAAGCAATCATAATAAGGGAGAGGTGTACTAACAAATGTAATAATAGATAACGATATTAATTATTGTAGTTATACTGATACTGCTAGCAATTATACTGGTACCTACCCTGATCCATGTTACCAAGGGAAGGAATAAATGATCAAATAAATGGAATCTTGGATTGATTAAATAATAATAATAATATATTTATATAGGGAGACTGCAGAGGAACTTAACCTTGCAACATGGTAATGAATTGAGGAGAGGAAAGGGTCTGTCTAACTATGCCTCTTGGACTGGCTGCATCTCCAAATCCTTCTCATTGCCATCCTTGGTAATTTGCTCCTTCAACGAATCTTCACGCTCAAACAGATCGTAAAGTTGAGTCTTCTTGGTCTTGTCCTGTGCAGTGGCAATGTCCTTATTCTTTCTCTGTCTCTTTCTTCTCCATGACACCAGGAATGTAATGATTGACAATACACCACAACCAATAATTCCTACACCGACGTGCATTGCGGTGACCTTCCAGAACTTGAATGGAATTGGGATATCAATACAACCAATTAATATATAAACGAATCCTCTGGCCAGACCATTGGCAATGAATATCATCACTCTCAAAGTCTTCTTTGTCCATCTATTCCTTATCTCGGCGAATAAAATAGCCAGACCCGTTACACTATTGAGGGAAGGGTAAGAATCAAAGTTAATAAACAGCATCATTAACTGGACATTTCAATGTTAGACAATAGTACATACACTGCAAAGAAACCAATGACAGATAATTGAATATAGTTCTCAATTGTCTTTGTCTTGGTATTGGCAATATTATAGAATGTATAGCCTCCCATTGCGCATTGGGCGGCACCAGCAACCAAACATATTAATCTTACAACTAATCAAGTATATTGGAATGATTATTAGTAAACTTGAACTATTCTTGAAGCATATCTTTGGATTTACTTACATAGTTTGAATGTAAATAAGACACAACAGAAGAATCCACACTTCTCCTTGGTACGTTCCAGAGGTGGCTCATCTGGCTTGAATATTTCTCCAACTGCGTGCATCATCTTTGAGGTATTACTTTGTTATTGGTATTATTAATAATACTATTATAAAAATTACAAGTTTGTTGTTATTTGATTGATTGAATGATTGTTTGTCCTGGACAATACTAATATTGGAGTTATTAATAATATTACTATAAGTCGTCAATGGAAGTAATGTGTTGAAGAATGCTACTTATTAGATGATTGGAGTTAAGTCCTTATCATTCACTCATTCATTCCCTCACTCATCCTAACTCTACTAATTATACACTCTTAAAGTGTTACACACACACAAACACAGACACACATAACGCTTTGAACTCAATGAGTTGTGTTTACTTTACTTTCTTTCTTCCCTACCTCCAATAACATAACAATTCATTCCACTCACCCTCCATTCATAGGGTTGAGTGATCATTGTACAGAATTTGGAAAGGCGTGGGTGGGTTGTGTGTATCTCTTTGTTTATGTGTTTGATTGGTTGATAGTGTTTATTTGTGTGTATGTGTGAGTGTGTCATCGCGATGACACTTGTTGTTGATTCCCACACACACTCAAATTTAACGACACACCAAGTTGTCGAAATGTACACAATTAATAGTGCACGCCAAACCCTTTCATGGATTATCGACTTGGTGCAGACTTCAACTACTTTGATTGATCCGGATCAACTCTAATGATTCCAGACATAATCCAGTCCAACCAATCAATGTTGATTATACTCTGGATTCAAGAAGGAAGTCTTCCAGTGCCTCCACACTCACTCACTTCACTCACTTTGATCAAACGCACCTCACACAGGCATTATTGATCATCATTCTGAAGTGAGTGATTGAGTAATGGTTGCTTGTCTTCGTTAATTTGGTTGTTGACATTGCTGTAGGTGCCAGAGCCAACTGATGAATGAGGTGATGCTTGCTCCACGTTGAAACGATATGTTGGCGTGAGTGATGGCCTGGGCGGCATCTTTCTAAAGAGAACAATGACGAATGTCGATGGCAGTATCTCGCAGACAAAATAGTAGAGTGCAATGAATAGACTGTTGACATTGTACGTGCCAGTCTTGAACGTGGCCACCAGGAACAGTTGAGATCGTGTGAGGAAGGCGATCGTGCAGAGAACCGTGAACAGGATCACCTCGATCAACTTCTTCTTCTTTCCCTTGGAGTTGATGGGATTGCGTTTGAGTTTGAGCGATAGCATCACGCCGTAATAGAAGAAGCCAAAGCCTTCGCACAGCGAGATGGTCGAGTAGAAGACATTGTCAATCTGATTCATCAGTCTTGCCTGTTTGTCGTCTGGCAATGCTATTATAAGTATCCATATCGCCACCTGAGCCATATATATCAATGAAGTCGCGCTGTAAAATATTGGTCTAACTCTTGCTCTATAAACTCTTGTCTTATTCTTTGAGTGATATACAATCTCAATCCTGGTTTGTTTGATTGATCATTAGTATTGAGTGATTGAATGAGTGCACTTCAACAACATACCAGAATAAGATTAATAAACAGAATGTTGTAAAGAATAGCATGCAACCAAAGTCGTCGAGTATGGTAAGATAAAGTATGTTGAATCGTCCCATATCAAACTCTGTCTGTTTGCCTGCAATACTAATAGATATAAAGAATATTACACGAACTGTAATTGATCATGATTGAATGATTGAGTGAGTGAGTGAATCATTGATTCAAGCGACAAGTCGGTCAAGTTGATCATTAACATACATATACCAGTGAGTACCAATAACATTAGGAATGTCTTTTGTGTAGTAATCCTTCGCCAAGGGAATCCAATAGCATGTATTCTTATAAGTTGTATCAGTGACACTACAGTGATCACACCATAAGCCGCTGCTAAACATGAGAATGTAACCACATTCTCCTCTACATAAATAGTTGACATATTTAATATGTCTCTTCTTCTCTTCACTATCTCTATCTCTACTATTACTATTGAATGATGACTATTTTACAATTATTATTATTATCTCTATCTATCAATTATCTCTTTAAACTCAAATGCATTGTTTAGTAAAAATGATTGATTGACACCTTCTGTGTTTTTGAATGATGGAACCCCTTTTCCAAAATATCCAAAGATGGTCGCTTTTGAAGTTCTTGTATCTTCTCAACTCTATCTTAATTCTGGTTTAATGATTGCTGCTTATGTTGTAATAAACATACTCTGCTCATTATCACTATCATTCATTCTTTGTTATATACTTATTATACAAATATTAACTTCACATATTATATATATATATTTAATTAATAATGGATGAATTTGATCAAATAAACTTCAATGTTGCAATTGAAGAAGTCGATTATGATGATAATCCATATCCACAATGGCCATCGTTTGATGATTTTCTACCTCCAGATCCAGTGTACTTTGATTATATCAAAGAGAATGGTGTCAAGGTTGCCAACAAACTTGGTTATCCTATCCATTTGAAGAAGAAGAAATCAAAGACCGACTTAGACACTTATCCATCAACTGCCTCCAAGTCAGTTCTCAACCCAACTCTACCATTATTGGTACAACAATATATACTTGATACATATTGGATGGAGAAACGTATACCTTTAAAGGACAAACTGTTGTTGGCAACAGTCTGCAAGTCATGGTTCTATCATATTTCAAACATATTCTCAAGTCGCTTCAGTTATACTTCGAGTGGAGCAAAAAATCAATCACTACATAGCATCACATCACAACACATTGATAATAGACTATGTCTGTTAAAGTATATCAACTCGATAATAGTAACATGTCGTGGAAATTATAACCTGGTCACTGGCGAATCAATGGACAACCCATTCCACATGAGCTTCTTCCGTCATGTCTACTCCCGGCTCACGTCCCTGCACCTGTCAATACCCTATGACATTATGTCGTTTACTGTCAGTGAACGATCATTCATGCAGTTTGCCAATCTCTGCAATTCATCAAGGAATGACTTCTCATTGAAGGAGTTGTCAGTCAATCTCGTGGACATTGGAACTGCCTCAACTGATGTTCTACATCCATTTGAGGTGGCATTCAACAAACTGTTGCCAATCCTCGGCCAGCTACAGAACATCATGATCAAGTCTGACTGCTGTCTAGAGTCCATACCTCTACTAAGATATATTGGCAGTCATCCAGACATCGCGTCAATGACCATCGATATTAAAGCCAGCAAGAGCTACTACTCCAAACTCATCGAAGCACTTCCAGCCAATCTCCAACATCTGACCATTGACCAAGAGAAGGTGCCACAAGGTGAATGGATCAAAATGTCTCGATTGACTAAATTGAAGACGATCAACTTCATTTCGTCTTTGGTTCTAGCCGGACCCGACTTTATCGACTTCCTAGTACACAACTCATCCTTAGTGTCATTGGCTAAAGTAAGGATACCAGTTGACATTGGCCAAGATTGTCGCAATGTCCTTAAGAACAAGCGAAACATTACCTCACTCAACTTGGTGATGGCAAACAAGGCTGATGATCCATCGCATGTTGATCTTCACTCTGATGTCACCAAGCTAAGGATCAATTGTGAACATGGAGAGAAGAGCCCAACCAACTGCTCTATCCTCGGTACACGCAATGCACTGCCACACCTGGCAGAGCTAAGAGTCTCCAGCATGTGTCCTCAAATGGAAGAGGAACTCATTGGATTGGTCGGAAGATCAGAATCACTACGTGTACTCAAGATTGATCGTCCTTTCGATGAAGAGTTTATCACTCGTCTACTTGACAGTGTAATGTCCAACAAGAATTCTTCACTCCAAGTGCTGTCATTTAGAGGATTGACATGGACCAAGTGTGTAATGTCCAAGGTTAGCGAGTTCCTCTTACATCCCAACACCAAGAACTTCAATCGTCTAAAGACCAGTCACAAGACTATTAAGGATCTTCAATTGGTTGAAGATGCCATAGAGACAACAACAACCCTCAGTGATCAATTTGACTACCAACTTACCGAGAAGGCGATGTACTTCATCCGCATCAATTAATCATACTCATTATTAAAGGCCATCAAAGCCACGAACTACTGTTCCCACTCTCACTCATCAACTCTTGATCAATCAAAACTACTCACTCATTCAATCCTTCATTCATTGTTGTAATAATAATATCATACAAAGACAAAGAGAGAATGAAGCATGGTGATAACATACCTTGTCCAACACATGCAAAGGACTTGGATATTATATGTTATGATTGTAAAGAGATGATATGTTCGGTGTGCCTTATCTATGATCACAAGTCACATCATGTCGATCATGTACTACATATAAGATCATGTATAGATGATAAGGACAAGCACTCATCTCTATACTTTAACAAGAGGATGGATATGCTGCTACATAAGTTGAAGCATTTGACCAATAATCAACGATCGATGGACCAAGCCCAACAAAAGGCATCCAAGCACTTCAAAGAGTTGATCGACATGATACGCGTATTGGAGATCAACGTTGTCGATCAGATACGGAATGAGAAGATGAAGAATGCATCAACAGTTCAATCAGTGATCAATGAACTTGGACGCATCAGTGCAGTGCTACACTACTCTGCTGGCGAACGTAATATAAGACACAATGTCAGACCGACCCAGCTTAACGAATGGATCACCTCGAGCACGACTCCAAACGAACTGATCGACAAAGTGTTCCCTCCACCTCCTCCCCCTCATCATCGACCGAATGATGATGATGATGCCGCGTCACAGCCACTCACTGACCACGACCTTTTGATGTTGATCAACAATCATATCAAACATATTGAGGCCACCAACTATGCTTCGCCAATGGCATATCGAGTGGATAGCATTGATCAGGCAGACATGGCAAAGCTAAAGGAGCAGGTCAAGTCATCACTGAAGCTCATAGACTCCAATCAGTACTCAAGGGAGTATGACGGTCATGTCTTTGTGATGAGTAATGACCTACAATTCTCAATCATCTCACCGATATCATCAAGATCAATCGCACCAATCAATGATCTATTCAACAGAGGTCTGGTTACAACATCAACGGTCTATGCACGTGGCAACATCTATGTGTTTGGCGCTGACGACTCCAGGTACCAGACCTACTCTCGCTTCTCCCTTGCCGACCAGAAATGGACGCATAACAATGCTATTGATAATGGTGTCACGGGTGGCAATGTAATATCCGTGTGTTTTGACGGCAATGAGCACATCTACTTGGTTGGAGGCTTCAGCGATGGTGACAACTTGAAGCGAGTGGATCGTTTCAACATCGTCACGCAGCAGTTCAGTCATGTTGGCAAGCTGCCAATGTTCATACATGGCGCATCAACATTCTACAAGGATGGCAACATCATCATCGTTGGTGGATTCCATGGCGATGCCATTCCTCATCAAACAATCAGATCATTCAATGTACATACATTGATGACTCAACAAATGATTGATGGTATGGAGTTTGGAGAATTCATCTTATCAAGTTGTTTCGATGGCGAGGACAATGTGTACATCAGGGAAGAAGGCGTCTTTTACAGGATCAACCTGACAAACAAACGAAGAGTACATCTCCCTCTTCCGGATACTCAAATCATCTATCCAATTGTGTACCATCCACAACTTGGAGCAGTTCTACTCTTTAGCAAGGATAAGACATTCAAGTACACTCCATCATCAAACTCATGGGTCCAGATCAATGGTGCTATTGGCTTCGTTGCAAGGACTGCGTTAATGATCCTTGATTGATTGATTAATAAATTACACTATACAAAATATTAACAATCACGGACTCGTTGATCACTAATCGAATGAGTCTCCAACTACAGGATTCTCCATTGGATACAGATATTATCACAAGCTTTTTGATATGAAGAAAAGAAAGTTATGATGTGATTGAACTCCCTCCCATTTTCAAAACAACTCGAACATTCAAGTTTGGCGCATCTCGGAAGGATCACAAGTAGGACTGTATTCAACACAACTAATGGATATCATTTGTTATCAATGTAAGAAGTTGATATGTTCAGAGTGTATGATCTATGATCATCAAGGTCATAAGATTGATCATGTCAATAGACTCAAAACATTGATCAGAGACAAACAACAACACTCATCACTGTACTGTCATGATCGTGTCAACACATTGATGCATCAGTTGAAGCACTTGGCATTCAATCATCAATCATTGGAACAATCCAAAGTGGATGCTGTCAAACACTTTGATGATTGGAGAGTGTTCATCAATGAGTTGGAGAAGAGTGTCGTTGGCAAACTGGACACACAGATCAAGAAGAACAATGACACAATTCAATCGATCATTGGTGAACTTGGTCGAATCAACACAATTCTCACCAACACTGACAATGGAAGTGCTCGGATCGATGTCGATGATGCCCAGTTGATTCATTGGATCACAACCCTCTCAAACGGAGAGATCATTGAGAAAGTGTTCCCACCTCTGCCACATGATGACATCATGGCACTCAACAATCATGACCTGTTGTCGAGAGTGAAGTATCATCTCATTGAATCAGAGACAATCAAGTATGATAATCCAGTCACAATTCGTGTTGATTCAATCGATCAATCCAGTATGAACAACTTGAAGGAACAAGTGAGGTTATCATTGAAACTCGTCGATTCCAATCTACACTCAAGAGGTTATGATAGTCATATCTTTGCACTGGATAGAAATCTACGATACTCAATCGTCTCACCATATTCTTCAAGAACAATCACATCCAATAATGATACATTCAATAGGAACCGGGTTTACACGTCATCAGTTTATGCAAGAGGCAATATATATGTATTTGGCAGTCAACAGACATTCTCCCGCTTCTCAATGACAGAACTGAGATGGACACATGACAATTTCATTGGTGATGGAGTTCAAGGTGGATATACAAGATCAATCTTACAAGTAAGAATCGTGTTGATCTCTATCCATTATCAATAATAATACATCCTTTGGTGTATGATCCAGACAATGGAGGAGCCATATACCACTTTGAAAACGACAAGACATTCAAATACATTCCATCCTCCAACACTTGGGTCCAGATAAACGGTACCAGTACTGATAGCCACCAAATATTAGCAGCACACTTGATTCGTGATTGACAACACATCCAATAGACTCACATATAGATTTGACAGGCTAAATTCTCTCATTTTCCAAGGGTGGCATTATTAATTATCATAAATAACAGAGTTGCGTACTCCGACTTGCACAGAATTATTGGACAATGACGTCCTGATTATGCAAGAGGCAATATTTATATATTTGGAGATCCAAATGGACCTCAGTGTGTTATGAAGGCAATGAACAATTCTACTTGATTGGTGGTAGTATCAATGCGACCAAGTTGAAGCGAGTTGCTAAATTCAACACTATCACTCAACAGTTCAGTCATGTTGGTGGGTTGACAATGGAAATATACCTAGCACGAACTTTCTTCAAGGATGGCAACATCATCATCGTTGGTGGAGTTAACCAAAATAACGAATCATACAAAAATATTATGTCGTTCAATGTTCATACGATGGAAACTCAACAATTGATTGTTGGAATTGAGGTTGGTCCTTCTTATTATACATGTTGTTTCGATGGAGTGGACAATATCTACATCATGGGACAGAAACTCTTTTACAAGATCAATATGACAAATAAGAATCGTGTGGATCTCTCTCTTCCTATAATTAATTGGTTAAATAAACCATTTGGCTCTGATGCACAAGATGGAGTGATATACTTCTTTGGAGAGAGCAAGACATTCAAGTACACTCCATCCTCCGACACATGGGTACAAGTAATAGAGCACACTTCATTCGTGATTGACAACATCATCACACATTATTTCAGTATCAAGTGAAATTATTGGAATGTTGATGTTGTGTTAATAAACTTACTCATCCACTCAATGGCCAACTGGTGTTTATTGATTGATTGGCAGAGATACATAGACCAAAGCATTTCCTTCGCGAGCCTCATTCATCGACTTGAGCGTCTCCCAAGTGTTGGTGTCCATATTATACCGACAAACGTCACTTAGTATCTCGGAGCAGTATCCACCCACCACATAGATCGAGTTGACACTATCATATACAACAGAGTTGCGAACATCCACAGGCTTGCACATATCGGCCAACGACGTCCAGTTTCCATCCTCCACAGACAGGCGATCCAAACTGTTGGACAACTTGTGTGTGGCGTACGATCCACCCATGACAAAGATCGACCCTTTGCCATCGTAGATGGCGCCTGGGCCATCGCGACTCTTGTTCATGCGCTTGGTCTTGCCCCACTTGTCGGCGGCAATGTCGTACACTTCGATGATGTCCATCGCCTTGCTGTTGAATCCACCAATGGCGTAAATCATGCCGCTACCATCGTACACGGCCGACAGATCTGAGCGCGCGGTGCTCATGGGCGACATCGAGGCATACTCCTGCGTGTGCGTGTCGAAGCGGTCCACCTCGTTCGAGAAGTACGTGTCTTTGCCGCCAATGATGTAGATGTAACGCTTGCCATCGTAGACTGTGGCGTGTCGGCTCCTGGGCTTGGGCATCTCCTTGACGCTCTCCCAGCGGTCGTTGAGTATGTTGTATCGCTCTACAGACTTCTCAGTGACGCAGCGGTCGGGCGAAGACTTCATCTCGCCACCAAACACATAGATGTACTGCTTGCCATCAAACACGGCCGACAGCCTGTTCCTGAGAGTGTCCATGCTCGTCACAAACGTCCACTTGTTCTGCGCCACTGAGTATCGCTCCACAGTCTTCTTGTATTGTCCACCGATGGCGTAGATGTAGTCCAGAGAGCATTTGAACGGCGCAAGCTGTGGCTGTAACTGGATCAGTTGCTGCTGTTGTTGCGCTACATCGAGGAAACATGCATTTGGCCAAGTTATCTCGTCGTTGGGCATTGTGGCCACATCGCTAACTCCCTTGAACATGTCATGAAGATGCACTCTATGCTTGTTGGTGTCAGTTAGCTTCTTCTTTGATCTGTTACGCTCATTGTTGTTGTTGTTATTGCTGTTGTTGGCTGGGCTGTTGAGGTTGCTGTTGCTCGAGCTACCTCCGCCTGCGCCACCGCCACCGCCGTTGGTCTTTTGCTCTTTGTCAATCTCCTGAAGGAGATGGACGATCTTGTCGCGCTTGGCCTTGGTCTTGCTCACATGCTCGACATGTTCTTCGTCAATCTTCTTGAGTGCGCCATCAAGCCACAGCATTACCTCGTCGCGCAGTCGTCGCTTGACCTCCTCGACTTGGGCGCTCCTTGCCAGCAACTGGTCGACAATCTCACCCTCGACCTCGAGGTAGCTGCGCAAACGGACCACCGACTGGCGCATGATATGGATGTCCTCTTGCGATCTCTTGGTGATCTCCTGGTAGGGCTGCACATTGTGACCCTGATGCTGGGTCTTGGAGCACTGGTTGCACAGAGATATGTTACATTCGTCGTTGAAACAGTACAGTTGATGCAGGCCGCCATGCACGCTGCACATATAGTCTTCATCGTCGCCTATCCTTAGCTCTCTAACATTGGAAAGCTCATTGTATACAATGGATTGCTCCTTGATTAGGAGCTGTTGACGCTGTTGCTGTTGGTGTTGTGGTTGTTGTTGTTGGTGTTGTAGTTGTTGTTGCTGTTGTGGGGGTGGAGTTGGTTGTTGTGGCTGCTGCTGTGGTTGATGCTGATGTTGATGCTGTTGCTGTTGCGCTTGCTTCTGAGGTGATACTGGCATCTGTTGCTGCTGCTGTTGATGTGGCATGTAGCTGGACATTAGTAGCGAGTCTGGCTGAGCAAATAGAGGCGGGGACTGGAATGGATTCTTGGGAGTCGGTGCCTGGATCTGGGATGTTGGATATCCTTGTAGCTGCTGAGCCTGTTGCTGCTGTTGTTGTTGCTGCTGCTGTTGCTGTTGAAACAACATGTACGGTGGATACTGACTGCTCATTCCAATTCCCGCAGGTGATCGGTAGACATTGGATTGGTTCTGATCCTGATGTTGCATCAGGAGTTGTTGCAATGAGTTGCCAGGTGATCTGCCGTAGTTGTTGCTGTTGGTGTTGTAGTTGTTGTTGATGTTGCCGCTGTTGCCACCACCATTTTCAATGGAGTAGTCACCAGGCGAGAAATAGTACAGACTGCTATCGTATCCTCCACCGCCTGTTGAAGAGTGACGACTATGGTTGGCGCTATTGTTGCCAGAGCTACCACCAGACAGATTGAGTGGGGACTTGCTCTCGATGATTGGCGAGGTTGGTGTAGACAGGCCGCCGCCAGCCGAGCCCCTGATGTGGGAGAGAGTTGTGCTGCCAGGCGAAGGAGTGGTGCCCACATGTTGGAATGTGCTCATCATGCCAGAGCTGTTCTGTCGGAGCAGTCTGGTTGGCGCGGAGAATGAAGATTCGTTGCCTCCCTTTGGACCGCCAAAGGTTGGCGACATGGATGGTCCCTGTTTGGGCGAGGGCAGTGTCGTGCTGTAGGGCATGTAGGTCAAGTCCATTGAGCCATTGGGGTTGCCGGAGCCATCCCTTGGATGAGACACCTTGCGCTGTTGATAGTTATAAATAGAGTCGGAGGATTCAAAGCTTCCGTTGTTGTTAAATAGGGAGAAGGAGGTCAGCGGGGGTGTCATTGATGAGGTGGAGCCATGTAGAGAGAGTGGCTCCGAAGCGTTCAGTCTGGGCGTAGAAGTGGCCGAGTTGTTGGACGATGATGACGATGATGACGAAGAAGAAGATGTAGAAGAGACCACTGGCGAAGGTGTATTACAGAGTACACATAGATAGCTCAGTGGCTGATTGGACTGTGAGAACGTGCGCAATAGGACATTGTCAATACAGTCGCCGCAGTAGACGTGGCCACACTTTAGAGTCCTCCTCATTGAAGTCGATGGCATTTTGTTTGGTGAGACATGGTTGCAGCTGGAGCATCCCATCTGAAAAGATGACGAAGTTGATGGAGATGGAGATGATGACGATGAAGATGAAGACGCGCCAGTTGACTTGGTCTGATGTTGTTGTTGTTGGTGTTGTGGTTGTTGTTGTTGTTGTGGAGCAGGATCATATTGAGGAGCATTCTTGAAGTTGCTCATTGAATGGAAGCCTCTCCATGCATCCATGGTTGGAATGATGGTGGGCCTTCTGTTTGTGATTGATTGATTGATTGGAAAGTGTAAGTGTGTGAGTTTGAGGCTGTGGTCTGTCTCGCAGACGAGACATACTTAAGTTGATGCCTGCTGATCAATCCAGGAAAGAGATAGTTATAACGCTAAGTTAGGGTCTAATAAATAAAAGATAAGTTACAATGATTATGATTGATTGGTTGATTGATTAATTAAATGATGTTGATGGATAGATAATACCCAGAGAGAATGATTGATTGATTGATTGAGTGAGGGAGTGAGGCCCTCTTGCAAGAATGTGTTGAGTGTTGTAAGACCTTTCTTCTTCGCAGTCTTGTAAGTCATTGGAAATATCTGATTGGTTGGCGGTGCTGCACTGCTTGCCTGTTCAATGGGTTACCAAATTGAATCATGCTCACCTCGCCTGCATTCATCAACAGCAACAACATAAACAATGTAAAGTAGAGTGTGAGTGAGGGGCTTGGGTCTACTCTGCAGTCAGTCCAGGTCCACACGATAGTTGGTATCGGGGGTCATACTTTCTCTCATCATTATCATACCTAACCTATCAAGGCATCTTCTACACTTCTCACTCACTCACTCAATCATTCCATCAACTCGCTTTATTTAATTAAATAAATATCCAAGTCGGAACTGGGCTATGCAGGAACAAGGTCATACTTGGCTCAAATAGCTAACTTATTAAACTTCGGCAAGAACAAGCACTCACATAGTGGTCACTGACCCAAATCAAATGACCCTTGCCCTCCTGAAGATCAAAATCCCACTAGTTGTAATCACACTAACAACAAAATAATCAATAAAATTAATACAGAAATATCCATCGAAGGTTGCGAAACCATGGAAACGGGTCTCACACAATTTGAAAGTGATCGCCAAACTAGTGTGTGTTGGTCTCTTGCCTGGCAGGGCGAAACAAGAGCGCACTTGGGTGTTGGTGTGTGTGAGAGTATCGCGTAGTCTAGTCCTAGTAGAAGTGATTGAGTGCAAATAAGTGATTGATTATAAGTAAACAATATTTATATATTGATATTGAAATATATATAGATAATAATATGAGCGATACACAACAACAAGGGTCACAACAAATACCCCAACAACAGCAACCTCAACAACAGGATGATGATGATGATATTATACCATCACAACTTAATCATATAGATGATGATGCTACACCACTTAAGATACTGGTCATTGGTGAAGCTGCTTGCGGAAAGACCAGCATCATTAACAAATACGTACTAAACAAGTTCCTTCCCAAGTACAAAGTTACTGTATGTGTTTACACTCATTCATTCAATCATTCAATCATTCAATCATACTTCATACTTCATACTAATACTTGATACTACAATAATAGATGGGATTGGACTTCTTCTCAAAGACTATAAATGTTGATGATACCAAGGTGTGTCTATCACTTTGGGATGTTGCAGGACAAGAGCGATTCCATCATATGATTAGAGTATGTTTGAGTGCGAGACGAGTGCGAGTATGATTGAACGACACGTGACTGACCTTGTATACATACATATAGTCATACTTTAAGAATGCTAATGGAGCGATCATTGTATTCGATTCAACGCGTATCTTACCAACATTGAACTCTGCGTCAAAGTGGAAGTTGGAGTTGGACTGTTGCTTCCCTGAGGAGAAGTCGATCCCATGTATATTGTTAGCGAATAAGAGCGACTTGTTTAATAAGAGCAACGAGGAGGTGTTGGCACAGCAATGCGAGGAGTTCTGTCAGGAGAACTCGATCAACAAATGGTTCTTGACATCGGCCAAGGAGGGCACGGGTCTGGAAGAGTCCATCGAGTATCTGACGCGTTTGATATTGGACTCTAGCAAGAATGGCACGGCGCCACCACCGACACCCACCGACAAGAACACCATCAAGTTGTCTGCGACCAGAGAAGGAAAGGCACAGGACAAGCGATGTCCTTGCTCAGGCGGCAACTCTTCATAACACATTATGATATATCATGACTCTCAACCTTAATCGATTGTGTGCGCGACAACTCTGATTACAACAACATCACCATCAACAACATATCCTACTTCCTCCTCCTCCTCCTCCAATTCCTCCTCCCCTCAATACCCACCCCCTTTCACTCCTCCAGCCAGCCAACCAGCGAACGGACTCAGACGTGGACCCACTCGATGATGGACGGCTCTGATTTCGTTAACATCGATATACTTAATTATGGTTCCGTCCTTCCATTGTCTGGCTGGCGTCCATAACCCGATCAACCCCTTGGGACCCAAGGTGCACTGCGCGTTTATATACACGACCCTACTACCTACTATGGTTCGTGTATTTACCAAGTGATTGTGATTGCTGGCTGGCTTGCCACATTGTTGCACGACCACCATGTGTCGTGTTTAGACAGCAGCCGTCAGTTGGCATCACATTAATATGTGTAATAAAGATATCTACATATCATGTCTAGCTAATACACATCACCATTGTGTTGGGAACTATCTTGGAGTCACTGATGTCGACAGGCATTGCCAGTCTTGGAAAAACAATCTGATTAGTGGTGTGAGTGATGGTGACGGGTCATTCAGATTGATTGACCCCTACGAATGATCAATCAAATCAACTCAAGTGATATACATATACAACTTAACATATACATATATACATTAATATACAATGAGCTCAATGGAACTGTTTCAGGTCAAGGGCAAGGTCTGCTTGGTGACAGGAGGTGGTAGTGGAATTGGATATGGAATGGCTTTGGCATTGGTCAAGCATGGCGCAAAGGTGTACATATGCTCTCGTGATATGAAGAAGCTACAAGCAACTGCTGATGAGCTCACCAAGCGTGGTCCAGGATCATGTTACGCCATCGAAGCCGATATCTCCAAACAAGAGAACTGCAAGAAGTACGTCATCCGATCCTTCATGTTTGATTGAATGATTGAGGCACTTACTTACATCATTCTATACAGAGTTGCCGAAGCGATTGCAGCAAAGGAGACACGCTTGGATGTGTTGGTGAACAATAGTGGATGTGTTTGGGGAGAAGCCTTGGAGACATTCCCAGACAGTGCTTGGGATAAGGTGATTGGATTGAATGTAAAGGCAGTCTTTAATATGACTGTGGCATGTCTGTCATTGTTGCGTGCAAAGGCTACAGTCGACGACCCCAGCCACGTCATTAACATTGGATCAATCGATGGTATCCGTGTTCCTGTACTCGAGACCTACTCATACTCTGCCAGCAAGGCAGCAGTACACCAATTGACACGTACACTTGCCAATCGACTGGCGACAGACTATATCCTGGTCAATGCCGTTGCTTGTGGACCATTCCACAGCAAGATGACCAAGTCCACATTCGAACAATTCCGTGACACCATTCTCGACGGTGTTGCTCTCGGTCGCTTCGGAGACAACGATGATCTCGAAGGTATGACCATCTTCCTCAGCTCCCGTGCGAGCAAGTATGTAAGTATCTCCAGTCTTCAAGTTAGTGAATGAGTGAATGAATGAATATGCTAAAATCTTATCCTTGCTCATGCCCTTTCATTCTCGGATGATGAATTAATTAATAACAGGTGACAGGCGCAATCATACCCCTTGAAGGTGGTGTCTTAATCAAGGCGAATCTCTAAACCCAATTAAGGAAATGTTCGCATGTCTTGTACCATAACCTCAAAGATTCACCATCAAATCTGGATGATGAACATCTTCATCTCTTCATCTTCTCATCCCTTCATTCATTCATTTATCCATCCACTCATCTCCTCCGCTCATCATTCATTCATTCATACTTATTACTTATACAGATACATACACTCAAACAAACTTATATCTATCTGTATAAGTATTTATAACAACATATTCACAATAATGCCAACCCAAGCACCAACCGTACATTACTCCGAGAAGTATTATGATCATAATTATGAGTATAGGTATGTCATTGTCACTTTATTGTATTATGATTTATAACTGACAGGTATAGTAATAGACATGTTATTCTACCAATGGATATAGCAAAAATGATACAAATAGGTACTTTATTGACTGAAGAAGAATGTAGATATCTTGGAATCATTCAATCAGAGGGATGGATACATTATGCTTATCATAGACCTGAGCCACATATCCTACTATTCCGTAGACCATACCATGGTCCATTACCAAGTCATGTCGACTACCTATGACCCCACTTCCCTACACCTACACAATACATTTGAACATATGTTTATAGAGTATGTACATGAAGGTAATGGATATTTAAATATCCATCACCTACTAAGTTATATTTATTTGTTTGGATTCGAATCCATTGTGTGTCGGGCCACTTATTATTAATTTGATTTAGTTGGAAAGGTCCAGGTACTTTGGTCCGACGGCAAATGACTTTGGTTGATACCAGATTCCATTTGAATTGGTATTAGCTGATTGAGCAACATTATTATATGATGCACTGGATATTTGTCCATTATTAATTGTTTGGGCAAATGAGCTTGATGACATGGTCAACTTGGAGATATTCTTGAACAACATGATTGTATTATTGTATTTGTATTGGTATTGGTATTGGTATTGGTGGTAGTATATTGGTATTATTACTTTAGTATTAAGTTAACTTAATTGTTGATTGATTGATGATTTGAAATTGACAATGACTAATGTCTTTAAATAGACGATGATGATCAGCTGGAACATCTTAAAACGACGTCATCGATTTTTAAGTATCAACTATTCATTCAATCAATTAATCGTTGGTGTATGATCATCACCATCAATGAATAATCATATTTCAATGTCCTTGTTTAATGGATGAGTGTGGTTGGTGAAGTGTAGTTTGCTTAAGATGTCAAGGAGTTGGTGGTTGGTTGGTTGACACATGCGTCACATTCAATATGAATTAGTGGTTTGTGTATATCATATACATGGACAACATAACAAATAATTAGGTGAACTGTTGTCATTGATCAATCCTCAACTAATCAATCATTCAAAAATAACGTTACTCAAAAACGAATGATGAATTTGTTTGATTTAAATTAATTTTTCATTTCCCCACACTAGCGAGAGCTGGAGTCATTCTCTCTGCGGACACTTGGTATCCATCTATCTTTTATCAAACACTACTCTACTCTCAACAGTATACATCAGCCAATAGAATATCATCATGTCGGAAACCGCTATTGTCAAGAGATCTGGCATTGCCAAGGGATTCAACAAGGGTCACATCACCACCGCCCGCAAGCCAGCAAGCACCTTCAAGAAGGGTGTATGTATCGATACATAGGATAAGATAGGATGTTGGATAGAGGATAGGATAGGCGACAGGACAACAACAGGATTCGAGATGTAGTGGATAACAGGTTATTAATCAAACGATCAATCAATCACAATCAATCAATATAGCTCGTCACCAAGAGAGTCGCTGCTGTCCGTGACATCATCCGTGAGGTCGCTGGTTTCGCCCCATACGAGCGTAGAATCCAAGAGCTGTTGAAGTCTGGTTTGGATAAGCGTGCTCTTAAGGTTGCCAAGAAGAAGGTATGAATCAATCAATCAACAAACATTAGTCCACAGTTACAGTTGTACTAACAATCATATCCCCATCACTCACAGCTCGGTTCGATCCAGTCTGGAAAGAAGAAGAGAGACGAGATGGCCAACTACAACAGAAAGGTTCAGACCAAATAAATGATATCTATAGCTATTGGACATGATGAATATGATCATAAAACAGGAGCACTAGCCAGCAATCAGTCATCACCATGCATCGACTCGATACCTGTGTTGCTGATGCTGTAATATTCATATTATAACAACTTTATTCGATTCGTACTACATTTTAGCATCATCTAACATAGATCAACAGCAACAGCCACCACAACAACAACAGCCACAGAGCCACAACACAACAAAACAGATGGAAACAGGTAGCGGCAGCAAAGGCAACAAACACGAGCAAACATATTGCTGACCAGTAACAACATCGAAGATATATGCTTTGACCATCCATCATGCATATTACTACCGTTGTGCATTGGGATGCAGAATGAGAGCTTCATCAACCTCATGATCACCATCATCGAAGTGGCTGGGTGAGTAGTAACACCCAGCCAAGCCCTAATGTTCATACACACATTCACTCATACACACTCGCCTTCTTCTCATCACTTTGCACACACATCACATTAGAGTCCACTTTGATCACACAAGCACACATGTATCATGATCATTTGTGCCCCTTCAGTGATTTCTCTATCCAATCCTACTCGGCCACTGACCATACCATGGTGGTATGAGTATGAGTGAGTGGGTTGGGCGAACATACAAATAGAGATAGAGATAGAGTAGTAGTAGTAGTACTACTAATTCCTACTATCTACATCTACTCACACATTCATCCATGATGTCGTTGACAATATGCGAAAGTATTTCTGCTATGTTATAACATGTATATGTTAAGATGTGTTATGTGTATGTATCAGTCCAGTCATCAATGGCATTCAATCATTCAATCATTTATTAATACTATCAGCTTTAGCTGAGCTTGTGAAGGCCAAGCTTGCGAGTGGACGGACCCTTTTGAGGTTTGGATAGTATGGCAATCATCCACCTTTGTAACTAGCTTCATCATCAACATCATCAATCAATAATTTGAATCAGAACACCTTGCTTGCCATCAATTTAATCATAATTATTATTTATTTGAACCCATCCAGCTCCCTAAGAGATAATTTGGAACACAACTTAACATAATAATATATTCTTATATAACTATATCTTAATCAAACAATCAATCATTATTATATATAATAATAAGAATAATAATATGTCTTATTTTAAGAGTATATTTATTACATTGGTATTGATGGCCACCGTTGCCTCGATGGTAAGGGCAGATGGACCTACCAATATGTTCGAGTTGAATGGTGACAATGTAGACAGTTATGTCGTTGGAAAGGGAACTTGGATGTTGGCATTCTATGCTCCATGGTGTCCATACAGCCAGGAGCTCGAGCCAGTATTCAATTACGTTGCCGAAGTACTCAATGGTGAACTCAACTTTGCCCGTCTAGACTGTGTTGCTGATCCATCCCTCATCTCAAGATTCAACATTGAGGCCTACCCTACCATCAAAGTGTATGTTGATCAAACACTGAAACTTGAATCCATCATTCATTCAATCAATCATAAAAGTAACTAACTAATTACAATTTATTTATGTATTTAGATATCGTGATGGTATTTTGTATCAATATGTTGAGGACAGGACCATTGACAAGATGATCACTTTCGTTAGAAAGGGATTGCCAACCAATGTGTATGCCACATACCCACTACCAAAGTCTGAGTTGGAGACTCAACCATCATCAAAGCCAAGTGAGATGCCACCACCCATCCAGGAGGGAGTTGAGGTCAAGAACAATGTCTCAACCAATCCACTCGATATCCAAGTTACCGAAATATTGGATAAGTTGTATGATCTTAAGGTATGATATTATTTTCTATCGTGATGTTGAGTGAGTGTATCTCTAACAAACCAATCATGATCATTCATTCAAATAGAATGTCAGATTCTTATATATTTTAATTGGAGGTGTTATTACCTCTTTGACATGTGGAGCTGTTATGAAGAGGAGACTGTTCAAGAGCCGTAAGAATCTAAAGATTGCTTAAATAATAGGTAGTCAAATAGTGTATAGGTTGGGAATAATAAACAACAAATATAAATTTATTAAACACTAGTCTTGTTCCATCTTTGGGGCAGAGTCAGCATTGCAGATCTTTAATTTATCTCTATCACAGTCACACTCATATAGTTCAGCAATCAAAGTAATGACCAATAAGACCTTGAGTGCTTTCGATAGGTCAATTGAAAATCCTCTTTGGTCCCTGACATCCATGTCCTTGATTTGTTTTCTTTCCCTTCTTCTCTACAAAAGTGACATTTTGAGTCAAACAAAAAAAGTCAATAAAATGATTGACATATTTGTTGTAAACACTAGTAATGTTCCACCTTTTGTAGTAGGGTAGGGACAGTACTATTGATCTTTAATTTATCTTTATAGACTTCTAACTCATAGAGTTCAACAATCAAAGTAATGACAAATAAGACCTTGAACGCTTTCCAGAGGTCAACCGAAAGTCCTCAATGGACGTTAACGTAGCTCTTGATTTGTTTTCTTTCCTTTTTCTTAACTGGATGAGGAGTTAATTGGACTAATGGGAAGTTAAGATTATCTGGGAGTCCACAATATCCTCGGTGGTGAAAGAAGTTGAAAAGAGGAGATGGGGCAAAAAGTGGTGATCTGGCGGAATTGTAAAGACTGTATTGACTCCTCCTTGGTTGAATTTTTATAGGTAGGGGTCTGACATTTGAGTAATGTTTGACTATTTGAGTTTGAATATTATTGGAAATATGTTTCTATTAAGAGATATCATATTTATTAATATTATTATTATTAAATATTTCCATATATTTATTTAATTAAATGGTAACAAACTCTTATATTACGATTTTTCCCACCTCATACTTGTATCCAAACATTCTCCCACACCACCAGAGTTTGATTATTAATTAACTATTCAACATATCGGAAATTGGATCGGCTTTGGCACAAGTCCATGGACTACCTAGACCATCTTCCCTTCCCAGTCATGTGGTATCATATAGTAATTCATGTCGACAGTCCCTGTCTAGACCCTTGGATAGTCTATTGTTCCGTCACCACCAACCGGTCAAGGACATGACAATTATAATCTGCTCACAACAACTCGATATCACAACACATCTTATAAAGATGTAGCTTTTGATATATCTTCAAAGATGATGACATCCAAACATCTCACCATGTACGAAGTGGAGAGGAGAATGATGGCGCTTGAGGGGTAACTACCTATTTATTTAATAATAAACTAACAAATATAACACCATGGTACGATAATACAAATTAAATTCCCAACCTAGGTGTCGAATCTCGTATTCCACCAGATCTAGACTTTCAAATTAGGAACAATACACATATTAATAACTACTATTGTGGAATGTCTCGTTTCATTCATGGTCAAGCTCTGTGGGTTGGAGAATGAATGAATGATTGACAAACTGGAGATTTGTTGTTGTTGTAGTTTAAACAATAATGTTCCAGTTTATTATATATTGGTAATGGCGAGTGATGAGGTTGCGGACTGCTGCTAGGAGTAGATGTAGTAGGGTTGCTGCAGCTGTATATGAATTTAAAGTCGGTTCCAGTAGGTCCATCCACGAACAAAGTTATACTCGGGGAAATTGTCGGTTGGTCCAACACAGGTGATGGCTGGCGAGACGTCGGTGAGCAGCTGGGCGGCAACGCGACGGACGTCCTTGGCAGAGATCTCCTGGATGCGGAGACAGATCTCCTGTGGGGTGAGGCGGCGGCCAAGAGTCAACATCTGGAGACCGATTCTCTCGCAGATCTTTGAGGTGCCGTCGTATTGCATGAGGGTGGAGGCGAGCAGCTTCTGCTTGTTGCGCTCGACCTCGGTCTCGGTGGCGCTGTTGGCAATACGCTGCCACTCCTTGAGCATCTCGGCGACGAGATCGTCGACCTTGTCTGGTGTGGAGATACCATAGTTTCCAAAGAGACCAGTGTCCTGGTAGCAGGTGAGGAAGGTGGAGTATGACTCGGCCAGACCCTCGGTGGCGACGACCTCTGCCAGATTGGAGATCAGGTTCTTGCCGCCAGAAATTGTGTTGTTCCAGTTGCCAATCATCGTCTGGATCAGCTCCAGTGTGTAGTAGTCGGGGTCGTCCCATGAGAGACCGCGGACAGCCACGGAGAAGTGGATGTTTGGAAGTGAGTCGTCACGGACACGGATCTCGGATCCGACAAAGTCGTTAGTGATTTGGGGGCGGGGCGAGGGCTGACCGGCCTGGATCGAGCCGAACTTCTCCTTGACGGCGGCGACCAGCTTGTCGTGGTTGACGGCACCGGCGGCGGCAATGACCAAACGCTGGCCAGTGTAGTTCTGAGCCATGAAGTTCTTAATGTCATCGCGGGAGATCTTGTTGATGTTCTCGACTGGGCCGAGGATGGTGCGGCCGAGAGCCGAACCTTGGAAGGCGGCGGCGTGCAGCTGGTCAAAGATGACCTCGTCCTGCTTTGATTGAACGTACTGCATCTCGCTGAGAATCACGTGACGCTCAGTGTCAATCAACTTCTGGCTGTTATAGTTTGAATGATTGATTGATTGTGTTAGTGTATGTCGGGCAAGGGGCCATCATCAGTGATCGATGATGCCTGGGCAGGGGGTAGTCCCGTCCTCCGA
Source organism: Acytostelium subglobosum LB1 (assembly GCF_000787575.1). NCBI lineage: Eukaryota > Evosea > Eumycetozoa > Acytosteliales > Acytosteliaceae > Acytostelium > Acytostelium subglobosum. The sequence continues at coordinate 722,808 of NW_012236527.1, read as the reverse complement.
CTCAACTTACTCAAACTTGGAGTTCTGGAGAATGTCAGAGAGGATGTCGACGGCGTTGGGGATGTTCTCCTTGAGCACCTTCATATAGTAGGCAGAGTGCTCGCGAGAGGTGAAGGCGTTGAGTGAGCCACCCATGTTCTCAATCTCGGTCTCGATGTGAGTGGGCGAGGTACGCTTCTCAGTGCCCTTGAAGATCATGTGCTCCAAAAAGTGAGCAACACCGTTGTTCTGATCGTTTTCGTATACACTGCCCGAGTCGACCCAGACACCAATGCTGGCGGTCTCGCCGAACGATTGCTCGGTGGCGACACGGATGCCATTTGGCAAGGTGGTCACCTTTGTCTCTGGTGTCTTTGCCAAAAAGTCTGTGTTGAGTGGTCCAATCTCGCCTCTTGAAGACGAGTATGAACGAAGGGTCTGTGTAGTCTGTAGTTGTTTGATTGATTGTTTGATTGTGATTGATTGATTGTTTGACCCTGTATGTTAGATCTATCTGTCTGTTATCTGTTATTTCATTCATAATCTGTATGCTGTTTGATTGTTCATTCATTCATCATTCATTCATTCGTTCGTTCGAAGTGTACATTCATCACCATCATCATCGTCATGAACATGATACTCCCTCCAACATATGACTCCGAGTTGATTGATTGATTGAATGTCAATGTCAATGTCAATGTTGCTGAGGGTAGTTCTGACGATGACGACTCTGACGATGACTATGACGACGAAGACGACGATGATGTTGATGATATGAAGTTAAACTGTCGACAGGTGAGCATAGACACGTACCAAACTCTTGGTATTGAACAGTCTCGAGATGTTTCTGAAAGACATGGTTTGAATGTTGGTTCGATCGAATGTGAATATATATATATATATGAAGAATATAAAAGGAGTATCTATCTCAAAACAATGAAGAGTTTGAAAGAAATGGTAGATTTGATGTTGCTGCTTGCTGGTGCTGCTCACGCTCACTGCGGGAAGTAATTGCTTGGAGGTGATCAGCAGGAGTACCCCACCTCGTGCACACTCTAGTTGTTGTGTCGACACATTTTCATTCATTCGCCCTCTGGTTGACCTCCACACACTACTTTGATCATCATCATCGTGAAAAAAAATAAAAAGGAATGTGTGGGCTTGTGTGGGTCTGGTCCGACAATCGTTTCCAGAATAACGTTACACCGATCAATCATACCCAGGTCAAGGTCAAGGGCAAGGGTTGTTTACTTTACTGCATGTATTCCAAGATTGTGGACAAGAGTAACTTATAAGGCATACCTGTTGGCTTGGATATACTTATGTACTCAATCGACTCTACAACTTCAACATCATTGTTGTTGTTTGATGATGATGATGAGGACCTGGATGATGTGGACGACGTGGACGAGGTGTACCTTGATTGTTTGACATTGAATCCAACTCGACAGAGACTTTGAGCCAAGGATTCTGGAGATTCTACTTTGGCAATGTCCATGGCTTCATCAAAGGGGAACTCTTTGTCGACAGAGTCCATGATACGATAGATTAGAACGGTGAGGTTGACATCACGCCTGAACATTCCTTGCAATTCCTGTTTCCAGAGTTCAAAGTCCTTCTTCCATATCCTCATTCCATTGACTATGCTTGTATCCACCAATACACGCTTGTTGGCCGTCTGCTCAGTCTTGCGTCGTTGGGCAATGTTCACAATGTCCTTGAGAATGTTTGATTGGTTCTGCATCACCATGCTCTTTTGTCTGCGCTCGGCCTCCTTCTCCATGTCCACATGACGGAGATTCAGCTTTCCTGTGGGCACCTTCATCATGATCTCCTCCATCAAACATGAGAAGCCCATCTTCTTCTTCTCTGGAGGTGGTGGCTTGTTGCCGCCACGTTTGTTGCCTGGTGCGGTAGTTGAAGTAGCGGCGGCAGGGGTCTTCTGGGGGGCGACATGTCTTGGAGCTGGGGGTGGCGATGGGGAGGTGGATGGTGGCGGGGTACTGTACACGGGCGTGGGAAGGCGGTTGCCTGTCAGAACGGACTTGATGGCCACCGGGACAAGGTCGGCCAGTGACGCGTCGTGCTTAACCATTTCCATGATCACTTGTATGAGTTGATCAGGGTCCAGCTTGCCCAGTACATTCTCTATTCTCTTGAAATCGGGTGCCGATACACTGGTGATTGTGTTGTGTGGAGGACTTGGTCCGCTTGGCGGCGAGACATAAGTTGTAGATGATATTGGTGTATGTGGCGACTTGTTTGAAACATGTTGTTGATGATATGGTGGTGACTCTGGAGGTTGTAACTGCTTGATTGTAATAAATAATGTTCGAAGTGGCTGCAATAATATTGATGAAGGGTTGGCCAAGTTCTCATGTGCCGTCAACTTCTTGAGCTTCTCAATGATGCCCTCGCCAAAGATTGACTCCTGGACCAGCTCTGTCAAATGTTCCATGTTGCATGTTGTTAGTAAATGTGTGGCCAAAAGTGCAATATCCAACGTTGGACACTTACTGTTGCTTTGTAGTAACACGTTCATGATGTCCAAGACAGAATGTTGAAGTGCTTCATTGTTGGAGTAAAGTGCATTGATCAATGAGTTGAGTCCACCTCTTGTTACGAAGCAGTTGACATATTGATCTGATTGATGTATGTTTGTTAGTGATTGTGATGAAGTGACTGTCACCTTGTTGCTCTAAACATACCATCCAATGATAGGTTAACCAACAACTTGATGGCATAGGTCTGAGTGATTGTATCATTGCTAAAGAGTAGATTGTAAATAGTGAGTGGTGACACGCCTGTATGATTGTCAAGAAGCATCAAGAGTCCTTCATCTATATTTGATTGATTGTTATGTGATGTTAGTTATCAGCATCATCTTGGATTGATTGAGTTGGACTGTATACCATACCATCTCGTGATACATTATATAATGTTTGGATGGCGCCCCTTTTAAGTTGCTGGACGCCACCATTCAAATGTCTAACAATCACTCCAACAGAGTCCAACAGTCTAAGTACCTTCCTAATGAACTCTATGAGTATGTTTGAATGATTGTTAGTATGATGGACATCTTGTGCCATGCCATAACAAGCCATCATTGGATACTAACTATTGTTGGATAACACTGCTAGTGACTCGCACGCTGCTGTGACGACCTCAATGTCGGGATTGGTCAAGAGGTGGTGGAGGAGTTGGATACCACCCTCGGAGAAGATGGTCTGTCTGAGCTCATCTTGTTCACCAAGGTTGGTAAACACCTTGCACACAAGTAGTTGCAATGATGTCTCGTCCGGATAGGACTTGAACAACTTCATCAGTGATGGGACAATCTCATTGCTCATGACCTTATCCACAGAGTAATATATTCTTGAACTCTCCGTCTTCTTTGGCGACACGAATTGGCCAAGTACCTGAGCACATGACAATCGTATGTTTGTTGGCAAGAAGTCAGAGGACACCATCGATACAATAATATTACATCCATCCTTCTCAACAAACACTTGTTTGATGTTATCTGATTGATTCGTGTGTTAGGGATTGAGGCAGCATCACATGTTCAATCAATCAAACATACCATTGTTGAGTAACTGGATTAGGAACTTTAGTACCTTCTCGAGGATGTTGATGTTCCAACGGAATATGTCAGAGGGTATTAAGTACATTGGCTTGAGGTAGGACATGCAGTTGAACAATCCAGCCATACCAATCTTGACACGGTTGTTCTCTAGAGATGATGTAATATCATCATGTTAGTCATTATTATAGCTCGAGTGGACATAAGATAGTCGTACCATGTTGTGCAAGCTTCTCTAAACATTGTAACACTTTGCCTTGGACCTTGGCCTGGGCCGCCGTCGGATCGTTGGCCGGGGACACTGAAGTGTTTGATACAACAAAGTAATTGCCTTGATTCAAATACTTTGGATATATCTCATTGACCTTGAGCAATTCAACCAGTCGCTCAATTCCACACTCATACGCTATTGCCCTTGTCTTGGCTAATTATGATTGATTAATGGTATGAGTGAGTGTCAATAGTTATCCCGGAACAATTCCAATCATGGAGGTACACATACCACAATCTGATACACGATAGAGTAGGTCCAACATCTTGATGGCAATGGAGTCTAGCATGTCCTCATTGGACGCCAGTATTGAGTTCTCATGTATCTGTTGTATGATCATCCGCAGTGATGATGCACTATCTATGATTGCTTCACTTATCTTGGGATCTACGATTGATCAATGTTAGTCCATGACATCATGTATGCTCCTGAATTAATTGACTCACCAGAATAACTTGTAAATATGATTAGAGTGTTGATTGAGAGGATGCGCAACTCTCCATTCATGTATTGGTTGGTGGCCATGTTGAAGATGGGCGGGATGGCGCCAGACTTTTTGAGGATGGACGCGCATGACTCTTGTGTCGCCAGGTTGCATATTAGGTCGATCAGTGAGAAGTTGAGTTCCAGTGATCGTTGTGATCGATGTGCCCAGCCGAGAACATTCACAATGATCGGCAGGTCGCCTGTGTGTCTAATGTATGACTTTATAGCGTCGGACTCGGTCAACAACGCCAACAACTCTAACGACTCTAGTTGTGCAATATATTCGAATGATGAGTTGGATGATGGCTCTCTCAGCGTGAGGAAGGACAAGAGTGACCGCAGACAGCTGCCCTTGACGATCTCCTCTACGAATTTCGTGCGCTGTGCCTCGGCCTGGCGGGCCTGTCTGTACAGTGCGGCAATCTGTCTGATCGCCCGTATGTTTATCTCGCCCTCGCGTTGTCTGTTCAGCATGTTGGACAACTCGCGTAGGCCAGCCTTGCTGATTGTATCTGTTGCCGATGTCGATGGTGTGCGTTGCGCACTTCCAGGTGATTGTGATTGAGGGGATGGGTGTGCAGATGGATTGAGCTGGAAGCGACCTGCAGGCAACGATGTCGAAGTCCTCAATTGTTGTGCCAAGTATGAATGTGGCGTGTTTCCATTGCCAATGTCATTGATATTGAGATTGATTGATCGATGTGGGTTGGTAGGGGATATGCCATTGCCCTGACCATGACCATGACCAAGGGGTGTGCCACTGAGATACTTGTCGACTACATTCTTGACCTCGTCCAACAGCTCGTTGAATCCTTTTGGCGAGCCATAGTTCTCAATCTCATGATCTTGTAGTAGTCTTGTGTTCATCCTAACCAAAGGTTGATCGGTACTATCTTCTTCCTCTTCTTCTTCTGCTACTCTTGTTGTTGTATCTAGTAATAGGATCAAGGAATGAACACACCGTCGTGTCGGTCGAATGAGTGATAGAGAGTAAGAGTGAGTATTAGATCATGCAGTCCATCCATTCATTCATTCTTTCATTCATTCACTCAATCGATTGAGTACAAGATGTGTCCAGAGCGCGCGCACAATAGTGTGAACAACAACAACAACATAGTAACCTTGCGCAAGACTATGTGACCATGTGGTGGTCGACGACGACAACTAACTATTATTTGATTATGATCAGCATCGTCCAACATCGAGCCGATTGTAAGGTTGTTATGAGTTTGGTTGGTCATATGAGGATGATGATGTAAATGGGTGATCCAACAATCTATCTCTCTCCCTCTCCCACTCTCCACTCCTCCCTGGAGTGTGAGTACTAATCACGTGATCTAGTGTGTGAGTGAGTGATGGGGTGGGATAGTCGTCTTGTCGTTTTAAGACTGGTTTGATTGATTGATTGATTGTGAGTGAATGATTGAGTGAATGATTGATGTAGAGATCCAACTTGTATTGATCTTGAGTTGTGTATCCATGGACACTACATCTCCACACCACCTCTCTGTCCACGCTAACAATACAATCATCCATGATCGAATGAATGAGTGAATGATTGAATGTGTATGAACCATCCCCGATGATACAAAGTAATCCAAGACAGTGATTGAGAAAGAGGAGAGTCCAAAGGTCAAGTCATTGTTGTCTGTGGCAGATGACTTCCAAAGTTGATTACAATGGACAAACAACAACCAGCACATACATGTTATGTCTTCCATCAGTCTCGTAGGTTGTTGTTAATGTTGTTGCTTTATGAATGTTAAATGTGATTGATTATAATTATTAATAATGTGATTGTATTAATATGTGTAATAAATATTCCCATTGTAATTTACAACTGACTTTACTTCTGATCATCTTGACTCATCACGATCCCAGATGAGGACCATCCCTGATGATCACAAGATCATTACATGAATTAATTTCCCCAATAACCACAGACCTTCCAATCAGTCAACACCCTTCCTTCAAACAATACTGTGAGTTGATGTGCTTGGAGAGAGAGACGCACAAGATGGCAAAGGTACGATTCGTCGAGAAGGAGGTATCCATGGATTTATTTACAATACATCACGATAGGCTGATGGAAGGTGAAGGTTGAAAGGCTTGTTTGTTTGGTGGTATGAATGAATGAATGTTAGTGGATGGCTGAGGTTGTTGTGCGATGAAGCGGAGGAAGAGGAGGAAGAAGAAGATGAGGATTATGATGATTGGATGGTTGTTGGCGTGGACACAGCTCTGTCCGTGATGTTTCTTATTTGGTGTTGTGGACCTTGTGTTCAAACACCTTAGCAGCAGTAGTCGGATCCACCAAATGTGTTCTCGCCACTGTATGTAATATATAGGAAACCATCTTCATTCTTGTAGAGCTCGTGAATAGTCGATATTAAATTGGATGAAGGTGGCAGCACTGTGTTGTTCTTTACAAAGAGGAATATAGCAGTCTTCTCATTCGTCTGTCCAGTATCGTCCAAATGTTTCCTGATCTCCATCACAAACTTGGACACAATCATATCATGAGGAGCCAAGAACTTCTTCTTTGTAATCTCTGGTATATCACTATTTGGTGCTTTCTCGACAATAATCTGTTTGATAGACAGATTGATTAATTGATTGTTAGCCTGACTGTCTGTATGTCTGTCTTTTGAGTGAAGAAATGAACACCTACAGGTAGTCTATCTGGATATCTATTCTTGATCTTTGCAGAGATATGCTTTCTCTTCTCAAGCGAATACTCCTCCTTGAATGCTTTAGTGATGGTCATTTCTAATTTGAATTTAAACAAGAAGAATCTGTCCTATATTAATTAACTTAATGTACAAAGTATTTGAAGTATATATATATTTATAAATAATAATAATATTAATATTAATATTAATATGATACAATTGTTGTTGTTGGGGATGAATGAATGTAGTTGGTTAAGCTAAGTTGAGAAGTTGAGTTGGTTGATTATGAGTGAAATGAACAACAATGTATCTTTGAGGGAGGGAAGATATTGTATTTGTATGTTTGTATTTGTATGAATTATGTGTGTATGTGTAATTGAATGTTCGAGTAGTTAGTGAGTGAGTGAGCCAGTGTCAATTTCAACACTACCCCCACTCTATCCAATCTCTCACTTTCTCTTCCTTTTAGTGTGTTGGTAAGATTATTATTATTATCAATTTCGTGTTTGTGTGGGAAGAATACGTGTGATGAGCTCGACAAAAGGTAAATGATGCTTGAGGACCAAGGACCCGATGTATTTCCATCCTGGGGCATCAGATAATGTAAAATGTAATATACACACATTCATTTGTGCTTATATATATTTATTGACAACACTGGTGAATGTAGGTATGTATATATGTAGTGTCCACCAAACAGTTTGAAAGGACACGCGATGGTTGGTTCCGGGTGCAGAATGCAAGAAGAGATGGGAGGAGGAGCAATGGTCGGGACAAAGAATGCAAAGTCAGACCCAAATACAAGAGGAGTATGGACTACTACTAATAGCTGGTGCCGATTCGTGTGACGAACGATGGGTCACACCAGTACTTGGGACAGGAGTTCTTGCCTGGGTACGAAGTGAGCGTGTAGCCCTCGGGACAGTGTGGCACGTAGAGTGGACATGGTGCTTGTGGAATGCACTCCTTGGGCACAAGACATCTATTGGGGGATCTGCTGTACCACCTCTTCTGGCCAGCGGGACAGGCGGCCATCTTGTACTTGGGACAGCCACGAGTAGGATCAGGCAGATTGATGAACAAACCAGTGATTGCGGCCTCATTCTTGTCATTGACTGTTGCCTGAACCAATGCCTTGCTTCCCTTCTCTAGCTCAAAGAGGATAAAATCGATCCAGATCCTATCGATGAGCAGACCGGTGTATGGCGATGTGATGTTCTTTAGCATGATCCTCTTGTCAGAGTTGAGCTCGTTCAGGGCCACCGAGCAGTTGAGTGACTTGCATGGACCGAAGCCTGCGCCTTGGACATGGTAGAAGTTACCAGTGCGCTCCTCCTCTGGGTCACTTGGGTTGTATGAGTTTGGATAACGAGCCACCTTGTAGAAGTTGGCCACCTTGAACCTGTCATTTGACTCGGTCGAAATGGAACCTCGGAGAACGTACGAAGCGGAGTGGCTGTGGATGTCGGACAAGTTTGCAGTGTGTGGCAGGTCCAAAGACGATGCGCTCAACACTTGACCTGGGTTGTTAACCTTGGACAAATGGTAGACATCTCCTTTTTCCCCAGCGGCAATATTAACTGTGTAGTAGGCGTGCTCGGGTTCTGGAGCGATAGTTGGAGCAGGAGAACGGTCTGCTTCAGCCAACACAGATACTAATAACAATACACTGAGTAATAATAAAGATATTAACTTGTTTGACATTCTCTCTCTTTCAAATATTGATTGGTTGTTTGATTGTTAGATTGATTGATTGAATGATTGATATTCGGGTGATTATCACTTGTATATATAATCAGTGTAGTAGTAGCCAGGTTGACAACTTACACGTTCTAACTTACTTTGTCACTCACCTTCAGACCAGGGACTGTTCTGTGGAAGGCTGGATCCTCTGATAGTATGAGTGTGTTAGCCAGATCATCACCAATAATACAACCAAAGAGTGAATGAATGAATGAATCAAACAAGTGAAGGTGAGAGAGAGTCAATGGTTCTAATCATCTACACCATAATGGTTGGCAGGTGGCGAATACACATACACCTTGTTATAGATGTGGTTAGTGTGTACTAGTAGAGTTAATGGATTGATTGATTGGAGTGTGATGATCATCATGTAGTGTGTGCCATGCCTTAGTGTGGCTAAGAGGTGAGTGTGCGAAGGAGAAGTGTGAAGTGAGGTGAATACCCGGATGATGGTACTCCTACGGGGAGTCAGTGAATTACTGCTAATATAACAATGTTAGTCGTCTTTGTCGTCGCAGTCATAATCGTTGCCATCTTAATTATTGTTGTTGTTGTTGTCTTTGGACAATCGGACTTGATTATTATATTATTCCAACTTGCTTCGTCAATGAATATATAAGGTCATAAAGGGTATTGGATGGTGATGTGAAGTGAAGTTGATTGATCTATCGTCGTCATTTGTTGTTAACATCTATATGCGGACTTTAATACTTTAAGTCTCTACCCTTTGGACACCTTTAAACTTGATTGTTGATTGATTGATTGATTGATTGATTGGATGGATTGATGGTTCATTGAAACTTGATTGAATTGGGTTACAATCTTTCAAATTGATTGAGTCGTGATATTGATTGATGATGCGAGTAAAGGGACATGACGATGAACATACGTATTATGTTAATATGTAGTAATAAATAATAAACAACAAACAATAGGGAAGTTATCTAATTCCTTTCATGATTGGAAACTTATATCCGTTGTATAAGATAACTAATTATCTATATATGGATGTGATGTATGGTTGCGTCAACATAGTTATTGAATGGACGTCCTTCCCCAATCAATCATACTATCAATCATAATAAAGAGTTGAATAATACTTTATCACATAATAGTTTATGGTCTCAACTATCTCATCACCAAATAACAATGTGAGACAAACTCAAGAAGAGGGGAAATAGCGAAGAAAACAACATCTCCATCATATCATATCTTTCGCCAAAGTGTTAAAGTGTATCCATACATGTACCAACATTGCTACATACATTATAACATTGTCTTATCAATACATGTCTTTGAACAATGAATGATTGATCTTATGTGTATTTGTTTGACAAACAAATAAATATCCAAGACTCAAAATGAAAGTTGTAGGGAACTTTCGTGGATTTGTTGAGACCCTTTGAGATAACTTATGCATTGATGTTGTAATAATAGTTGTAGAAGATAGATATAGATATAGATATAATGGATGCTAAACAGTTTCAAAGTTTATTGGGATTCCTACTCAAGAGGGAGTATGAGAATGATGCTACTCTGTCTTCATTGGAGAGTCTGAAAGATCTGATCTTTTCACAGTCTGATCTCTCAATGGACTGTATGTACTCATGCTGCACTCATACTGTTACTCATTCACACTCACTAACAATCATATATATGTATATGTGATCACAATAGCTATTCTAGCAGTATATAACAAGTGTCTAAATATTATAGAGAGAGCAAGTTACTCAGATTTGGACTTGTCTGCCTTTGAGGTGTTGGCCAGGGAAAGTGGCTTTGAGCAGACACAACTTGAGGCATTGACCAAGTTCTGGAAGACAAACAAGAAGAAGGTATGTATCGTTAGTGAAGGAGTAAAGGGAGTGGCTGAGGACTAATACTGGACTTCATTCATTCATTCAATTAGATTCACGATATATTGTACAGAAGCACAAGATTCAATAACTCTATGCTTAAACTTAGTTGGAGACTTGACCTAAAGACAAAGTCAAAGGATGTACCAGAGATGAATGAGCCAACGGCTATCGTCGAGATGGATGTTTCAAAGACATCAAACAACACTGCTACTACTACAACAGATGGAAAGAAGTCACTTCAGAAGATCAGATTCGAGATGGACAGAGATCAGCTCCAGGATGCACTCGAGCAGATCAACATCATTCAGAAGCATCTCCAGAAGGCATCATAAGGTGCACACCTCACTCACACATGCAGCAGCAGCTCAGCTACAGCAGCAGTAATAAACTGTATCCTCTCGACTTCAGAAGTATACGACAAAGTACTATCATGCAATGTGATGTGATCAGAGGTGAGGTGTTTATTGCCGATAGACCTGGCGATCAGTGGAACACCTAGGCTTCTTACATGGCGGTATCCTTCAAAGATGTGCATTTGTCCAGGAGTACATTTCTATGATTCTCCAACACCAGTCTTGTTGCTTGAATGATATCCGTGCTCTTGTCCACTGTACAATACATCATTACAAGGTTCTTATGATAGAGTGGATGACCCTTCTCCGCCAGACCATGATGATCTTTGAGTGCCAACAATGATCGTAATACCAACAAGTATTTCTCTGGAATGGATGAGTGAACTAGTGAGTAATTGGATTGATTGTTTGAGTGAGTGGAAGAGAATGTATACGTACTCTTCTCCATGTATAGCTCACATGCTGTTAGATGTACTTCGATGCTGGCGGCGCCAGATGGACAGCTCAACAACTTGTCCATGATCGTGGACGCCATGGATAATGCCAAAGTATCGGTACTTATGGCCGCCAGCATCTTGTCACCATTTGGATCGTCATCCACCTGTGTGACATTGCCATCCGCGTCATACTCCACCACCTCTTCAATTCCTTTCCTCTTCCTCGATCGCTTTGATGGTGTGGATGTAGTCTCGGTCGACTCTTCTTGTACCATCACAACAGCATCATCCTTTGGCTTGGACAGAGTTGGTGTTGGAGTTGAAGTTGCCAACAATATGCATAACTTAATGATCATGATTGAGGCCAAGACATAGGTCTTGTGAGTGTTGATGTTGTACAGCCATTTGAGTAAGTCATGGTATGTGCGCAGTTTCATCGTCTTGGCAATGGATGATTGATATTCAAACTGTTCCTCTGTGAGGTCATTGTAATGCTTAGTGACGAATGATGTTAGTCTGGTGTCAAATAAGCGACCACAATGGATCAAACTTACTCTGATGACCATTTGAAAGGTCTTGAGTGCCTTGCCATAGTTTCCAATTGACATCCAGTGCTTGCCCATGATGATCTCATACTTGATATATTGAATATTGAACATTATATCCATTATTGAGTCGTTCTTATCATGTTTCATCATGCTTCTAATATATTGATCACTCTTCTCCAGGTCATTACTTCTTACACAATACCTCGCGGTCTTTAATGTGAGATACCTGTCTGTGTTGTCCATATTCCTGGCCACCTCCAATGTCTTTGTTGCGCTTTGTAGATCACCTTGATGCTGGGGTCGGATTATGTTTGTTGGTTAGTCCAATAAGTCATCCTTGTGATGGTGCTTGAGGGCCGACCTACCTTTTGTATCCTTGCTTTGAGTTCAAGGATATCTGTGAGTGGCTGATTTGTGGAGTCTATTGCCTCGTTCAGATATTTGAGTGATATGACATAGTCTCCAAGATGATGGTGATGCCTGGCAAGGTAATATGCACACATTTGTGCCCTTGAACGAAGGTCTGATGTGCTGGTGGCTCCATCTTGGCATCGAGCAACAGAGTCTATCGCGAGTTGGTATCGTTCCAACAGGTGATCTTGAATGATTGACACTTTGTTTTGTTGGTTATCGTATAAGCTGGAGAGGTGATCAGATAGTGATGTAATTCCTTTGTCTAGGAAATAGGCGACAAAGGATGTCATATGCTTTGTGAATTGCTCACCACTTAAGAAGTGTAGCGGTATCTTCCTGACCAACAAGCTATCAGGATGAGTGTTGGATAACGATTGATAGAACTCTGACAACATTACAACTTGAGGATCTGTCAATGGACCATCTATCCGCAATGTCCATACATGTTAGGATGAGCATGAATGAGGGTCTGCGGCTTTCGTTGTTGAACATACCAATGCTTGTGATTCCAAGACACTTCCAGAGATTTTGGTGATAATGTCTTTGATTGGGATTGGCTATGATCAGCTGGTCTAGGAGTTGCCTGGACTCAGGATGTCGGCCAAGGTGTATGAGTGTCTCGGCCATCTTGTGTTTCACCTAATTATGATATAACAACGATTGGTAAGTCAGGGAATGAGCGACCTAATAATGGAGACTAATGACAGTCATACGTACATGTTGTTTCTCCAAGATACGATCCTGATCGTTTGTGAGGATATCAAGTACTTGGTCATACTGTTTAGAGTCTTCCAGTAGTTGGCATCGATAGAGTTTGATCTCTGAATGCTCCATCTTCTTGCTTGTCGTGTTGTTGCCATCCTCACCATCTTGTAGTGATGACTCCAATAGGTCCAATATGAGTAGCGCCTGTTCGTTCTTGCCCATCAAATGATAACACATCATCAGTCCAATCCAATACTTATTATTCTTTGTCTTCTCAGTCTTCAGCGTCTTCCCATTCTTCACTTTCTTCTTCTTTGTAGTTGATTCATCTTCGAGACTAGGTGATAGTAATGAGATATAAGTGTCCTACACGAGTGATGATGGTGATGACCATAAGTGAGTGTGAATGACCCTCTTGACGAGTGCACTGAGATGACCTACCTTGGCACCATTGAGATCCCTGGCCAACGTGTATGATTTGAGCATGTCCTTGAGAATGACCTTGGAGTAGTTGGTCTTGTGATAGCACTCCAATGCCTCTTTGTATTGTCTGTCTTGATGACGTAGCCTTCCAAGTGTGTGCCAGGCGACAGAGCATGATGCAACGTTGTCACGTGATTGATCGATCAGCTGATGTGCCAACTCATATGCCTGTGACTTCTGACCGACATGCGCCAAGATCAAAGCTTTAACAGATAGACACTCTACATTGTCTGGGAACCATGAGAGGAATGTATCTGCCACCTTCAATGCCTGTGTATACTTCTGTTCATCATATAGTTCTTGTACACTTGTCAATGTACTCTGTTGCCTGGAAGTAAGTCGAGCATTATGTTGCGGCTGTTTCAGTGTCGCAGCCGGCAAGTCATGTGGCATTGAAGTTGATGAACGCTTGGTTGCTTTCTTTGGTTGTGGCTGTGACATCACTTGTGTCGTCTGTCATGTGACTGATCTGATCGATTGAAGTTGTGAAAACTTGTTGTGCAGTCCAATCATGATGGAACGACCCCATTAAAGAAATGATTGATTGATTGATTGGTAGAGGGTAGATGAAGGATTTATTGGGCAATTAATAGATACAAAAGAATTACTTGCAATTGCATCATCAAGGAGGGTTCAATGCAATGGATATTGTTGATTGTTGTTGGTTGTTGTTTGGATAAGGTTGTCAAGTTGATATAGTTAATAACTGTTATGGAGGCATTGGAGAGTGGAGGGTAAGAAAAAGGTGAGGTAAAGATGAAGGTGATATATAATGTGTTGCTGTTGTTGATTGATTGATTATGTTCTTATTGTGGCTGTTGTTGTTGTGGTGATTGTGGATTCTGCTGTTGTTTCAGCGGACTACCTGGTTGGCTAAAGATACTGTTGCTACTGCTCACCAGACTCTTGAGTTGATTGTTCTCACTGCGCAGCAGTGTGTTCTCACTGTGCAATGTGTCCAATTGGGACTGGAGACGATTGATCATTGCGGGGTCCTGTGGCGAGTTGATTGAATGTTGTGTCATGTGATGCTGCGTGGTCACCCAGTTGGTGAGCGAGGCGATCTTCTCCTCGAGGTAGGAGATGTGCTGTGCCTGTCTTATCAGCTTGCTCTGGATCTTCTCGGTGGATCTCCTCTTGGATGAAGAAGACGATGACGACGACTTGTGCTTGACGGAAGACGACGATGAAGCCAGTCTCTCTCTGTCGCTGTCGGACGACTCGTCGCGGTCCCTGTCGCGATGACCGCCTCCTCTGTTTCTGTTCCTGCTTCTGTTCCTCTCGCGGCTCTTGTTGCGTCGAGATGTCCTGCTGGACGAACGACTCCTCGATCTAGTCCTGGATCTTTCTCTGTCTCGGTGACTGTGTGTGCTGCGGGATCTCGAGCGATCGCGGCTTCTCGAGCGGTCGCGACTCCTGGAGCGGTCACGACTTCTCGAGCGATCGCGGTCGCTTCGTCTGCTTCTGGATCGGCTCCTTGAGCGGCTTCTATCGCGCTCGGTGTGTCTGTCTCTATCGCGTTCGCGACCTCTCTCGCGCTCACGGCTCTTATCGCGCTTCCTCTCCTTGTCTCTGTATTTATCTTTCTTTGATCGGCGGGACTTGCTCGACTTGTCCTTGTCGGAGTATCGGTGGTGCTCGTCAGAGCTGGTGGTGGACGACGCGTCAGACAGGCTGTCGGACAGCGTGGGCGGGCGCGACATGGTGTCGGTCTTCTTAAGGACGCTCAGCACGTTGCTGCTGGCGCGCATGCTCGGTCCTTGGTTGTCCTTCTCCGACGTGGGCGATGTCGACTTGGACGTTGACAGGATGGGTGACTGCACCCCGCCGCTGCCAATCAAGTCCTGCGGCGACACCGATGATGTAAGCTTTGGTGATGTGGTCGTCAGTACTGGTGTTGAGAGTTGTTGCTGTAGTTGTTGTTGTTGTGGACTGCTCGTTGATGTTGTCGAGGTTGTGCTGGTGCTGCTGCTAATGCTATTGATGCTGCTGCTGCCATTGATGACTTTGTTGTTGACCATCTTTGGTATTTCGTCGGACAGTTTGTTTGGATTGGTCGCTGTGATTGGATGTGGATGTGACAGTGACAGTGGGTTGGGCTGGTGCATCATCACATTGCCTGTCGAGGCGGGATGGAGGTTCGTTGTCTTTGAGAGCGCATTGGGTTGTTGTTGTTGCGATGGGTGCAGGGTGGAGGGCGTGGGCGTGGTCGTCCTGCTGGGCACGGGTGTGTGGCTGGGTGAGCCAGAGGGCGTAGACATAGGCGTCATGAAGGGCGACTGCATTGGCGTGTTGTTGGCACCGGTGCCTGTGAGACCAAAGTTGTCACTCTCATCCTTGGTCTCGGGGAAGATCCACTCGTCGTTTGGATTGGTGTCCATGCTGTTCAGCTGTGCGGACGATGTGTTACGAAGCATTGCAAAGTTGGAGTCGTGTGACATCATCTTGTAACGCTCGCCCAGGGGTGGCAGCTTGGCGATGACGTGCTGCACGATGTACTCGGGCTTCTTGACGTGCTTGAAGAACTTGTGCTCTAGCAGCTTGGAGGGCAGCGGACGCTTGGCCGGGTCCTTCTGCAGACAGCGCTCCACCAGGTCTTTGAAGGAGTGTGTCCACTTGGACTCGCCATCGGCGTCGAGCTGGGGTGGCGGGTTCTGCAGCGCAAGCATCAGCACCTTCATGGGAGGATACTCTGAGAAGGGCGCGCGGCCCTTGGCGAGCTCCAGAGCGGTGATGCCCAGCGACCATATGTCGACGGCGTAGTCGTAGCTGACCTGCTCCATGACCTCGGGCGCCATCCAACACGGCGTGCCGACGAATGTGTTCCTGCTGGTATCACCAGTGTCGACGAGTGTGGCGCTGACACCAAAGTCCGACAGCTTGATGTCTCCATTGTTGTCGATGATGATGTTGCCCGCCTTGATGTCTCTGTGTATTCGGCCAGTCTTGTGAAAATAGGCAATGGCTTTCAGTGTCTCGCGCAATATCGTGGCGATGACGCACTCTTCAAAGCCGTGAGGGAATGCAAACTTCATTATATCGGCGCAGGAGCCCGATGACAGGTAGTCCATCACCACCCACAACGATTCGTTCTCAACAAAGCTAGTATGATAAGCTACTACATTCGGATGATGACAAAGGCTCATTGCCTGGATCTCTTTCTGTTGATATCGATGATTGGTTGATTGATTGATTGAGTGAGTGAATGAGTTCATCATGGTCGTACTACGCGCCGTCGACAATACATACTCTAAGCTCGTCTAATGATATATTCTTGCAATGCTCCAAGTCGATAATCTTGATTGCTACAATCTCTTTGGTGGGGAGACAGATGGCACGGTAGACTGTGCCACTTCCACCCTTGCCAATGGTCTCCTTCAGTTCGTACTTTGAAGCTGTGCTCGGGTACAACTTCTTTGATCGCTCTCTTTCGAATCTCTCTCTCTCTCTATCTTTGTCGGTCTTTTCATGATGTCTGCTATCGTGTCTATCTCTATCTCTCTCACGTTCTCTTTCTCTCTCTTTCTCTCTTTCTCTGTCGCGATCCCTATCACGATCGTGTCTGTCTCTATCACCTCTGTCTCTGCTGTCTCTATCATGTCTGTCCCTGTCATGTCTATCATGTCGGTCCCTATCATGTCTATCTCTATCTGTGTCTGTCATTCTCTATCTCTCTCTTGTCTCGTATCTACTCCTCTAAAGGGTAGTTTGATTGATTGACTCGTTATTGTGAACTCGTTGTCACCAATATTATTATTTAGAACTAAATATAAATATTAATATCTCTGTCTATAAACTATTTATAATATATATATAAATAGTATTTGTTTAAATATTATATATATTTATATGTATTATCTCTATCTCTATCTCTATCACTTATTCACACTTCAGACTACTTCTGACACTCGATATGATTGAGCGATGATGTATAAGTCGGTGTCCAATCTCTGTACACTCTCCTGGATGAATGAATAAAGGGTTCTGGTGTTTGTCTCTCTCTCTCTGTCTTTATGTGTCTGTATCAAACCAAACACACACACACGATACGATGGATGCTCACTACTATCCTCCTTCTTCTTCTCCTTGCTCTCTTATAATTATTATTGGGTTGTCGTTGGTTGTGAACGCCAAGCCCCTTCACTGTGAACTAGTTAGTGCGGGTGAATGAATGTGTGTGTATGAGAGTGTGTGAGTGTAAGAATGAGGGTTTGAGTGGGTTTCAGTAGTTTCACACCATTCACCCACTAAAAATAATACCTTTTAAATTAAAATAAAATAAATTTCAAATATCCGTGTTTGTTTATTTCAAACGAAGTCCACAAGGACCAAATAGACCTTCGAAGTTCAAAGATATAGTTTCCAAACAAATAATAATAATTAAAGCCCAGAAGAAGAAGGACCACACAACACTTGAAATGTTTGGTTGACATCATTGTTCTCGATCCTTCGATTACATAATATTTGTTTGAATGTGTGTTGGGCAAGTTCATCGAATCTGAACAGTCTTGTTGTTGTGGACCCTATTTATAAATATCGTTTGGCGTCATTAATGAAGTCATTGTTATATATCCTCAAACTTTATTTTATCCTAATAATTATTTTAATATTATCCAATCATCCAAATATTACTATTGCTTGTTCATCAAAATTAAGCAATCATTCATCGTCTTCATCGTCACCTTCATCATTTATTTCATTATCATCAACTTCATCAACTTTGTCAAATATCAATCATATCAATAATAATAACATGGGCATTGAGAAAGCAACATTCGCAGCTGGATGCTTCTGGAGTGTAGAACTGGTGTTTCAGAGAGCTGTTGGTGTGTTGTCAACAAAGGTTGGTTACACAGCTGGACAGAAATTGAACCCTACTTATAAGGAGGTGTGCACTGGCACTACTGGACATGCTGAAGCCGTTCAGTTGGAGTATGACTCGGATCAGACCACCTACGACCAGCTACTCGATATCTTTTGGCATAAGCACGACCCGACCACCGCCAACAGACAGGGCGGCGACGTCGGCACTCAATACCGTTCGGGTATCTACTATCACTCAGAGGCACAGCATCAGACCGCCTTGAAGAGCAAGGAGAACGAGCAGAAGAACCACAAGTCACCAATCGTCACTGAGATCCTCCCCGCAGGCATCTTCTACGATGCCGAAGACTACCATCAGAAGTACCTTGAGAAGGGAGGTCAGTGCTCTTCCAAGGGTTGCGGTGACAAGATCAGATGTTATGGTTAAGTCGATTGATCAATCATTATCCACACATAATGTAAATAAAGTTCCAAGTGTATGAATTGTATGTAACATTGATTGATCGACTAATTAGGCGATCATTATCTTTATTCTTTGTATCTGACGATTGGAGATGATTCGACAATCAACAGAGTTGTGTGGTGGGAACTTCAAGGGTGTCCCATAAATTCAATGTTTGAGATAATCACAATCTGACATACTTTTGATGACATTACACAATGATGTAGACATTGCAAGTGCATTATTATAAAATTAATAAGTATATATATATAGGAGTAGTAGAAGTAGTGGTAGTTAGTTCAACACAACATGGATGACTATGATATCTATGGTGACTTTAGTAATGCAAATGACGACGATGATGATCTAAATGATGACAATGCAGCTGCAGCTGCTGCAACAACAGTTATAGACACATCAACATCAACAACTACTTCAAACAAGAATGTTGAAGAGCATACAGATGATAACATCAATGATGGTGATGAACATTATAATGGATCATCAGAACAGTTTGATGAAGTCAAGAAGGATAACGAGGATTACAGTACTACTGGAGACCATGATGGTACTGTCGATGGCGATGGTGATGGCGATCACATGGCACTAGGTGAGAAGGATGCAGCATCATTCTCAGAAACACATACAATCCAATCAATCGATGAGCATGACGATCATCACAATGCAGATGCAGAGGTAAGTTGTCTCTGACGATATAGTGGATCACTCAATCATTCAATCACTCAATCACTCACACATCTTTATAAATACAATGTAGAAGGACCTTGCCTTTGTTGATGAAGAGGCATCACATCAATCGGGTGATACTGCATCTGGTGAGGAAGCCAATCCAGCAGTATTCATTGGTGGACTTGAATGGGTAAGTTATGGTTATGGTTATGGTTGTAGTGTCGCCTTCAAGGATACCATTCTGACCTCTCCTATACGACAACACACAGTGGACAACAGAGCAACAGCTGGAGCACTTCTTTTCAGAGTTTGGCAAGCCAAAGACATTAAAGATATTCGAGAATGAGATCAATGGCAAGTCCAAGGGTTATGCATTCATCGAGTTACAATCAAGCGAGTTGGCACAACAGGCCAAAGAGAAGCTGGCCACAAAGTATGTAGAATCCGGCGGGGACTTCCAGATGCCACATCAATCAATCAATCCAGTGAGCACAGCACTAACATGGTCTGGTATACAATCAACAGGGAGATTGGTGGCAAGAGTGTTGTGATCAGATCAGTTCCAATGCACAGTTATCATCAGATATTACAATCGATCAAGACTGGATCGTTTAAAGTACAACCTGGTGGCAGTTCAGAACATCATCATCAGCACACTGGAGCTATGGTCAGCCCAGGCGGACGCAGTCGTGGTCCCAACAACAACAACAACATGAACAACAAACAACAACGTGGAGGTGGCCCACCTCAGATGCGAGGAGGCATGCCTGGCCGTGGCAGTCTCCTACAACCACCTCAAGAGTACATGTATCCCAATGGTCATTCGATGCCACCTGGCATGTCGCCTCGAGGTGGCAGGGGAATGCCTTACATGAAGTCATACAGAGGCGGACCACCTGGCGTTGCTCGCGGTGGCATGAGATATCCGCCACCACCTCCACCACACATGCAGATGCCGCCCTTCCCGCACCCCTCGTCGGGCTTCTACTTCCCAGACATGCCTCGTGACGACCGCATCAGACATCCATCCGACATGCCCAGAGACGAGTATCGTGACAGGGACAGAGAGCGCGACAGAGAAAGAGAGAGGGAGCGTGAACGTGAGCGAGAGAGAGAAAGAGAGAGGGAGCACAGAGATCGCGAAAGAGAAAGAGAGAGGGAGATGTCAGAGAAGAGGAAACGCGAGGATGATGGTGACGAACGACAAAAGGAGCGATCAAAGGAAAGAGAACGCGAGAGAAAGGAGCACGACAATAGAGACAGCAGGGAGCACAGGTCATCACACGAGGACAGAGAGCGCGAAAGAGAGAGGGACAAGGAGAGAGAGCGCGAGCGTGAAAGAGAGAAGGATAAGGAGAGAGAGCGTGAGAGGGAGCGCGAGAAGGAAAGGGAGAGAGAGCGCGAAAGGGAGGAACGTGAGAAGGAGAAGGAAAAGGAAAGAGAGCGCGAGCGTGAAAGAGAGAGGGAGCGCGAGAAGGAAAAGGAGAGAGAACGAGAGCGTGAGAAGGAGAAGGAAAGAGAGAGGGAGAGGGAAAGGGACAGACCCGTTCGAGACAAGGACAGAGACAGAGACAGAGACAACAGGGACCACAGAGACAACAGAGGCGAGCGTGACCATCGCGACAGAGAGAAGGAAAGAGAGAGGGAGAGAGAAAGGGACAGATACCCTGAGCGCTCCAAGGACAACAGGAGAGACGGCCGCGAGGTAGACAGTGGCAGGTCCAGCAGATCAAGGAGGGATGAGGAGATGTCCGAGGCAGACACTGAGCGTGAGAAGCGCAACAGAGACAGAGAGAGACGGTTCAACGTGAAGTCTGGAAAGTGAGGGATTGCCATCTCTCCATTGTCGACCGATCGACTTCATTCAACACACGTGTGGACGGATGGCATGACGTCAGTGATCATTCGCGCAGGACAACTACCCGGCCGGGTTCATAGATCAATCAGGTGACTGATCCACCATACAACAAACCACGAGATCTTTTCCAAAAAAGGCGAGCCATGTTGGGCTATTTGATCATCTGACTGATTGATTGATTGTTCAGTGCACTCACTCACCCAAGATGGGTGATCATCAATCCAATTGCAATAAACTCAAGGGTCCAATGCTTCATTGTAACTTAAACTCAAGTGTACATTACTTATATTATATGTTTATATCTCTCTCTTTGATAGATCAATAACATGTTGAGGTCTTTCATTAGTCGTTGTGCCAGTGTTGGCAGCAACATCATCATCAGATCAAGCAAGATACCTAGGATGACACTTGCAACAAACATACCATCATACCATCGCTATTGTACAATATCATCATCCTCTTCTTCGTCATCATCATTCAATCACAATGTCGATCAACAACGTGCCTCTGGAGCCAACGCATCACAAACACTTCATGATAATCACAAGCCATCATCATCGACAAGGCCAATGCCATCAACCAATCAACTAGCACAACAACATCCACATTCAGAGTACCTACATCAGGCAAAGGCATTGACTGGCATGAACATGATCAAGGGCAACAACTATGATGAAGCGTACAACAACTTCAAATGGACCATCCCCGAGCACTTCAACATTGGCATGGACGTCTGTGACAAGCATCTCATCGACCGTCCCAACCAGCCCGCCATCGTCCACGAGGATGAGAGTGGCAATGTAGAGAAGTAGGTACATCTTGGCTCAAGTCAGTCGATCCTCCACACTCACTCATTCCAATCATATGATACCTCTTTAGGATAACCTTTGCACAACTCTATCAACAATCCAATCAATTGGCCAATGCAATGGAACAACATGGTATTGCCAAGGGTGATCGAGTTGGTGTGTTGTTGTCACAGGGCATTGAGACTGCATTGTCACATGTGACTGTGTTTAGAATGGGCTCCATCTCCATCCCTTTGTTCACTCAGTTTGGACCCGAGGGTCTGGTATTCCGTCTAAAGAACTCGGAAGCCTCATGTGTTCTGACAGACTATGACAACCTGCCCAAGATATTGATGCTAAAGAAGAACCTCAGCAAATGTTTGAAGCGCGTCTTTATCTTTGGCCACAATAACAAGGGAGTGGAGGTGCCTCAGGACGACCCAATGTTTGTCGAGTGGAGCAAGGTACGTGACACCTTTGGCACAGAGTACACACCGGTCAAGACCAAGGCCGACGACCCGGCCCTGATCATCTTCACGTCGGGCACTACCGGCCTGCCCAAGGGCTGTCTGCATGGACATCGCGTGCTCTTGGGCCATCTGCCCGGCGTCCAATTCCCCCAGAACATGTTCCCACAGACTGACAAGGAGCTGTGCTTCTACACGCCCGCCGACTGGGCGTGGATTGGCGGCCTGATTGACGTGTTGCTCCCATCACTCTACTATGGTGTCACAGTGCTGGCTCATCGCGCCACCAAGTTTGACGCACACAAAATGCTCTCTCTGATGGACAGACATCGCGTGACTACATGCTTCCTGCCACCCACCGCTCTCAAGATGATGCGACAGACTGAGCTCGCGCCATACAAACACATGGTATCGATTGGATCGGGCGGCGAGAGTCTTGGCGACCAGTTGCTGGAATGGGGCCGCAAGGTGTTCAATGTCACAATCAACGAGTTCTATGGACAGACCGAGGCCAACCTTCTTGTTGGCAACTGTTCAGCCATTATGCCTACAAAGAATGGATCTATGGGTCGTATTATGCCAGGCCATACAGTGGCCGTTCTAGATGGAGAGGGCAATCCTTTGCCCGCCAACACAGTCGGCAACATTTCACTAAAGTCACCAGACCCCGTCATGTTCCTGCGATACTGGAACAACGACGAAGCAACCAAGTCCAAGTTTGTTGGACCATGGTTGATGACAGGCGACCTTGGACGCATGGACAGGGATGGTTACCTCTGGTACGTTGGCCGCGACGATGACATTATCAACAGCAGTGGATATAGGATTGGACCAACAGAGATTGAGAACTGCATCCTGAAGCACAGTGCTGTGGCCATGTGCGGTGTGATTGGCGCACCGGATGAGTTGCGTGGCGAGGTTGTAAAGGCATACATTGTGCTAAAGGATGGTGTGACTGGCAGCGATTCACTCAAATCAGAGATACAAGAGTTGGTCAAGAAGAACCTGGCTGCGTATGAATATCCACGTCTAGTCGAGTTCATCCAATCATTACCAATGACCAACACTGGCAAGATTATGCGTAAAGAGTTGAGACACCACCACGAACAATCAGTCAAGGCATCATCAATCAAGAAGTGAGTGGATGGATGTCTCGTAATCATTAATAATAAACATGATGTGTAAAGTATAGCTGATTGATTGATTGATTAGATATGTACAGTATTATTTACATACTTGATATTCGATGAAAGTCAAGGGAAAAGGCTGACTCAATGAAAGAGGTTGCGCTTGTTGTGTACCAGTGTTGTTCCTTATTGTGGCGTTTTGATTATTCAATGTTGGTACAACAGCTACAGTGTCAGTGTCAGGGTTTAGTTAGTTGGTTGGATTTTTGTTGATCCAGTTGGACCAAGTTGGAATTGTCTTGACCACTGATCTTGGCTCTTTTTGCACGAGCATCATACATCCTTTCCATCTCTCATCTGTAGGTTTGGCAATTGTTTGGCGGTCAGTACATGTATTTGAATGAGTGGAGTTCAATGTAAACATGAATTCACATTGTCCTTTAAGTAAACGATTTCATCCATCCTCTTGTCCGGTAATGGTTGTGATTGAGTCGTAGTGGTAGTTGTTGTTGTAGCACTGCCGTGAATATACTTGATTGGCAATTTGATGTTGAACTCATTCTTGAACTTGAGCCACCAGTCATCGCTTGGTCGACAATGTCTCTTCCTTCCAGTTCTATGCTCATACATCTCCATGGCCATATCGAGTATTTGTGTTTTAGTAAAGTATTGATTGTAGGCTTGTTTATCAAGGATGAACTTGGAGAGTTGTTGTCTCTTCATTTGTTAGAAGTAATTGAAAGTTTACATAATCTTCTCCTTGCAATCTACTCTTTTTTGAGGAAAAGGTGCCTGCTCTCAACAAATTCTTCTTACAAGCCTCCTTCTCTGTCAATCCAAGATTAGATCTTAACTCTTGTAGTACTCTATTATATCTAATAGAAGTAGGTGTATATTTATTTGTTCTAGTAATTGTATTCATTGGACGCGAATGTGAATGAATCAATCTGTGAAGGGTAACCCCTTCATTTTAAATGAACTTCTTTCAAATGAATGAATGAGTTCAAAGATGAGTAGTAGTGATAGAGAGAATGGTAATGAATGCTTCAAGTTGAAGCAATATGATCAGGCTAAGGAGTGGTATAGTAAGGCAATAGAGAAGGATCAATTGGATTATCTGGCATTGACAAATAGGAGTATTGTAAACTATCAACTGGAGAGTTATGAGTCGGCAACAGATGATGCCAACAAGGCAATTGCAATCAATGGACAATGGTATAAGGCTTATGTTAGGAAGGCAAAGGCATTGAAACAACTACAAGCATATAGAGATGCTATCGATTGTCTTGAATTGGCACTCTCACTACTCGAGAACAACAACGTAGTTGTTGACAAGACTTTGATAGCAATGATCAACACTGAGTTGACAGGTGTATATACTACATTGATTGGTAAGTATAGCATTAGATTGATGACTTGATGACTAGTTATTGACATGTCAACCAATCATACAGACACAAGGTACAAGACCATCACTCAAGGAATGGACGTGTATGTTGAGTACATTGATAAGATCAAGGGCAAGGGTGTGATGGCAAGGTGTAGCAAGAAGAGTAATCAAGAGTTGTTCAATGAGTCACCATTGGTATCGAGCATATCGTATGAATATATTGGTGATGACATGTATAGACACTGCTCTCACTGTTTGGCAACAGACTTGGATGTCAGACTCTTTGGCGAAAAGGACAAGGCCGTTCACTCTATGATCTATGGACAATCTCCACCGCCAAGACATATGAAGAAATGTGATGGCGAGGCTTGCAAAGAATGGTTCTGCTCTGATAAATGTTGTTTGGATGCATGGGACAAGTATCATTCGATTGTGTGCTCTCCATCTACACGCGAACACATTGATCAATTCCATTCACAATGCAAGAAGTACAAACAGACCAATCCATTGGTCATTCTAAAGATGTTTACAATGATTGTTTCCAATGTGATTCAACACAACATGATGATACAAGATGCTCTGTTACCATTCACCAGCTTCATATCCAATGGTCAATGGCAGACGGCACATGACGAAGAGATGCTCACTCTCATCAATCTGATGCTGTCGGAGAAGTGTTCGACGCGACAAGACCTCACAACAAACCTGTTTACAATCGAGAGATATAGACAGTTCAACGCGATCATACAGTGCAATGCATCAAGAATACATCCGCCCTCAGATGTACATTTGTTGGTCAATGACATGGTGGCAAAGACACCTCTCAGTGTCGACTATATCGAGTTGCCACCAGGTACAAAGATACCAATTGATGAGCTTGGCAACTATCTGGAACGAATGGATCGGTTATCTATCAATGGCAGTGGCCTATTCCCCATCACCAACAGTTGCAATCACAATTGTGATCCAAATGCTGTGGTCACCTACTCGAGCAACAACAACACGGTTACAATGCGCACATTGCGCCAGATAATGCCAGGCGACTCGATAGAGATATCCTACATTGATGAGGACCAGTCACGACCACAAAGACAAAGGCAACTGTTGGAGAAGTACTTGTTCCGATGTGGATGTAGGAAATGTACAATTGGAAGAGATTAAAATAGTATTAATTATAACAAAGATTGGATGATTGATTGATTATTATTTGATTGAACTTGATTTATTATTTACACACAACAGTCGTCGTCAACTGTAACTTGATTATTTGATTGATTGATTGATCTTGATGGGTCTGGATCGGTCTCGTTGGCTTTGGGACGGAATACTCATTGGGATGGATTGACTGACTTGACTGGGTACTCGTTGGCTCCATTGGGACACTCTTGATGGGCACTTCTGTGAGATACTCACTCACACTTGACCATTCCCATCCCTGGCACTGGCGCCAAGGAATGGGCTATGGGAGGCTTACATAATATTATGTCCACACTACCACCACGATGGCAGACTAGAAGGTATTTACCTCTTGTGTCGTTCTACTCCACAACACACATCGATATATCGTATACGACTTGTTGTTGTTAAACTGCGCAGCTATGCTGGCTGATCAGGCCAAACATTGAACCAAAGACATTGTAAGCCTCGTCTGCTGCATGGGTGGACTTATCACCACCACAACCGACCACATCCAACGAATGCATATCTCTCTGTTGAATTAGATCGATAAGATATGACGTCGAGTTGAATGGTGTCTTTGGACACTCGTCGTGGTTCAAACCGGGCAACTGGTGCACCACTGGTACGACTCCGAATGATTGAGCACGCTCATTGAATGTAGAAGTAGATTCTGCTCCAGAAGTAGTAGTAGTTGTGTGTGATCTAGAGAATCTTACCTCTCTTATGTCACGACCTCCTCTAATGCTTTTGCGAACTCTATCTCTTGCATTGTAATTGCTGCTGCTTTTGCAATTATTCTTTTGAAGTAAAGAGGATGATGAGTTAAACTGATTCATCTTCTTCAACAACAACAAAGATCTCTTTGCAAGTGATCTATTCTTACATTTTAAAGACGACCTAGTAGTCTTAATTTGATTGTTATTGTTACGAATTGTAATTAATAAGTTTACCATATTGTATTATGTATTATGTATTAAATAATTTATATTATATAAATATTATATATTATGTGTATAATTATTTGTATGTTTATAAGTTGATGGTTTGTTTGAATGAACGAAGAATACTGGACAAAGGATTGATAAACATTGTGTGCGTTTCAATTGACGAATTTTTTTGAGTGCAACCGAAACAAAGTTGGAGTTTCACGAATTCAATAAGATTCATTTTTGGGAACTTCCAACTATTCATTCTTGGTTTGCTTGTATGTGTAAGAGAGATAAAGAGATAGAGAGAATGATTTTGGCTAGCCAATCACTATTACCAGACCTACCACATCATGTACTTGCAAGGATCATACATTATAGTGTTCGCAATTACTTTGCCAATATAAAGTGGAAGTTGTCATTGTGCTTGGTGTGCAAGTTGTTTGCTCATCGTGTATCAACTCAACTCTCGACTCTCGATACCAATTCAATTGGATCGAGACCAGACATGGTCCAACATTTCATCAGTCCCCTATTCCCTTATAGACATTGCACGTCGATCAAGGGTCAGGTGTACTCACTCAACAAAGTACTGGAGAGTCTAGTGGCGAGTCAGGTTGGTCATCGATCACTCAATGACATGTTGTCACGCATCACTTATGTCGAGATAACATATAATATTCAATTGATCACTGATAAGTACAAGATATTCTCTGATACATTGTTTGGTGGTGTCAAGGACTCGTTGACAAAGTTGACCGTGCAACCCACTGGCTTGGGCAGTCCTCCAGACTTTATCAGACTGCTTGAACAGCTGACCCAACACAACTTCCCTCATCTCTGCTCTTTGACCATACTCTTCTCGAACGACATTGCACAGAATGACCTCGTCCTGTCACTTGTGGAGAAGGTGGCACCGACGCTCACCAAATTCACACTGGCCTCGGTGAACAACTCTCGCACCGCATCTTTCGACATAGCAATATGGCTCAAAGACATCGTGACCAAGTTCTTTAATCGAATGTTTAACTTGTTGTCCGCGCCAAACAATCGCTTGCAATCAATCAACATCAGGAAGCTGTATGTTGGTGATCTGGCATCATTCCTGCGTGGGCTCTTCAAACTTGGACACATCAAGAAGCTCAAGCTGCCCTCATTGTTAAACTACTCACAAGAGGAGATTGATTGTTTCAACTCTGGTCTCATTGACTTTGTCAAGTCGCACCAACTCACCATCGTCAGCACGCCCTTTGGTGTGGGGGCCGACCTCCTCGCTGCGATACTCTCCAAGCCAACATTATACTATCTTCGTATAATGCCACTTGCCATGACCAAGCTACCAGACACACTCACCAAACTGTCGATTCGTGAAGAGGTCTCTCCATCAGTGTTTACAACATTCATCACTACGAACTCAACACACAACCTTGTGCGACTATACTTGTTTGATCACAAGAACTATCTCAATGCCGACAACTTTGAGCCATTCATCAACTTCCTGCGAACGAGCAAGACACTGTCAACTCTATTCCTTGGCGATTACCTTTATATTACAGACGAGCAGAAGGAGACATTGATACCAGTTGTGATCAACGACACTAGTATCAACTCGATACTGATTGGAATGACTGAACCAGAGGATATTGACATTGATCTCAATGATGAAGAGGCTATAGAGGCGCGCACGACCAAGGAGTTTGATGACCTCCAGTTCCTATTCAATCAACTATCACTCAATCCCGTGTCCAGTCTGGACAACGTGCACTTTGAGATCACAGACGAGGAACTATTCCTCAAGATGATGGTGGATCGATCACTAAACACTGGCTCATTCATCGGACATTACGACTCTTATGAATGGTCAATGAAGTTCCACAGGGTCGTCCAATCATGATTGATTGAGGGCGCATTGAAATAAAATCGACGATCATTCGTTTCTGATCAATCAATTTGAAGATATATATAATGATGATGACTATTCCTACACTTCCCAATATTATAGTGATCAAGATCATTGACTATGGTGTGAATGACTACTATGCCAGCACATCATGGAAGCTAGCATTATGTTTAGTGTCCAAATCGATCATGACATGTGTGTTGCCTCAACTACCAATGTTCAATGCCAACATGTTTACAAGGAATGATGCAGTTCAACACTTCAACAGTCCCTTCTTCCCTTACAGACAATGTACCCGCCTAACAGGTCATATGTGGCACATTAATGCAATGCTCCAACAGCTATCATCAAACAACAACAACAACAAGAAGAAATATAATAATGAGATGATGTCACGTATAACTCAACTTGACTTGCAATATCTTAGCCTTGGCACTATAAGTGAAGGTACACTAGGCTCTCTGTTTGGATGCTTCAAGAGCACATTGGCCAAGCTTACGTTGTACCCTTCATCAAGTCAATATGAGTACTTGCCAAGGTTGCTGGAACACATAACAGGCATTAACTTTCCAAACCTCTCAAGTCTCAAACTAGTGTTCGTCCGTGGGATCACAGAAGTTAACAAGGTACTGGCGTTCTTGGAGACGATCTTGGCTAAACAGACTCTCACCAAGTTGTCAATCGTCTCATCACAAACCGAACACAACTTTGACGGTGCTATGCCGAGAAACCATGAGGCAACCAAGCTATTTGAACGAATCTTTGGCATCATTGCTGCTAAGCAGCAAGACAATCGTATCCAATCACTGAGTATTGCGGGTCTACATGTTGGCTGCCTCGATACATTCCTGCGAGGACTGAGCATGATCAAAGGCCTTAAACGACTCAATCTTTATTCATTCAATAACTACACTTATGATTGGATTGATCGGTTCAATAGTGGATTCACCGAATATCTCAAGTCATCAACATCAAAGTCCATCACGAGACTCAGCACTCCACTTCCAGTTTGTGATACAATAGTGTCGACCATCACGAACATGCGGGGAATAACAAGGTTGAGAATGATGCCTTTGGGAATTCCAATATATCCAGATACATTACAACAAGTTGGTTTCACGAACATGGTGTCCAACAACTATCTCACAAGACTGGACTTGGATATTCATCACTACTTAACAGAAGACAATGTTGATTCATTCACGGAAATGTTAAGAGCGAGCAAGTCATTGTGCCATTTAAATCTTGGTGATGTCAAACATCTCCATAGGAAGCAATTGAAGAAGTTGATGGCATCGTTGGTCGGCCAGACCAACATACAAACACTACATTACTCCAATAGTAGTATATTGGACTTTGATTATTCACAATATGGATCCAATGTAGAGTTTGATAATTATGTATTTCTACAAGACTTGGAAATATTGTTCAAACAATATAAGTTACACCATCAACAATCAAGTCTATGTAATGTACAGTACCAACTATACAATCCTCGACTATTCCAAATACCAAAGTATACCAACGACAATGACCATCTGGCCATTGGTGGTCTCTTCAGTGGACACTCAATCAATTACATCAATCAATATACCCTTTACTTCCACAAAGTCGACTTGTAATAAAAAGGTGATTGACCGATCACATTAGTTTTCAGTGCACTCCAATCATCAATCACTTTTTATAAATCTAGATTGATCGATATAAATAATGAATACAACAACAACAACAATACCAGACCTACCACAATATGTACAAGCCAGGATCATACATTACAGTATAGTCAACTTCTTTAGCAGTATAAAATGGAAGTTATCTTTATGTTTGGTTTGTAAACTGTTTGCCAGACATGTCTCCAAAGAGTTGTCCATGATTGAAGGTCGTCTACTCGCCAAGCCCGACATTGGTCAACATCTCACAAGTCCCTTCTTCCCCTATCGTCTCTGCACTGCCATCAACACAAACATCGATCACTTTCACTCTCTGATCACACATGTCCAGTCACAACAGCAACAACAACAACAGCAAGTAATAGTCAATACATTGTTGTCACGACTGACACGTGTAGATGTGTTCTCATTTGGCGCCACACCAATCAATGAGAGTAATGAGAGCACGGTAAAGAAGTTGTTTGGCAGTATCAATCAATCATTGAGGAAGATTACATTGCGCACACCCTTTGATAGCACAACTGCAATGGACACATTGATACTTCATGTACTAGAGCATCAGTATCCACACCTCTCAACTATATCCATTCACTTTCTCGATGGTATTGGATCATATGATAGTGTACTGTCGCTGTTGGAGAGATGCGCGCCCACCCTGACCAAGCTGAGCTTCTTCTCAATCTTCAACACTCGCCACACCGACATGAATGTGTCGCCGATGGAGCGCGAGGCCACCACCAAGTTCTTTGAACGAATGTTTGGCATCCTCTCCATCACAAACAGTCGCGTTCAATCATTGCTCATCAAGAGGTTGTACTTTGGCGAGTTGCGACCATTCCTTCGCGGACTCTACACAATGCAGCACATCAAGAAGCTCAAGCTGCTCTCATATTCATACTACACGCGTCCCGAGATGGATGACTTCAACACTGGACTCGTAGAGTTTGTGCAAACGCGCAAGCTCACCATCCTCAATACGCCATTTCCAGTGGGAGCCGATCTCCTCACAGCCATCATGTCCAATGCAAGCATCGTCCGTCTGCGAATCACTCCCTTGGCCATGGCCAAGCTTCCTGCCACATTGCGGAGCTTGATCCTTGACAATGAGACACCACCTACAGTGTTTACGACATTGATCACATTGAACCCAACATCCAACCTTGTGCGATTACTCCTGTTTGAGCATCGACACTACCTCACTGCCGACAACTTTGATCAATTCCTCGACTTTATGCGAACGAGCAAGTCGCTGTCCACGTTGTTCCTAGGTGACTACCTATTCCTCACGGACGAACAAAAGGTGTTGTTGATCACAGTGTTGGTACGTGAGACAAGTTTACAATCATTGCTCATTGGAATGACCGACCCTGAAGACCATAGTATGGTCACAAACAATCAGGACAGTATAATAGCACGCACTACAAAGGAGTTTGATGACCTCCAATACCTACTTTCACAGCTGGCACTATATCCACAGTCCAACATTGATCACATACTCTTTGAGATCATCGACCGAAAGTTGTTTGAACAGATGATGATTGATCGACACATGGACCTTGGCAACTTTGTCTTCCACTACTACCATCACTCATTCGCCATGAAGTTCCACAAGGTCAAGCAATCATGGCTACAATGACCAGGGGACCAAAAAGGTCGCACCAGGTGAGTGATGATCACCACGTGACAAATAAAATCCGGACCTGCTTCATCCTTTTCATTTGATCAATCAATCAATCAATCAATCAAATATAGATATATAAAGATGAATGATGAACCAATCACCCTACCTCACATTGTGTTGTCCAGGATCATACATTATAGCATGGTGGACTACTTTGCATGTCCCAAGTGGAAGTTGTCACTGAGCTTGGTGTCCAAGCTGTTTGCCAAGCATTCATTAACACAGAGGACCATCTTTGTTGGAAGTCTACTGTCCAAGTCTGACATTCGAGATCATTACAACAGCCCATTCTTCCCGTACAGATACTCTACAGGCATATTAGCAGGACTCAATCATTTGAAAGATATGATCACAAACAGTTCTTTGCCAGATGAAATGTTTAAAGAGGTGATGTCACGCTTCAACCTTTTGGCGCTGTACCAACTACCTTCACATGAATATGATAATGATCGAATGATCCAGTCTGTGTTCCGTTTGATCAGTGAACGACAATCGATCCACACAGTATACCTTCAGTCGACCATTGCGCGGCACTACCCTGCACAAGACCTCCCAATCAGACATCTCACCAGCATCACCATCATGTTCATCTATAACGTCGACAGTCTATACAACTCGATCTTGGATCTGTTGGAGCACAATGCGCCCAATCTAAAAAGGCTAGGATTCCTCTCGATACTGAGTTCGCAACAATCTGATTTGACCATCCCTTCACAGCACCATATGCACATGTCAACTAAATTCTTTGAGGGAGTGTTTGACATCCTGGAGAAGGGCAATACTCATCTAGACACGTTCAAGATCAAACGATTGCATCTGGGCTACCTTGGTCCATTCCTTCGCGGATTGCTCAAGCTGAGACATGTCAAGAGGCTCAAGTTGTCCACTCTCCCATCAAAGTTCTATTCGCAGCAGGCGTTGCAGGACCTGTTCAACTCGGGCTTCATCGACTATGTCAAGATGCTTGACCATCTAACAGTCATCCACACACCATTTGGCGTAGGCAATGAACTACTAGCCAGCATCTTGGCCAAGCCGAGCATCTTTAGCATTCAAACATCACTGGTGTCGGCACAAGGAATCATGTTGCCAAACAACATTCAGAAACTTTGGCTTAGGGATCAAACAACACCAGCAGCCTTCACATCATTCCTCAAGATGAATCCAAATTGCAACCTCTTACAACTGTTCCTGCATGATCATCATCATTACCTCATCGCCGATGACAACTTTGATCTGTTCCTCGACTTTCTTCGAAGTAACAAACGATTGTCAAGTCTCTACCTCGGTGCGTGCAAGTATCTCACCATCTTGCAAAAGGCCAAGTTGTTCGACATGGTCGTAAGCGAGACCAACTTGGAGTCGATACTGATTGGAAGAGAGAATCATTATGATGATCTCGAGCAAGGTCAATCACTGGATCGTGTTAGAGAATGCACTGAACAAGACTATGAAGGGATCCAACTCTTGTTTTGGACATTGGCATCAAGTCCTCAATCAAGAATTGACAACATCGAGTTTGACGTTGCCGATCGCTCATTATTCGCCGAGATGATCAATGGTCGTCTACTGGATACAGGTGACTTTGTTGGACACTTTGCTCCAAGACTATCAACCTACATCTTCCATCGGCTTGAGGGAGGAAAAAAATGATGGTTGATCAATGATGAGTGAGTGAACTACACTCATAAATCTTGATTGATCAATCAAATAAATATATTTGTAATGGATACAACAATAATACCTGTACAGCAGACATTGCCACGTCATGTACTGTCTAGGATCATACATTACTGCTTAACCAACTTCTTTGTCAGGACAATATGGAGTGGAGGCTGTCGCTGTGTTTGGTTAGCAAGTTGTTTGCCAAACATGTGTGGACAAGGCTGCCAATGCTCAAAGGAGAGTTGTTCACACGTACTGGCTTTGCTCAGCACTTCACCAGTCCACACTTCCCCTACCAACACTCAACAGGCTTGACACACTCGATCAGTTGAATTCACTAATGATCGACATTGATATCATTGTTGTCACAACTCACTCGACTGAATGTATTCCCGTATACATCTTCACTAGGTGAAGTGGGGCTGTATGGTAGTCAAGTCAAGTCACTGTTTGATGGCGTCAAGGATTCCGTAAGCTGACATTGCGCACTCCAATCGATAGCAAAGAAACCCTGCCCACTCTGTTGAGATACATCAATCTCTTCAATTATCCACATCTATCAATCATCACCATACACTTCTTGGACGACATTCAATCAAATAATATGGTGATTTCCTTCCTGGACAAGGTTACCACGACACTCACCAAGCTCAGCTTCTTCTCTTCGTTCAACACGAGTTACATGGACATGACCTACTCTAAAGTAGCCAAGCCCGACACGTCAATGTTCTTTGATCGCCTGTTCAACATACTGGCCAAACAGCATTGCTGTCTGCACTCCCTCCACATGAGAGATCTGTACTTTGGCGATCTAAACATATTCCTGCGTGGACTATTGAAGCTGACGCACATTAGGAAGCTTAAACTACTTTCCTACAAGGACTTCTACTCACCCAAGGAGATGGATTCCTTCAATGATGGCTTGATCGAGCTTGTTCAATACCGCGATCTAACCATCCTCAATACTCCTTTCACAGTGGGCTCTGAACTTCTATCCGCCATCCTAAACAAACCAAACATTGTTACCCTACGCATTACTCCATTGGTAATGAACAAGTTACCAAAGAACATAAGTAACCTTAGTCTACGTTATGATTTATCGCCATCAGCATTCACATCATTCGTCACATTGAACCCTATGTGCAACCTAGTTCGACTACACCTACCTCAGATCTATATCACTGACGACAACTTTGAACTGTTTCTCAAATTCCTTCGTAACAACAAGTCACTGGCGATCATATACATTGGCAACTACTTCCTCTTTAGCACTGAACAGAAGACCGCACTGTTGAGTGTGTTGGTGTGCCAGACCTACATCCAATCATTGCTATTCGGTATATCGCTCCAAAGTGAAGATCCCTCAGATGAAGCGGTCCCATCAGATGAAGAGAGAAGGCAGCGATCAATCAAAGAGCTTGAAGACCTTAGACAACTGTTTGTTCAGTTGGCTGCATATCCACAGACCAATGTTGACAACATCTACTATGACATTGCAGAGTTGAAACAATTCCAACAGATGATGTAGTTGCCAAAGAACAGGCTTGATACTGGTGACTTTATCGGACGATTTCACTCTTCTTCATCATCATACAACTTCCACAGGGTGGTAACTATTTCCTAATCTAGTAATAAATTGAGGATCTGTATCTGTAACATTGCGTTTGTGTGTTTGTTGAGTGTGATGCGTGCATAGGGCAACCACTTTATTCAGTTCCTTTGTCTTTGAATTCATTTATTCAACTTGTTCACACAAAAAAGAAAAGAAATAATAAGAATGATTATATATATATATATAGGTTATACATCTGTTAAAGTTTAAGTATATGTTTGATCATTTGCAAATAGATTGACCTTATACTTTAAAAGTTTTGCCAATAGAACCAATGAATCATTCATTGAAAACAACTACAGATAATTATTCAATCAAATAAGTATAATATATATTAATTTATTTAATTAAGAGAAAAATGACAACATTGACAACTTATAACCTACCTCATCATGTATTATCAAAGATAATTGGTTATAGTGTAAAGAACTTCTTTGCTATGACTAAATGGAAGTTGTCATTGTGTTTGGTGTGCAAGTTGTTTGCTAAACGTGTGTGGTCATTGATGACCATGCTCGATGGACGCTTGCTCACAAAGAGTGACTTTGGACAACACTTTACCAATCCCTTCTTCCCATACAAACAAGCAACAGGCCTCACTACATCACTAGAGCAGTTGAACACGTTGTTTAACATACATGCTGAGCACGTTGTGTCATTGCTCACACAATTGACACGCGTTGACGGGCCATCATACACTACGTTGATTGTCCCACTGCCCCATCACGAGAGTAGGATCAAGACGTTGTTTGGTGGCATCAAAGACAATCTGACCAAGTTGACACTGCGAACACCCACCGACAAGGCCGAGAGCCTGCCCACCCTGTTGGGATACATCAACAACATCAAGTTTCAAAATCTGTCCATCATCTCTATCTACTTTCTCGACGAGATTCAAGGACATGACAAGATCCTGACATTGTTTGATAACGCCAGTCCTACGCTCACCAAGTTGAGCTTCTTTTCAAACTTTAATACAAGACATATGAACTTGGAGGTGACCGAGCAGGTCAAACAGACAACGACCAAGTTCTTTGAAAGTTTGTTTGGAATCCTATCAAGAGAGCAGAACCATATTCAATCTATTCATTTCAGAGAACTATACTTGGGCAATTTGGTATCATTCTCTCGTGGACTATCAACATTGAAACATCTCGAGAAAATCAAGTTGATCACATTCTCATACTACACACAGATGGAAATCGATCACTTTAATGCATGCATCATCGACCTTGTCAAGTCCCGTGACCTCACCAGACTCACTCTGCCATTCCCAGTGGGTGCAGATCTTCTCTCGACACTCGTGGCCAAACCAAGTATCAACCGACTAAGAATGTCAGCGCTGGCCATGTCCAAGTTGTCAGACACTCTACACACATTTTTCTTGAGCTACAATACCTTGCCATCGGTGTTTACATTATTCCTTTCGATGAATTCAATGTGCAACCTGGTCTCTCTCAAACTTAACCAACATCATCTCTACTTGACCTCGGACAACTTTGATGCATTCCTCTTGTTCCTTCGAACCAACAAGTCATTGGCCAGTATTTTCCTTGGTGACTATGTATTGTACCTCTCGGACCAGGAGAAGAATTCAATCATACAAGTGATTGTTGGAGAAACAAACATTCAATCATTGCTTCTGTCAGTCGCCGACTCTGATGACCCAATGATAGAATTTTATGAGACAGAGATGGATGTTGCACTCAATATCAAAACCTGTTCAATCAAAGAGTACAATGACCTTGTACAAGTATTTGGTCATGTGGCTGACTGTCCCCAATCCAAAATGGACAATATCTACTTTACAGTGACCGACCAAAAGTCATTTGAACAAATAATGATTGATCGCAAGTTGGACTCTGGTGACTTTATTGGACAATATCATCAACATTCATGGACTTATAATTTCCACAGAATTCAATCAATCATATCAATTGATGATGATTTAAATAAATAAATAAATAAATATTTTGGGAAACGATAACACTTCTTTCTTCATTTCATTGTTCATTCAATTCACACAAATAGATACTCATACACATATACATATACATATACAATGAGTGACACTATTACTGTGCTACCTGACATTGTTCTGGCAAGGATCATACACTATAGTATGGTCAACTTCTTTGCGAGCTCCAAGTGGAGGCTATCACTGTGCTTGGTATGCAAGATGTTTGCCAGACGTGTTGCTAAACATCATCTTTGTATGCTCAACGGTCAAATGTTCAGCAGACCCGGAATGGGACAACACTTGGACAGTCCACACTTCCCCTATCGCTTCGCAACAGGTCTCAATGCCCAACTAGAACATATGGATGACCTGATCACCAACTACGAAGCACAACCCCAACAACTTGCGGTAATGCTGTCACGAATAACACGACTGGATGTATTCTCAATCGGTCCCGCACCAATCACAGAGTATGAGACAGAAGTAACAACATTGTTTGATGTCGTCAATAACACGCTACGCAAGTTGACATTGCGTTCCCCAGAAGACACTGATGAATCTCTGCCCACACTGCTAGAATACATCAATCGCAACCAATATCCACAACTATCAATCATCTCTATACACTTTCTCGATCACATTCAAGGACATGATCATATACTGTCGATGCTGGAGCACACCGCGCCAACTCTGACCAAGGTCAGCCTCTTTTCAACGTTCAACACGAGACACATCGAAATGGAGGTGTCGAACGAGTGCAAGGAGACCACCACAAAGTTCTTTGAGCGATTCTTTGGCATCCTGTCCAATGCGCCAAGTCACATTCACTCACTCCACATTAAGAAGCTGTACTTGGGCGACCTTAGACCATTCCTTCAAGGACTGTCCACAATGCAACACATCAAGAAACTCAAATTATTCACATTTCCATTCTACTCGTCGACAAAGATGGCCGAATTTAACGCTGGACTCATCGACTATGTAAAGTCTCGCGACATTCGCATACTCAGCACACCTTTTCCTGTGAGTGCAGACTTGCTCGCGACCATCTTTGCCAAGCCCAGTATCTTCCAGTTGCGCATGTCACCTCTGGTCATGTCCAAGGTGCCGTCAACACTCAGTAACCTATCCCTACGCAACGAGATCCCACCTGCAGCATTCACATCATTCATCACACTGAATCCAACATCCAACCTGGTGCGACTATTCCTGTTTGATCATCGACACTACCTGACCGCCGACAACTTTGATCAATTCCTCGACTTTGTTTGCACCAGCAAGTCATTGTCCAGTATATTCTTTGGCGACTACCTATTCCTCACGGATGATCAAAAGTCCAAATTGATTCCAGTGTTGGTGCGCGATACCAACCTACACTCGATACTAATTGGCATCACGGATCCAGATGATGTCGAGTTGGACCTTGAGCAGAACGATATTTTGGAGTCTCGCACTGCCAAGGAGTATGATGACCTTGTATTTCTGTTTGATCAATTGTCCTCTAATCCACAATCCAACGTTGACAATGTCCTATTTGAAATCACTGATCAAACGCAATTCGAAAAACTAATGATTGACAGACTTCCTGACACTGGTGACTTTGTCGGTCAATATCAAAAACATTCATGGTCCTACAACTTCCACAGAATCATCAAAGGGTCACATTAAACTGTCATAACAATCGTAATCTCCTACAATCCTACTACAACTTGTATTTGTATTATTGTATCTATTCCAGTCAATCAAAGATATCATATTCATAGAGTGTGTGATGGGTCATGTCGAGGATTCCAAAAAAGAACGTTCTGATCCATTTTTTGGGGGATTGAGGTTGGGATTTTGATGTTTTTTCAACTGCTGGAAATTTCATTTGAGCATTCTCCAATGACGTATCGGACCTTGATGTACCCACCATTAAAACCCTTGGCATGCACAAAACAACAACATCCCCACAATTGGATGTGATTGCCTCCCAATCCTCAATCTATCAACTGTTTTAGGATATTATTTACGATTTAATTTGGATTACTTAGAGTCTTCAACGCACCCACACTACTTTTCTTTACTCTCTTCCGACCGAACAAACCTGCTCCACTGCGACACGTGCTGCAACTCTAACAAGTTCACATTCATTCAAACATCTATCAAACTAAAATACCTTGTTGTACATTATACAAATATAATATTATTTATACATAACAAAATGCTCAGAGTTGCACTCTTGTTCACCATTTTCGTCTGTGTTGCCGTGGCCATCAACCACGAGAACAACAGACCAGTCGTCATTGACCACGGACTTTGGACCGAGGTGAAGAGCGGTTTCTACAACAAGAACCATCTTCCACCAATGGGTTTCAAGAGAGCCGCCCACCGCCAGAGATTCCCAGTCAGATCATTCTCCCTCGATGCTGTCCCAACCGCCTTTGACGCCCGTCAACAATGGCCACAATGTGAGACCATTGGCGCCATCCAAAACCAGGCTGAGTGTGGTTCATGCTGGGCCTTTGGTGCCATCGAGTCCATCTCTGACCGTTATTGCATCCAGAAGAACACTTCCATCCAGCTCTCCTTCCAGGACCTCGTCACCTGTGACACCTCCATGGACGGTTGCAACGGTGGTGATGCCTACTCTGCCTACAAGTGGGTCCAGAAGACCGGAGTTGTATCAGCTGAGTGCCAGCCATACACCATCCCAACCTGCCCACCAGCCCAACAGCCATGCCTCAACTTTGTTGACACCCCAGCCTGTGTCAAGAAGTGTGCCAACGACTCTCTCGACTACGAGTCTGACAAGCACCACGTCACCACTGTCTACTCTCTTCACCCAGCTGCCTCTGTCATCCAAACTGAGATCATGACCAACGGTCCAG
Source organism: Acytostelium subglobosum LB1 (assembly GCF_000787575.1). NCBI lineage: Eukaryota > Evosea > Eumycetozoa > Acytosteliales > Acytosteliaceae > Acytostelium > Acytostelium subglobosum. Next base: position 682,226 of record NW_012236527.1, on the reverse strand, counting down.
TTGAGGCCTGTTTCACCGTTTACGAGGACTTTGTCGGATACAAGTCTGGTATCTACGTTCACACCACTGGCAAGGACCTCGGAGGTCACTGTGTCAAGATTATTGGATGGGGCGCCCAAAACGGCACTCCATACTGGATCGTCAACAACTCATGGACCACCTCCTGGGGCAACCAAGGACAGTTCTGGATCAAGATGGGCGTTGATGAATGCGGTATCGAAAGTGACGTGGTAGCCGGAATGATCTAGAAATGGTGTCTGGATTGCTAGATTTAGATTAAATCAATAAATTCCGATTAACTTCGTTAATCTCATTAACATATTATTCATTCAACCTTCGACTTTGACACCATTTCTAGATCATTCCGGCTACCCCGGTCGACTCTTTGCATTCTTATCATTAATTAATCCAGCCAGTTCTGCTGGCTGGCCCAGATACTAAAACCAACTATCATGACTATTGTCTGGCATCTACGTGCGCACCACAAATCGATCAAATTCTGGTTACACCCTTCAAGGTATGGCGAGGATATCGAGTTGGTGAAACAGGCACGCAATCATATCACATTCAATCATAATGAAGTACATGATTATTGCCAGGATGTATTCCGTCCATTGGTCAATGAGCACGATGTACTATATGGCGCCAAGAACAAACAACCTACCGATCCTGCCAAGTTGGAGCACTCACTCAACTTCCTCATTCAAGTGTACCAGCTCTATGGCAAGATTAAAAAACCGCCATCCAACGAGTATTTGGATATTGGACATGTTCACTGGAACAATCTTGACCATGTGAGCTTGGGAATGGCACAACTGTAAAGAGGATATGAAACATGAGTTGGTCATTCATTCTCTCCAAGTTATTACATTGACGACATTGATTGATTGATTGAGTGAGCGCGCGATACTAACCCTCGCCCGCCAATGATCACATCAGACTCATGTTTCATATCCTCTTTACAGTAGTGCCATTCCCAAGCTCATATTACTCTCCATTGTTGAGAGATGGTACTACGCTCCCAAGTGTGAAACCCAAGTCATTGGACAACATGGAGTACATCCAACTACACGGACACCATTGAGATGCTCGACTGCCGACCCACCCATGCTCAGGACATTCCTTGCAACATTTCCCGTTGCAGTAATCAATAATAATTGTTGTTATTGTCTGTTCTTTGTCGCTTGACTATGTTATTATCTGCTGGTGGCCTATCTTGATTGGTCTTTAGATACTGCCCACGTAGATACTTGATCCAAACATTGACCTCTGAGTATTTCTTGATGATTGGTTTTGGCAGCCCTTCCAGGAGGTATCGAATACATAACTCTGACCCAAGTGCTTTGTCACGGTCTTGAACGTTTACCACTGAGTCAAGAAGATATTCCTTGACCATCATCAGATCGATCGTTGTCCTGTTCATTACATCATCTGTCCCACTGTTGATTGGCGTACTTTTGACGATCAGTTCTGCAATAAATATCACCACATCCACAGGGTCGTCCCATCGAGAGATGCATAGTAAGAAACTGTGCACTAACTTCTTTCTGGAGAGCATTATATCCTCAGACCATCTTGAATATAGGTTCAATCATACTCCAAAAGGATTCTGAGGGAATCGACATTCCAACTACCTGATGTTGATCCTGCCGTTGTAAACTATCTTTTCATTCAAGCACCGATTGGACACTTTGGAGAGGAGTTGACCTCTACAATCCTGGAGGCAGCTTGCCGACTTGGAATGACAGAGGGTGTTCACTTGATCGACTCGCCCCATAAAGTGTTTGTCAATGTTCGATCCGACCCCTCCAACATGACCAGTCTACTCTTGGCAGCACTCCAACGCGGCCATCTCACAATCTGTCAGTATCTCATTGATCGTGGCGCACGATTGACCGACTGGTCGTGGATCGACAATATCTCAAATGTTGATGTGATGATAGAGATGCAACCACCAACAAACAAGAACAAAGAGGATGCATTCTACGAGGCATGTAGCGATGGAAACATCTCCATGGCAATGATCGAATGGCATTGTGTGTGTCCATGTCATGATAGTCCATGTGATTAGAAATGCTTTCAAAATCCAGACCTTGTTCATCTGGGTCTCTAATCGATGCATCCGGGTATGTTACAAGGAATGACCTGAGCATGTTGGGGTCGGCCATCAAGGCAACATGGGTGAGTATCTCGATGGTGTCTATTGGGTATAGGTTGTGAAGTTGGATGTACTCCATGATGTCCAATGACTTGGGATACACTCTATACAGCATAATATTGTGTCCAAGTGGCACCCCCCTTGATACAAGTCTGTGAAACGATCTGATGAGCACTCTTGACCGTCCAGAGTGCCAAATGTACAGATGGTTGCCAGTCCAAGCAGCAGACCAGGTCTCTTCTTGTCCAACGAGAGGAAGTATCGAATGAATGACTCCAAATGTGATTGTTGGTATGACTGGCGCACATTCATAAAGATGCCATCTTGACAAATGATACAGGAAGGTGTGGTTGCCAATCGTTCGTTCGTGGTGTAACCGAGAGGATGACAAAGACCTTGAGGAATATCATTCCAACATCATTGAGTACTGACTTGCATGCTTGGAATGGCGGTACATCCTTGCCATAGAACTGGTACACTTGAATGAGGAAGTTGAGTGAGTGCTCCAACTTGGCAGGATCGGTAGGTTGTTTGTTCTTGGTGCCATAGTACATTGTGCTCATTGACCAATGGACGGAATACATCCTGGCAAAATCATGTACTTCATTATGATTGAATGTGATATGATTGCGTGCCTGTTTCATCAACTCGATGTCCTCGCATCGCAACAATATATTGAAAGGTCTATTGAGTAGTTGATAGATCTTTGTTAGATAGCTTCCTTGCCCACAAAAATCATCACTATCATCGTCATCATCATATTCGTCGTCGTCGTCATCATTTTGATACAAGTATGATATCAATCGTTTGAGTATTGCAGCAATCTGTTGCCAATCCATCTGAGACTCTATTGCCGATAATATATATTCCCTTGATCTTTTTGTCCTCGCTGCCATTGTGCGCGCAGTCTCGAGTGGCAGAAGGTATTCAAACATCGCCAGTCGGCCGTGTTTAAGTGCGATCAGGTGATGGTCTTGTCCAAAATCATACTTGACTTTGCCTGGATGATCCTTTCTTTGTATAATCATGTAGTCATGATAGTTGGGTTTAAGTATGTCTGGGTTGTCTAGTGCCTGCTGCTTGAGCAACTTGTATAAGTCGAGCCGTCCACATTTGATGATTGAAGAGCATTGCGTATCTGTTGGTGTCGTGGACTCGTTTGAACACTGCATAGGGCATCAACTCGATGAGTATCTCCAAACTATTCTGTGACCAATGCATCTTGTGACCTCGCATCAGACGCTCCACAAACACATAGTGAAACTGTTTGTTGCGCAACATAATCATTGCAACATTAAGCTCGTTGTACTTGAATGTCTTCTGATATGGTATCTTGCTCACGTTGACAATCCTCTTTAGCAATGTCCTGTTGCTTAATACCTCAACAATGACATTGTCATGTCTCTGCTTCTGTGTGTTGTTGTTGTTGTTGCATGAGTCTCGGCAGTCACACTTTGGGAGACCCTTTAAGTACTTGTGACAAGTCATCATCAACATCACCATCTCTAGTCTGCATCATATTGATTGTTTGATTGAAAGAGATATTAAGGTATATTTTATCTGTACATGTTGTTCATTGATCATCCTTTGAAAATGAAAGAATGAACAACAAGAATGATTGGGAAATGGAATTGTTGCATTGATTAAGGTACTGTATCAATAATGTCAATCTCACACAGGAAAAGTTGTACGATACAATGATCAGGTATCAATCAAGATTGTTATTGTCTGTTCTCTGTCGTTTCACCTTGTCATCATCTGTTGGTGGCCAGTCTTGATTGGTCTCTTTATTGTGTCTACTCAGATACCATATCCAAACATTGATTTCAGTGTATCTCTTGATCGCTTGCTCTGACAGTCCATCCAAGAGGTATCGAATACATAGCTCCTGTAATCCAAACTCTTTATCATGGACCCACTGGTCGAGAAGGTATTCCTTGACCATCACCAGATCGATCGTATGCTTGACAAATATATCTTCTGGCCAATAGTTGTTGGTTGTTGGTGGACATTTGACGATCAGTTCTGTAATCAATGTAACCAGTTCGACAGGATCGCCCCTTGGAGTTTTCGAGATGCATTCAAGTACACAATCCACCAACATCTTTCGACAAAGTACCATCTCCTGAGACCATCTTGAATATATGTTCTTGGCCATTGTGATGTTGCCAATCATACACGCCGTGTAGAATATATTCACTTTGTCTTTGTCTGTTGGTGATTTCATTTCAATAATCGCATCAAGAGAGGAGATTGTGTCCACCATAGTCCAGTCTATATATGTGCCATTTTCAATGAGGTACTGACAGATTGAGAGATGACCTCTCTTGAAGGCTGCACGGAGCAGTTGGGTCATGCACAATGAGTCTGATCGAACATTGACAAATACTTGATTGGGCGAGTCGATCAAGTAATGAACACACTCGGTCATTCCAAGTGAGCAAGCCACTTCCAGGATAGACTTGGTCAAATTCTTTCCAAAGTCTCCAATCGGTGCTTGAGTGAGAAGATAGTGGACCACTGCCGGATCAACATCACAGTCATGGCGTGGATTGAATATAGATAACTTTAAGAACCTTTTAGAGTAAGATTCAAAGTGTCCCAAGGTCATATGATCCACTCGATGATAAAGGCAATTACATTTGGAATTCTCCAGGATTCCTAGTCTCTCACACTCGGCAAACAAGATTGATCGAATGGCATTGTGTGTGTCAATGTCATGATAATACAAATATGAAGAAATGTATCCAATGTCTATATGGTGTCTGGTCAATGCATCGGGGTATGTTTCGATGAAGGTCCTGAGCATGAGTGGGTCGGCAATCGAGGCAACATGTTGGAGCATCTCATAGGTGTCCATTGGGTAAAGGTGGTGAATTTGGACGTACTGAATGATGTCCATTGACCTGGGCTTAACACTTTGGAGCCTAATATAATTCCCAAGAGGTACACCTTTGTAACGAGCATTTGATACGATCTGATGAGATAATTCGACCATGTCCAGGGTGCCAAAGGTACAAATGGTTGCCAATCCAAGCAACAGACCACGTCTACTCTTGTCCAAGGTGAGGAAGTATAGAACGAATGACTCCAATTGTGATCGATGGTATGACTCGCGCACATTCAAAAAGATGCCCTTCCTGACATATGATACCGGTAGAAGAGGTTGCTGATTTCTCGATCTCTGTGTGACCGAGAGGATGGCAAATACCTTGAGGAATATCACTCCCACATCATTGAGCACCCACTTGCATGATTGGAATGACTCGTTGGATGGTGGAACATCCTTGCCGTAGAGCTGGTACACTTGAATGAGGAAGTTGAGTGATTGCTCCAACTTAGCTGGTTGCGTAGGTGATAGGTTGTTCTTGGGGCCATAAAGTACATCTTGTTCGCCGATCAATGGACGGAATACATCCTCGCAATAATCATGGACATCATCATGATTGAATTCGATATGATTATGATCGACTGCCTGTTTCACCAACTCAATGTCCTGGCAACGCAACAATACCTTGAAGGGTCTATTCAGAAGTTGACTTATAAATGGCATGCCAGCTTTATCCAAGAATTTTATCAAATGTTTGAGTATCCATCTGTTGCCAATCGATATAATGCTCAAACACAGTACTATGTATCCTACCTGTGAATGAGCGTTCATTCTCGAGTGGTAAAAGGTATTCAAACATCTCACGCCGGCCCAATGACAGTGCAGTCTTGAGATGGTCATATCGATTATCGCCTTGGAAATCATTCTCAAACAAATGATAGTGTATGTCTTTGTTGTCGTCTGCCTGCTTCTCAAGTAACCTGTAAACATCGAGTCGTCCGTATCGGGACGCGAGCTGCATCATTCGCTGATGATGATAGAGCATTGTGTATCTGTATGCGTTGTGGACATGTTTGAATACTGCAATGGGCATCAACTCGATGAGCTTCTCCAAACTATTCTGTGTCCAATGCATCTTGTGATCTCGCATCAGACGCTCCACAAACACATAGTGAAATTGTTTGTTGCGCAACATAATCATGGCATCTTCGAGCTCATTGTATTTGTATGTCTTACTATATGGTATCTTGCCAACTTTAACAATCATATTCAACAATGTCCTGTTGAACAATACATGAGCAATGAAATTGTCATGCCTCTGCTTGTCCTCACTGCTATTGTTGTTGTTGCACGAGCCTCGACAGTCACACTTTGGGAGTAACGCCTTAAGTGCATGTGACAAGCCATCGTCACCATCTGTAGTATGTATCATTTTGTTTGTTTGTTTGTTTGTTTGTTTGATTGATTGATTGAATGAGATATTAAGGTAATTCAATTGAATTGAAAAATGAATGGTTGAATGGAGTGTTTGACATTCTCAAACCAATAACAAACACTGAAACAAACAAAAGAATGAATGAATTCTTGGAAAGTTGATGGTTGTACAACGCACCATTGTTGTTGGTTGTTGGTGGACATTTGACGATCAGTCCTGCAATGTAGGCCACAAAGTAGACAGGGTCGGCCCATCGAGTGATACTTTGTTTGGCATAGTCGGCCAACTTCTTTCGACAGAGCACCATATCCTGAGACCTTCTTGAATATAGGTTCATTGCCATCGAGGTGTTGCTATTGTTACATGCCTCGTAGAATATAGCCTCTTTATCATTGTTTGTTGGTCTTTGCATTTCAATAATCGCATCAACAGAGGAGATATTGCCGGCCCATGACCAGTCGAATCGTTCGCCACGATCAATGAGATACTGACAGATTGTGAGATGACCGCGTTGGAGTGCTGCCAAGAGTAGTCTGGTCATGCATGAAGGGTTGGATCGGACATTGACAAACACTTGATTGGGCAACTCGATCAAGTGAACACCCTCTGTCATTCCAAGTCGGCAAGCTGCCTCCAGGATTGTAGAGGTCAACTCCGTTCCGAAGTCTCCAATCGGTGCTTGAGTGAGAAGATAGTTTACCACGGCCGGATCAACATCCAACTCAAAAGGTAGTTCGAATGTCGATTCCCTCAGAATACTGTTGGAGTATGATTGAACGGTCATCTCATCCACTCGAAGAATAAGACAATCACTCTCATCATCTTCCAAACAACGTAATCGCTCACACTCGGCCAACAAGATTGATCGAATGGCATTGTGTGTGTCCATATCATGCCTCATCATTCTCTTGGATATGATATCAACGTTCAGATATTCTTCGTCATCTGGGTTTGTCTGTCCGAACAGTGCATCAGGGTATGTTACAAGGAATGACTTGAGCATGTTGGGGTCGGCCATCAAGGCAACATGAGTGAGTATCTCGATGGTCTCCATTGGGTACAGGTTGTGAAGTTGGATGTACTCCATGATGTCCAATGACCTGGGGCTCACACTTTGGAGCCTAATATCATGTCCAAGAGGCAGACCTCCTTCTTTTGAAACGATCTGATGAGCAATCTTGACCATGTCCAATGTGCCAAATGTACAGATGGTTGCCAGTCCAAGCAGCAGACCAGGTCTCTTCTTGTCCAACGAGAGGAAGTATCGAATGAATGACTCCAAATGTGATTGTTGGTATGACTGGCGCACATTCAAAAAGATGCCCTTCCTGACGAATGATACCGGCAGTAGAGGTGGCTTATCAATCGTTCTTGGTGTAGCCGAGAGGAAGGCAAAGACCTTGAGGAATATCATGCCCACATTGAGTACTGACTTGTATGCTTGTAATGACTCGTTGGATGGCGGTTTTTTAATCTTGCCATAGAGCTGGTACACTTGAATGAGGAAGTTGAGTGAGTGCTCCAACTTGGCAGAATCGGTAGGTTGTTTGTTCTTGGCGCCATAGAGTACATCATCTTGCTCGTCGACCAATGGACGGAATACATCCTCGCAATAATCATGTACATCATTATGATTGAATGTGATATGATTGCATGCCAGTTTCATCAACTCGATGTCCTCGCAACGCAACAACAACTTGAAGGGTTTATACATAAGTTGATCGATTGTGGCATGCATCCTGACAATCATCATAATCATAGAAATCGATCTCATCATAATACAAGAATGATATCAATCGTTTGAGTATTGATGTCATCTGTTGCCAATCCATCTTATTCTCCTCCACTGTTTCTCTTTTTCCTCGCATAAATGTCATGTACCCTTGCAGTCATTGTGCGAATAGACTCGAGTGCGCAACATAATCATGGCAACATTAAGCTCGTTGTACTTGAATGTCTTCTGATATGGTATCTTGCTCACGTTGACAATCCTCTTTAGCAATTTCCTGTTGCTTAATACCTCAACAATGACATTGTCATGTCTCTGCTTCTGTGTGTTGTTGTTGCATGAGCCTCGACAGTCACACTTGGGAGAAACGCCTTAAGTACTTGTGACATGACATCATGACCTACTGTAGTCTGTATCATATTGTATATATATAGGATTATCTTTACTTTTCCATTAGTGATCTTTCTTTTGAAAATGAACACAAGCCTCGCTCTAACAATGATCACTAATGGAAAAGCAGTTGGTGAGTGACGAGTTTATCAACCAAAGTCCAGCTGACATATATATATATACTCACGATTGTAAGAAGATGTTTAGATTCTATTGTTGTTCAGAATATATCAACTTGTCGAATTATTTCCAACTGACTTCAACTCATGATGGAGTAGGTTGATTATTAATAACAAGACCTTTTAAGTTAAGGGAATAGTATCCCCATTTATCCATGGAGCAATCTGAAGTGAGTGGATGTCTCCTTCAACATATTTATTTATTAAAATACAAATGATAATGTATGAGTGTATTGTAAATTCGGAATGATGTTGTTCAACTCGTTTGAGTCTGTTGTGAGAAATAACATTTGCATTCCTCCAGCCAACAACAGAATATTATTGATTGAATGTCCTTTTTTGGTTAGGGTCTGCCCATGGCCTTAAAGGGTGACCCTTTACTCAATCAAACCATTTTGATAGTGGTGTTCCTTTAGCCAATGGGATGTATCATTACTTAAATCTCAACCCTTGGGTACATGTAATATCAAGGTACTCAAAATTGATCAGTTTCATACTTTGGAGCTTTTGAATCATCCAATCAGCAATTGATATTCTTTATTAAGAAGGTTGAAACATGATCTGAGGCGGACACCGATGATGCATAATTCGGCAACATCAAACAACGAGTCAAATAATAAAAGATTGAACCAACTTATTCTGTTCCACTCACAAGACTCTAATTGTCAAAAGACACTTACACACAAAATATCGTATTTTGGTTGGACTTGTTGATCTTGGCATTAATGGCTATGATAACAGATCTCAAAAAAAAGAAGCCCCAAAAACCACACGTAAAAACAACCCTTGTTTTTGACACTTGGGGCTTTGGAATTGAATGGACCTCAGTCAATCACACTGACCTGTTTCAAATGTGCTCGCCCATTGACCACAGCCACACACATTGTGGTGGTGTTATAAACACTCTTAATCCTTGGTCAATACTTAGATTGACTGTATGATTGAATAAAGGAGCTGCCAGTTTGATTGACTGAGAGATGCTCCATGGTTTACACCTGTTCATTCCCCTCTACCACACCTTTATAAATGACCATTCATTCAGTGTTCAACTTCATCATCAGTTGAGTTATCATTCATTCAATCAAACTTGTAAGTAATAATAATAATAATATAAACATCATATTCCACATCAATATTATAATACATATTACTTTACAATCATGTAAGTCTTGACAACACTTACCTTTCCATAAACATCATACTTTGCCTCTGGGCCTTGGACTCGGATGAGTCATCCCCCATTCACAGTCCATTCATTCTTCGAATGATTATCAGACACCAAAGTCCCAAAGTTATATTAAGATTGTGACTATGACGCTTTGTTTAGTATTACCGATGTCGACCTAAAATCGACTGTTTTGGAAATACCTGTTGTCAATACTACTGTGCTACACATAATCAAACAAGGTCTATCACTCGCCAATCACACACAAATATTTGGGCCTGAAAAACATGCATCATTCTCTCTCCATTTCAGCTTTAACATCGAACCATCATGATGGTTTGGTGGGTTACCAGGCTAACATGGGGGGCAGAGTGCAGTTCTCGTTCTTTCACCACCCACACCACCTTGCATTATCACGATCCCAAAGAGCTACCTCTTTCAACATCACTATGACAACATACTATGTCTTTTCGATTCATCTTGCCAGAGTGCCACCATCCTGATGTTGATGATGTGGATGCGGGACCTGGCCTATCACTCGCCCTTCACACCGGGACATCGATGCACCTTCCTTCCTTCCCTCTTTCTCTCACACGCTAGGACGTGGCAGTCGAATACCATCAAACACACATACACCCATTCCAACCTTATGCAGTAATCGATACGACGACAATTGATGACCCCGGCCACAAGTGGTCCATCTCATCGACACCCGGGGGTCGTTGAACCCTGGATTAAAAGCAACATCATCATCATCACCTACCACTATTGTTTATAAATACTCTGAGGAGGGAGGGCAAGTGTGACCGAATTACCAAACCTTGTCGTCAATTGTTGTACATATACATACTTTGATAGCATCAACCAAGTTCAAACGTACACATCAATCAGATTGTCTATAATTAGTCGTAGAGTTGTAGTTAGGTCGACCAAGCCTACAATCATTATTTATCTACTCTCCAATCATACATATATACATACATATAGCCAGTCATCACAACAATCCAAACCCCTTTTATATATTTGTATACTGGACAATCATCATCAAGATCACACACACTCAACTATCAATCAGTTCAGTCAATCAATCAATCAGTCCACCACACACCAACCAACCACACACGTTCTCGCAACACATAACACTCATTCCGCAGACGTCTGATCGGATACACCACCCTATTTATCATTCCTGTCTCTTGTCTTATATCATAATAATCCAACCATTTCTATTCATTCAATCAATCAATCAATCAAACAACCAAACAACCAAACATTCCAACTTTATTTCCATATTTGTCCATTCATTCAATCCATCTATCAATTATTATTATTCAAGTTAAAAAGAGTAGTATTATTTATTATTATATATACACCAAACAACAACAATGCCAGTTGTATCTAGATCTAAATCAAGAAGGTCCAAGTCCTCCAACAATATTGGTACAGAGAATAGTGGAAATCAAAGTACTGGTCATCATCATACATCATTCTTTAGTCATATATTCGATAGTTTATTCCACGCGATCAAATCATCCAATCGCCATTCATCTTCAACAGACAAGTGCAACCAAGCCAATCAATCACCAAACGCCAACAACACTATCCGTCAACAACGACCAAAGTACCAATCAAGAATGAGCAAGCTTATGTTAGTCAACCACAACAATCACAACAACTCAACCAATAGCAATGGAAAGTCTCGCAAGTTTGAGGGCGTGTTCCCTCTGACCAACCTGCCCGAAGAGTTGATCATCCGCATTTCACAGAGCTTCAACTTGGACATGATCTATAACCTTAGTCTGGTGTCTCGCGACATGTACCGTCTGGTGCAGGATGTCGGTCTTTGGAAGTTCAATGTCGAGAAGCAATGGATGCCACAAGCCAACAAGATGTCCCTGCTGGCGCAGGAGGGTCTGACAGATTTCTCCTGGAAGAATTATTATCATCTTAGAGAGATCACATCCGGCAAGGGAGTTGTCTCGGCAATATCCCTTCGCATTAAGGGTCCTGGCCCATCAGCAAGATATCAACACACTGGAACAGTTGTTGGATCATCGATTTATTATATTGGAGGCCAAGAGACTCAGCTGAGACGTTTCAGCGATATATTCCGTTACGACACAGAGACACATAGATTCCACAGAGTTCACGTCAATGGAGGCAAGGTACCCAAGTTTGCCCGTCACACTTCAGTGTCCGTTGGCAATAAGATATATGTGTTTGGTGGATTCGATGGCTCTGGTGTCTACTTTGACCTCTCAATCTTTGACACTGAGACCTTCTCCTGGACCAGCCCAGTCGTTCACGGCAAGCCACCCCGCTCGCGTACCAACCACGCTTCAGCAGTCATTGGCAGCAAACTCTATGTATTTGGCGGCATCAACCGAGATTCCCGCTGGGAGCTGCAAGACCTGGACGAGTTCTACGTGTTTGATACACAGACAATGACCTGGAGTGAGGTCGAGGCCAAGGGCGACCTTCCATCATCCCGTTGTGGCCACCGTCTGGTCACAGTCGGTACCAAGCTCTACATGTTTGGAGGTGGTGCTGGCGACTCTTGGAAGGAGCGATTCAATGACATTCACATCTTTGACACGATCACCTCAGAGTGGCGCCACGTCCCATCCAACCAACTGGTCCAAGTCTGTACATTCAGCTGTGTTTTCCTCATTGGTCACTTGGTTGGAGTGTTTGGCGGCCAGCATCTGATCAAGGGCAAGGTCACCAAGAAGCTCTACTTCTTTGACACTATCTCTGAGACCTGGAGCAAGCAAGTCTTCCATCATGGAGTTCCAAGCCCACGCGACATGGCTAGTGCAGATGTCGTCGGCGACAAAGTCTACATGTTTGGAGGTTATGATGGTCGTGCCATGGATGATCTCACCGTAATGTCCTTCTCAACCGAACTCAGGACATTATTACAACACTTTAAACCTCTTACCAACATCAACCAACATTCAAAGTTGGAGATAGGTGTATCAGCTCAATAAATATTTAGAATATATTTATATCCAATCAATCAATCTATCAATTAAATAATCATTGATTGAGGGTGGGGTGGATTGATGGATTGATCGATCATATATCTAGGACCAAGATGAACTACAACTGAGTGATTATTGAATATTTATTGATGGATTGACCATAACATAATCATGTAGGAATGGATTGTTTGATGATCGGATTGGAGATAGTATTAACAATTTACTCAGAAGTTGCCTATCAGTTAAGAATTCCATGTATTCATCTTTGTATTCCAATACTTTATCTATAAATCTCTTTGTTGTAATCATTGAGTATACTATTGAATCAGGAGGTTGATATCTACCCTCTCCAATACTATCCATTAGATCTGCGTAGAAATGTGCTATATCATCATTGAATAATAGAGTCAAGTTATCAATCAACTCTTTTCTTGTTATCTTATTAAATCTATATTTGAAACATAATACATTCAATATTTCTACTATAAATTGTTTGTTTACTCTAACACCAACATAAGCCAAATCAATCTGTTCCTGTAATGTCGGTTTTCCTTTATGATCATTTGGTTTCCGTGGTAGTATTAGCTCCATATTATTATTATTATTCTACCTTTTAGACAATGAATTATTTGATTAAATGAATATACGTCCAAATTAGGTTAATACGATACTTGAAGAAGTTGATTGGTTTTGGGTTAGGTTGATGGGTAACTGATCGGAAAATGATAATCACAATGGACATGTATCGGAATATGATAATGCCGAAGTATATGTATTAACTGTCTTGTCCTTGGACAACATATTATTATTTAAATTATATTAAATTGGTTATATTGAGTATGTGGATGGGTGAAACTTGATCAGATTCACACAAAGAAACACAAACACACGCGAATATGATCAGGTGATCAAGTTCACACTCACCCCATGATGAGTTATTGTTATACACCAATACACGCATCAACCTCAACAAACAACATATAAACCCATGACACACATAACACAGATAAGATATACGTATATTTGATTGATTGATTGATTGGATTTCATTTGCAGTGGCACTCAAGGTTGTTGTTGGAGCTAATTCGGGAAGTGAGGAGAGTGAGGAGTGAGCAGGGTGATGGATGGATGAATGATAGGCAAAGGGCACACGCACGCACATGTCACACTACCAGACACATATCATCATCAATGCATTTGCTTGCCGCACAGGGACATCGCATCGCATCGCATCGGTTCCCAATCAACCAACTAACCAACCCTAACTAACCAACAACCATTAGTCCATCCATCCATCCATCCATGCATCCCCGGTTAATGATGATGATGATGATGATATTCATTATTAGTTATTGTTAATTGTTACTTTGCTGGGCATCTTTATTGACACCAAGTGTAACTGAATCAATCAGTGTGATCAACTCTATTGTTCCAATCTATTATACATACCTACCTTTAGTAATCTAATACTTGACGAAGTAGTAGTATTACCATACCCAACTCAAGGGTCACTCGTTCAATCTACCATCCATCCATCCATCCAACACCAAGATACATCATCAATCAATCAATTAATCAATCAATCAATCAAACTCATCAACACAACAATCAAGTAGCGATGATGGCTTCGTCTACAAAGACAATTAGCTCTGGATCATTCGTCAACAATAATAGAAGATTGTTGAGAGCTGATACCAGAGACAGTGTAATGCATACCTATCACGACGAGGAGAAACAAGGTCTTGTGGAACATGTCAACTTCTTACTTAGGAAAGATCAAAGACTGTCCACAATCATACCAATCGATCCACAATCAGACTCAATATTCGCCTCACTAGCAGATGGTGTAATATTATGGTATGTTTCATGATCAGTCAATCAATCAATCATCACATGGAATCATTCCACTAACTCATCCACCCATTTTAGTAAACTTATAAATGCTATTAGACCTGGAGTGATCAATGAGAAGGATATTAAGTTATCCAACAAGTTGAACATCTTTGAAAAGAATGTCAACTTGGATATATGTCTAAAGTCTGCCAGGACAATTGGATGTTATGTGATCAATATTGGTCCAACTGATTTCCATGAAGGAAAGGTAAGGAACCATTCCATGTCCATCAATCAATCACACATAACTAACCATCTCCAATCAATCAATCATTCAATATTAACAGAGACATTTAATATTGTCAATACTTTGGCAATTGGTAAAGTTGGACTTGTTGAACAAGGTGTCAAGACTGGCCTCGAGGGTCAAGGCTGAGATACTGGATTTGGGTGCGATGGATAATGTTGATGAAATGGTACCCGACGAGATATTGATAAGATGGGTCAATCATCACTTGGCCAATGCAAAGTCTGATCGTCGTGTGTCCAACTTTGCATCGGACATTCGTGATTCAGAAGTGTACATTATACTATTCAATCAACTTGCACCAAAGACATGTACGTTGGATGCACTCAATGAGCCAGACCTGTCCAAGCGCGCCACAATGTTCCTCGAGTCTGCTGCCAAGATTCAATGTCGAAAGTTCATCACTACTGATGACATTGTCAATGCCAATGGTCGTCTAAACATCGCATTCATAGCATATGTGTTCAACAAGTTCAATCAACTGGCTGATGAGGAACCAGTCATACCATCCGAGGTGATCAAGAGTGCCGACGAGAAGATCGCCGCCAACACTGCCACCATCGTTCAGATTGAGAGCGCCATCCAATTGTACCAGAGTCGTGCCCATGAGAGCAAGGAGAAGATTGATCAGATGCGTCGTAGGATCAACACGGTCAAGGTTGAGAACTTGAACATCCAAGAGAAGTTTGAGGACAAGGCCAAGGACTATGCACATCAGTGGGACCAGCAACGTTCGACCTACACAGTTCAGGTGAAACAGCTGGAGGAGGAGCTGACCGTGCTCCAGACCGAGGCTCCAATGACCGAAGAGCAGTTGCAGGAAGAATATGAGAAGGAGGCTGTCATCATCAAGCAGTTGGAACATGAGGCTATTGGACTATCGATGAACTTGGCTCAGATAAAGGGTCAGGTACAAGTTGCCGAGTCTGACAGAAAGGAGTGCGAGGTCAAGTTGGACAGTGCCAAAGTGGACTTGGAGCGCGAGATGTCTGTGTTGCAGGTAGAGATGGATGCTGTCAAGGCCAGGCTGGACGCCACTGGAATCACCGATGCCAAGAGGAAGCTAGAGCAGGCCAAGGCCGAGACCAAGCAGCTGAGTGTCAACATTGAGGGATTGAAGAAGGAGGAGAAGGTGTTGATGCACAAGCTGTACGATGCCCGCGATGACAAGAATAGGATAGAGAGTGCAAGACGCATGATCCAGGATCAACTGAACGCTGCCAAGGAGAACACAGACCGAGTGGTACGCACAAGGATTGACACTGAGCGCGGTATCGATAGTGCCACGAGAAATGTAAAGGAGCTAAAGATGGAGGTGGATCGATTCAAAAACGACACTGTCTACATCAAGAAACAGACCGAGGTCATCAAGGTCGAGACCAATGATGTCGAAGAGCATCTAGACACTTTGCGACGCGAGAAGAAGAGGTTGGAGATCAAACGTGAAGAGATCACCGAGGAGTTGAGCGAGAGGAAGCTGGACCTGGACATTACAATCACCGAGAAGAAGGAGTCTGTCAAGGCACTGCAGGGTGAACATCGCGAGGCATTGGGCAAGCTAAAGAGAGACTTTGATCGTGACAAGAATGAACTCTATGATGAGCGTGCCGAGATGAAGGTTGAGATGTTAAAGGCTACGACAGAGTTGGTCCGTGAAGCTTATGCCACCGAGAACGTACAGAGAGAGGTGGAGGTCATGGCTCAACACAACAGGTCATACACACTTGACATCCATATGGAGGGCATCGAGCGACAGGTCACTGAGGAGAAGATTGAACGCACGGCCAAGGAGAAGACCCGTACTCTGGAGCAAGTCGAGCTGGAGAAGCAACTCAATCAAGAGTTAGAGAAGGCCAATCAACAACTGATCGACAGAAAGCAGAGACTGAGAAAGAGTCTGGAGCAGGCCAGTATAGAGTTGTTGGCACAAGATCGCCAGACAGTGCGACTGGACTCTGCCAATGATGAGTTGCGTTCAGGCATCGAGGACACACAGACCGAGGGCAAGAGAGTGATGATCAGAATGATCGAGGAAGAGGCAGAGCTGGACAACAAAAAGTCGGAGCTCAGTGAGGAGAAGAGGAGATTGAAAGGTGTCGAGGCTACAATGTATGATAAGCAGAAGCAGGCGATTGAGACTGTCGATGTCAAGTATGGCCGAGAGATGCTAAAGTTGAACGCGATCGAGTCAATCAAGAGCAAGGAGCTTGGCAACATTGATCAACAGGTGGCACAGATGGGCGCCAAGCAACTACGTCTGGAGAGTCGTCTGGAGCGCACAAGAGCTGAGCGCAAGACCGAGCAAGAGTTGTTGGATCATTCATTGTCAGAGCGTGGCACTGCCGAGGAGAAGAAGAGAGAGTTGGAGCGCAAATTGATGGCTGCCATGGTGATGATTGAAGATGCTTCAAAGGAGAAGGATGGAGCTAACTTAGAGATGGAGGTCACTTCGATGAAGCTGAAGAAGGTCAAGGATGGCGCATCGGTCGAGAGCAAGAGAGCACATAGTATGCTGGCCACAAAGAAGGAGATGGAACAACGTCTGGCTCGTGTGGCAAAGGAGATTGCCGATAAGGAGTCCGAGGTGGAGGTATGGCGCGAGGAGCAGGAAGACAAGTCACGCGCCGAGATTGAAAGTGTGCGAGGTGTGTTGGCCAAGGACACCAAGAAGCGTCTATCACAGATTGAACAAGAGTTGAGTGAACAAGAAGAGAACCTGATGAAGAAGAAGGAGGCCAAGATAACAAGTATCAGCAACAACAATGCAAAGTTATTCAAGGACATTGTGAGAATGGGAGAGAAGAAGGAAGGTTCAGTCACTGAACAAGAGCCATCAACAATGTCATTCTGTCTAGGTTCATCGAATGGTATGATGATGGAGTAGTTCCAATCACCCGATCACTCAACCAATAAACTTAAGTTTGTTATATCATCCAATGAATGGGCTCAGGGTAATAGGTGGACGTTCGCGAACAATGTATTTATTGTGTATCAAAGGAAAATACTTCGTTTCCACGATGACGGTCCTCTTCGTCTGCCTCTACCTCATCTTCCTCCTTGATAATTGACAAGCCATCAATGTTGTGATTGTTGCTTCTGCTACTGTTGTTGTTGTTGTTATCATCTTCATTGAAACTGCTTGCCAAGGGTATCGAAGTATTGATTGGTATATCCACTGTGGTCGTGTCATCGTCTTGACTGCCGACACTCGAGTTGGTCTGGACATCAGCACCACTCATCACGACCACTCTTGGTATTGTGAGTGACGCGCCAAATCCTGCCTTGTTGATTGTGATCGTTGGGTCTAGTTCTGGAGCAGGTCCATCCGCCTCAGTCCTCGGTCGCTCAAGGAAGTATGTATGCATCTTTCGCTTCTTGATCGTTGTCTCTCCGCGATCCTGGAACACATACTTGTCATAGAGCAATGCGTATGTTTCGTGACTGACGTGTATCATGTCGGCCTTGCCCGAACTCTCCATTTGCTGTGCAATCTGTACGCTCTCGCCCCACAGTTGATAGTGGATCATCTTGATTCCTACGACGCCAGCCACTACTGGACCAGTGTGAATGCCAATACGCATCTTGATTGGTATGTTGTCCACGGTGCGTATGTTCTTGATGGCCTCGAGCATCTCGATGGCCATGTCTGCTACACGCTCGGCATGATCGCTGCGCTTCTCTGGACAGCCACACACGCAGAGATAGGCGTCGCCAATGGTCGCCACCTTGAGCACGCCATGCCTCTGAGCAATCTCATCGAATGTTGAATAGATCTCGTTGAGTGTCTCGACCAGCTGGCCCGGGGTCATGCGCGCGGCCATCTCTGTGAAGCCGACAATGTCCGACAAGAAGATGGTCACTTGCTCAAACTCGTCGGCGATCAGCTGACGGCCAGACTTCATCTGCAACACTACGTACATCGGGAGAATCTCTGACACGAGCTGCTCGGTCTCGCGACTGTCCTTGTCGAGCAGCTTGCCGTGCACCCAGTTCTGGCGTTGGAACAACTCCTCCATGTAGGCTGTGCTGATGTTGACAAGCACCACGGTCACCAGGTAAAAGTTGTGGCTGAGCATGATCTGGCGATCAGTCGACTTCCACAGCAGACTGATGTTGAATATGAACAGGCAGAAGGCAAACACCAGGTTGGCTGCAAAGAATCGGATGCCTGAAAAATTGTAACAGATTGTGAATATCATCATTATCGAGGACAATGTCAACGTCTCCAATGGTGCAGAAGTCTGTGCTGGCAAGCTTGCCAATCCAATAACACTCGATGCCATCATCATAAAGTACAATGATCCAATCACTTGGAAGTATTTCCTAAGTCTGTTTGTGTGATTGAGTGAGCGGGATAGTTCCAGCCAGGATTGATTGAGTTGATGAGATACAACATACCTGATTGACTTTGAAGCTGCGTATATATATATCAATCCAAAGAGACAGACACCAAATCTAATACCAGTGACTCGGTCGTAGGACAAATCGTCAAAGTCCTTCATGAAGAAGTAGTCGCCAATCGCACCCATGGCCAGTACTACGGTGGCGAATATCATGGCCAGTAGCACTCGCTTGTACACCAGCTTATGATAGTCGATACGGAATTGCTTCTCGACAAGGTCATCGCGTGACACGAACTTCAGCCGCAGATAGTCGATCGTGTAGTTCTTCTTGAGTTCGTTCTCAATGTTGGACAGTGAAGAGTCAGAGTAGATCACGTTGGAACCCTTGACTCCCTTGCCCAGGTCAAAGCTGGACATCTCCACCATGTCGCTGCCATTTGGCTCGGCCTGAAGGTCCATGTCGTCCATCGCGACGACGGTGGGTGCTCGGCTGGGTCGGCGGTCAATGATTGGTAGGTTCTGGAATGTGACCATGCTCTTCTTCTTGCCAAAGCTGTCGGCGCCATTGTTGGGGCCACCAACCAAGAGGTTATGGATGTTTGACGTGCTGGGACCTTTCTCCAATCGTTTGTGATCGCCTCCACTTGACGAAGCTGCATTTGGATCTGTCGCATTGGCTGCAGGTTGTTGCGGTTGTGAATGAATAAAGTTGAGCACCTTGGGCGGGATGACCGACGCAAAGATCGATCCTTTACGCTGACGACTGGACAGGGGTGGCTCGACCATGTTTAGTGCCGACGGTGCCATTGGAGAGCTGGAGAGTGGGGGCGGAGAGCTCTCGAGGGAGGTCACCTCAGAAATGTCGATGGGCGGGATGTACGGCTTGTTGTCGCGATGAAGTGAGAAGATGGTCGTGTATCGCTTGTCCAACGCCTTGGTCTTGACGAGATAGAACGTTCGCATCACTCCCTTGCCCTTGACCTGTATCTTTCCGCGGTCCTCAAAGAGGAAGTGTGACTTGAGCAGCTGTTGGACGGGCTGGCTCAGCTGGATCTTGTCGATTGAGCTGTGTGATGCCATGCGGCTGGCCGTATTGATCGTGTCGCCAAACAAATGCCAGCTGAGCTTCTTCTTGCCAATGATGCCGCCAACCACCGGGCCCGTGTGCATGCCAATCTTGACCTGGACGATACCGTATCGACGGATGATCTGCAGCATGCCAAGACTCATGTGAGCCACTCGCACGGCGTGGTCGGTGCACAGCTCAGGACAGCCGCCCACCACCATGTACACATTTCCAATGTGCTCCACCTTGGTGACGCCGTACACATCGGTAAGGCGATCGAACGAGTTGTATATCTCATTGAGCAGCGTGATGACCTGTGGCGCGGGCATCTTCTCGAGCATCGCGGTGAAGTTGACAATCTCGCAAAAGAGAACCGTGACCGGGTCGTAAGAGTCGACGATCAACTTGCCTGAGTAATGTCCTGGGTTGAGTGATGATGGTGATTGTGGGTCGATCGGAGCCTTGCGCGACATTGACGGTGTTGACTGAGGCGTGACCTGTGGTGAGAGTTGAGGTGTTGATGGTGCAGAGTTGCTGGGCGATGCCTCGGGCGTCATCGTCGACGATGACCCACTTCCAATCGATATCTCCACATGATGCGCTTCATACGATACTGATGGCAGTGTCTTGGCTTCAGTCGACACTATTGAATCCAACGTCTGTTCCTTTGATGACTCTAATCGCAGTCTCTGAACCACCACCGTTGGCAACATCTGATGTATAACCTTTCCCGATCTTATCCTCTGTAGTTTCAAGTTCTCCAATGTTCTAAACTTGTCTCGTATCAGTTGCTCTCTAAAGATGATGGGTCAGTTGATGAAGTCGGTCGAGTCATTGATCGATCCACACTTGGTACATACCTATATTGCGCGATTGATACAAGGAAGAACATTGAAACGAATATGAATAGTGATAGTAGTAGCATGGTAGTATAGTATATGTTAAAGGATATTATATAATAGATAAAGTAGAATACAGATAGTGCCACTGATGATATGGCCGCAGGCAGAAACGTCAAGCCCGAGGCAATCGTTATGGCCACGTACAACAATATCATTCGTCCAGGAATCGTTCGTATATCATAGACGAATAACAATGTAATACATGTTGCTACATCATCAGGTTATGGGTCAGTATCACGATGTCTCGCTTACTCGCTCTAACTCGCTCGCTCTAACTCACATACCTAAGAATGTTATTAGACATGCGTATAACTTCCAGAAACGCTTAAAGTAGTTGGTAAAGGTGAATATGAAGAAGACTAGTAGCATGCCTACGCCAACAAGTCTCGAGATGAAGGCGTTGATTTGTTGTTGTCTAATTTCGTCTGAGCTAAAGTCCAGATAATCAGGTATAAAGCCTGCAGGTATTTCTCGAGGTATTGATGTTGATGATGTTGAACTATTATTATTATTATTATTCATATCTTCATCTTCATCATCATAGAAGTAACTATATGGCATGTAGAAGGGTAGGGCATTGACATCTAATGGACTGATATAATCGACTATCAGTGCCAATGTCAAGACCATCGTGAGAAAGACGACGGCCATTCGAATCTGTCGGACATAACTATGATAATAATATGACTGGAAGTGTTTCTCCTCCTGTACTCTCGGGAATCTCAAGTCTAACCATGCCGTATACTTCTTAATGCCTGTCTCTGACTTTTTGACATCTGGAAGTTGGAACATCTCGTGTGTATATATATATTGTTTTGTAATTATATGTTTGTTATATTTATGTAGTAGTAGTACTGTTACAAAGTAAATATATAATATGAATGAATGTTATATGTTGTGTTGTCTTGTCTCGTTAACTTGACATGTGTGATTGATTGATTGTTTGAGTGATTGAATGAGTGATTGAATGAATGAGTAGGATTGAATGATTGAGATGAGTGATTTAGTTGATTGAAGTGATAATGTAATGGGATGGGGAATATAATGTAATGTGTTGTATATGTGTATGTTTTGTCTTGGGCCAACAACAGGGAATAGAATGACTTGAGACAAAGTCATGGGGTTCTTGTCGAGATCGAGCACCCTAAACCATGTGATGGTGCCCCCCTCTCTGACTTATGCATTTCGAAATTTTGATATGATTTGTTTGCAAAAGGGGCAGATCTGCCGCCAACTGATCAGTCAGTTGTTCCCCACTTCTTTTTTTGATCTAGATTGTGGTTCGATTTCCACTTATTGTACTTTCTGTTGTGTGAGTGTTTGTTTGATTGATTATGTGTATTAATTATCTAGACCTTTAATCTCTTCATCAAGAAAATAAATATATATATTTTTTTTATTTATTTAAATAAATAATTTAATAATAATCTAATAGAGACAATTTTTATTGTAATTTGGTGACCAAAAATATTATTTAAGTGTGTGAATACCTGATCATTAAGTATTTACTAACCATTATTGTACTAATTAATTTAAATATTCATACAGTAGAGATAAAAAATGTTGAATAAGTTACCTTTTGTTGTAATCAAAACACTTGGTGATATTTTATTGAGTATTGATGATGTGGATATTGATATGGATATATGGTGCCTCTTACAAACTTGTAAAAGAATATAAATATATTAAATTCATCTTTATTAATTCGAAAGTGTAATTCATATAGAGTAATATCTATTCAAAACAATTTAAAGACTGATTATAGTATCAAAATGAATCATCATTCTTATGGAACCTCTGATGTTGAATCAAATCTATTGCCTTCATCAGTGGATACAATCATCTTAAATAAAGACAAAACAATATTGGATAATAATATATTAGGAATTATTCAGAATGAAAATATTAAAACATTGATTCCTAATTTCCTTAATTATAGCTCTCTTCCACCTAACCTCCCAAAGAGTTTAACAACTTTATTTATTCTAGGTCAATTTAATAATATTTTGGATTGCAATATATTTCCAAAATCTCTTACTCATCTTGAAATAGATACTTTAATACAACCTATAAAGATCGGAGTACTCCCAGAGACTTTAAGGTACTAGGACCTTGGATATGTTTATAATTTTCCAATACTTCCAAACACTTTGCCAGACACTTTGACATTCCTTAGAGTTGGTATAAGCTTTAACCAACCAATATTTCCCAATTCCCTTCCCCAATCACTATTCCATCTTAGTTTTGGATCGGAATTCAATCATCCTGTTGATGGATTATTACCTCTCAATTTGAAACATTTGAAATTTGGTTCCAAATTCGATCAAACTCTAAATCTAAGTGATCAAAAACAACTTAAAACTCTTTTAATATATAGTTCAATTATTCCCAGTAGTCTACCAAAGGGTCTCCAAATTTTGGTGACCTCGTGTGTCTTTTGGAAATTATGTTCAAATCTTATTCTACACAAAATTGTATCTTTGATTGTACCATCAATCAATTGATAAATTAATAAATATGTAGGGAAAATTATGGTCATTGATTATTTATATTGAAGGTACTTGATATATACATTTGAACAAGAGTGCTTGTCAATGGTAGCACGAGTCAGTCCTTGGAGAAGATATCGAATACATTGCTCAGCCTCAAATCTTTTGTGAGTGATCGCCTCACCTAGGAGATAGTCCTTGACCATTGTTATGTCCAACTTGTCAGTGCTGCTGATGAGTGCTTCGTGAATGTTGTGATGTTGTGACTGTAGTGGTTCATCGGGTGGGCACTTGATCATCCATTCTGCAAACAATTCCACCACGTCCTCTCGATCGTAGGCCAAAGAGTGCATCGCAATCATTCCTAATTTCTTGCGTGGCATGTCGGTACACAATCGCTCGAGTATGACCTTGATCAAAGATTCATTGGATGATTGGGAGGAACCTATAAGAAGTCGTTCCTTTCCAAATCCAGTTGGACTTTCCAGCAAGATCATTTTGTCCAATGTCTCAATGTCCACCCTACTACCAGCCCAGATCCATGTGGTGCCACTGAACGTTGCCTCACATTGACCAATAAGATATTGTACCAGAGAGTGTCGATCATATATGAATGAATAATGTAGCAGGTTGGACATGATTGAATGATCCAATCTGATTGTACTATTGCTTGAGTGTTCAATTGATCGCACAACATCATCAGTCATACCAAAGGCACAAGCTGATTTCAATATCGACATGGTTAGCACTTTGTCAAAGCCTGCTGAGGGTGCCAGGAGCAAGAGGTATCTGACAACGGCAGGGTCCACATTCAAATAATCCCTGGGATGGAATGTACTGTTCTTCAAAGCATCTTTGGAGATTGATTGTACTTGTCCTAGTGTCATCTCATCGACACGATTAAACATCAAATCAATGCTCATTGATTGATTGGCACGAGTGAACTCGGCTTTCAATATTGATTTGATCGCTATGCATTTGTCTATGTCATGGCGATTCAATAGATCATTGATTGTGATTGGATCGAATCCATCATCCAATTCATCTTGTGTGGTGTCAATGAGCAGACGAGGGTGTGCTGCCAGGTATGCCCTGAGCAAGTCGGGGTTGGCCATCGAGGCAAAGTGAGTGAGCATTTCCATGTTGTCCAACGAGCACAAGTTGGTCTGATTGATATACTCTAGTATCTCCAAGTCCTTGGGGTACACTACCAGTGATGGAGTGTAAGGTTGCAGGGTGGGTGGCACCCGTCCCATCTCATGAACGATCTTCACCATCTCTATCGTGCCGTAGGTACAGACTATGGAAATACCAGAACGATAATGAGGGTCAAGTGTATCGAGTGATAGAAAGAGTTTAAGGAATGCGACCAGATGATCTTGTTGACATGGCTGAAGTATGTTCATGAACAGGCCCTTTATAATGAATGACTTGATTGGGAGGACAACATGTGTGACCAGTAGCCTGTAGACGGCGATGAATATCTTGCCAGCATCCGTCAGTACCTGATTACAGCATGCGTCACCATCAAGAGTCACATGGCGTGTTGACAGATGATAAAGTTTGAATACGTCGATGAGGAATATGAGTGATTGCTCCAGCTTGTTTGGATCGGACCGTTGCTGGTCTGCACTGTATAGTTCTGTGGTGCCATCGGTTGTTGGACGAAAGACATCCTCGCAATGTTGTCTCACGACTTCAAATTCTAAAGACACATGATCAATGGCAAGTCGCATCAACTTTATGTCCTGACACCGAAGTACCAACTTGAAAGGCTCGCACAACAGTACACTGAGTGTTAGTTGTTCGCCATCGGATCGATTGTATGACTTGATATAAGTAATCAACAACTTAATGATCGATATCATCTGGTCCCAATCATCAATGTCTATGAACCTCACATATGTGAGACCACCAGATTCATTCTGTCTCCAATGTCCTATTCTTCTCTCCATGCTCTGTGTTGTCTCATGTGAGAGTAGGTACTCAAACATTGCCAGACGGCCTTTTGACAGTGCCAATAGGAGAAGATCACTACTTGGTTCGTACTCTGTCGCCGTCAAGTCTACCGGTTGATGTACTTGTAGCATCTTATCAACATCATGTTGCTGCGACTCGAGCAGCTTGTAGATATCAAGTCGTCCATACAATGTAGCAAAGCACATCAATGATCGATGATGATACAACATGAGATACTTGTATGTATCATATACATGTTTGAATACCACAAAGGGCATAAGCTCGATGAGTCTGTCCAAGCTATTAATACTCCAATATAGTCTACTGCCACGAATCAATCGCTCAACCAACACATAGTGTAGATCTTTGTTGATGAGTAATACGGCATTGTCAAGTTGATGATACTTTGTGAATGATAACTTCTTGAATCTATGTTTACCCAATGTCACTATCATTCTAAGTAGTGTCCTATTACACAACACAGTATTGATAACCTTGTCATGTCTATCCTTTAACTCACAACAAGTCACTCTACAATCACACTTTGGTAGGTATGTATATAGTATCTTTGACAACTCTGTATATTGTTGTTGTTGATGTTGTTGTATTAACATGTTGTTATTGTATATTTATTGTTATTATCACTTGATCAAATTAATAATGAACCTTGGCCTCACACACTGCACCTTCCTTACCCTTGCCCTCGCCCAACAAAATCTCATCTATTTCGTTGAATGCAATTATTATGACATGGATTCATTGATTCTTGTTTATCTATTCCAAGTTGGACAAACATCATCATGCTTGTAGTAGATACTTGATCCAAACATTGGTGGAGTGCTTGTTGATGGTCTGTTGTGGCAATCCTTCCAGGAGGTATCTGAGACAACGCTCCGAGTTGAAAGTCAATCGCCACTTTGCTTGCTCTAGAATCTTATCCTTGATCACAGCCAGGTCAATGACCAGCTCTGGCTCGGTCTCGGACTCGGACTCGGACTCGGATCCGTTGGAGCTCTCGTCATATTCGTCTGGAGGACACTTGACCAACAACTCTGTGACGCATGACAACACATCAACTCGATCATCGACCAAACTACTCAATGCACTCTCATTCAGTGTCATGTGAGTGAGTTTGACATCTGGCCATCTCGATAGGATCACCTTCATCAATGGCAGATTGAGTTGAGAGCAAGCATTGTCAAACACTTCATCCTTTTGCTCGTCGGTCAGTTCTTGCATTGCAACCAATGTATCCAATGTAGCCACATCCATTGCTCCTGCACACTTCCAAGTTGAAGATCCAAACCTTGCGCCACAACCAATGAGGTACTGACAGATTGAGTGATGACCATTCTTGAATGCCTCATGCAACAGCTCTGACATTGAATAATCGTGCGAACGGAGTAGGGTAAAGACCTGACTGGGCGAATCGAGTAGTTGGACACACTCGGTCATTCCAATGGCGCAGGCTGATCTCAAGTACTTGATAACCATGTCGGAATCATTGACAGCAGTGGGTACCTGAGCAAGAAGATAGGCGACAACGGCTGGGTCGACGTCCCAGGTATTGCGAAGTTCGAACTTGGTATCCTTCAAACGATCAATTGTGAATAATTGATAGTATGGTACTGTCATCTCATTGGTGCGATCAGAGATGATGTCCAAGACAGTGGGGATCTGATGCTTATCCAACTCTGTCTGAATGATTGATTGAATGGTGGCACAAGTGTCAATGTCGTGCTTGGACATCATTGAATTGATTAAATCAAAGAATGAATCCTCTTGATAATCATCATCATCATCATTATCGTCATCATTATCATCATTATCATCGTCTTGATTATCTTCAGGTACATTAGTCCTGAACAAACTCTGGATGTCGTGTGCAGCCAAGAATGTCTTGAGCGAGTCTGGATCGGCCATCGAGGTAAAGTGAACCAGCATAGCCATCTTGTCCATTTGGTACCAACTGTGAGTATGACTGATGTATTCTAGTATCTCCACTGACTTTGGATACGCCTCGTTCAATCGAACATCCTCCTCATTGATGTTGCGAAGACCCAACCAAGCATAGGCCTTTCTAACCAATGTGATTGTTCCATAAGTGCAGATAGAGTTGAGAACAAGTGAGACATGCTTGTTGCCACTGTCATGTACTTTATCCAAGTCCAATGAGTGATCGAGGAAGAAGTGTACCAGTTGCTCCAGATGACCATCATCGCATTCCAGACGGATGTTGGCGTATATGGCTCTCATCAAGTTGGACAGTAGTCTTGGTTGGTCGTGCTGCGAAGACATGATCAAGTAGATGTCGGTGATCATCACACCCAACTTTGTGAACACCGTTGAGCATGATGGGAGCAACGTGCTGGTGCGCTCGACTTGACGGGCATAGAGCTCCAGAAGTTCAAAGAGGAAGACGACGGTATGCTCCAGCTCGAGTAGATCGATCTCCTTGCTCAACGGGAGATATGGTGCTGTTGCACTGCCACGAGGACCAAAGATATCACTGCAATAGTAATATAGTTGCTGGGGATGGAAGTCGACATACTTGGCGGCCAGACGTGCCAGCTCAATGTCCTGACACTTGAGCAGGAGTTCGAATGGGTGACCCAACAATCGACTGAATGCTTCTTTGTATTGCTCAATGGGTGTGTCCTTGCTGTAGTGCGACTCAATGTAGGTGATCAAAGTCCTAAGCATGGTTGACATGGCCACACGCTCGTCACTTGTGCGGCACACTGTATCCGTGTGGAATCTGTAGTCACCCTCTAGGATCCTGTCGTTCATTGATTGCTGTGTCTCGAGTGAGAGGAGATAGTTGAACATTGAGGGTTGGCCAACATTGAGTGCCAACAAGAGATGATCAGAGATGTAGTTGAAGTCATCAGCTGAGGGCGGAGGCGCGTCGGGTGGAAGGTCTCGTGCCTGAGTCTGAAGCAGCTTGTACACATCGAGTTGTCCATACTCCACAGCATACCTCATCAATGAGTGATGATTATAGAGCATCATGTATCTGTTGTTGTCAAGGACATGCTTGATCACTGCGTAGGGCATCGACTTGATGACATTCTCCAAGCAATCTTGAGTCCAGTTCAATGTGTCGTTGCGTAGCAATCGTTCAACAAACGCATAATAGTATCCATTATCCATACATGCTCTGACATCACTGAGTTGAGTGTAGTTGTACGATCTACCAGTATGATATCTTGGTCTTCCAGCGTTCACAATCCTTTTGAGCAACTCCCTGTTGCACAACACCTTGGCAATAACACTTTCATGTCTTTGCTTGTTGTTGTTGTTGCAAGTGTTACGACAGTCACTCTTTGGAAGTAATGTCTTTAGTACTTGTGATAATCCATCATCACAATCAGACTTTCTATTGGTCTGAGTCATTGTTTGTTGTTTTATGTTATAATAGTAATTGAAGAATGAATTCATACATGATTGATAGATATACCCTAGCAAGAGACACATTAGATATTACTATCCATCTTGAGAGATGAGGACAAAGAAGGAAATGAGATTGGATCAGTGACCAAGCAATCAAAAATCATGATCTTTCTCAGTGAAGGATCAGAAAAAACTGGGACCTGGCACCTCACTCGCCCATCAGTGATTGATATTTATTTTGGAACAAACATCATCAATCTTGTAGTTTAGGTGCTGTATCCAAACATTTTTGATGTAGTACTTGTTGATGGTCTGTTGTGGCAATCCTTCCATGAGGTATCGGAGACAGCGCTCAGAGAGGTGAGAGTCTCTTTTGATTGCATCTTCAAGAATCCCAACCTTGATCACAGCCAGATGATGAGTGGAGGAGGAGGTATGACCGATTTGTTCTGGCGGCTGTTGACAATTGACCATAAACTCTGTGATGCATGTCAATACATCGACTCGATCATGTTTCAAACATTCCATGGCATAGTTGGCAAACTTCCAGTCAGGTATATTGATCTCTAGAGACCATCTTGAAAGGATAAACTTGATCACTGGTTGGTTGAGAAGAGAACAAGCATAGTCAATCACTTGATTCTTCTCATCTTTTGTCAGTTCTTGCATTGCAATCAATGTGTCCAATGTAGCCACGTCACTCTCTCCTGCCCACCTCAATGTATCTGAATCAAACCTTGCGCCACAACCAATGAGGTATTGACTGATTGAGTGATGACCATGTATGATCGCTTCATGAAGCAGAGCTGACATAGAAGAATTCTGTTCTGATCTAATGACGCCAAAGACCTGATGTTTGGGATCGTCGAGCAAATGAACACAATCCATCATGCCAAGCGCGCAGGCAGACCTCATGATATTGACCAGTGTCTCATGATCAAAGCCTGCAGTGGGTGCTTGAGCAAGAAGATATGTGACCACATCTGGGTCCACTTCCCTGGTATCTATGGGATCGAAAGTAATATTCTTCAGACGATCTTTGTAGTGTGCGTGATAAAGTTGCGCAGTCATCTCGTCTGCCCGTTCATATATGATGTCAAAGAACTTGGGGATGCGTTTTCGATCAAACTCGTCTTGGATGATTGATTGAATGGTTGCACATCTTTCAATACTGAAATGTTCCATATGTGTTCGCATTGAGTCAATGAACGCTAAGTAGTCATCATCATCATCATCATCACCAGTAAACAGTCCATTGATATCATATTCTGCCAAGATTGTCTTGAGCAAACCTGGATCGGCAATTGAAATGAAGTGAATGAGCATTTCCTTCTGGTCCTCTGGGTACCAACCTCTCTGAATGATGTACTTCAGTATCTCCATTGTCTTTGGATAAGCGTTGGCTTTGTCCAAATGAATGGCCAAGTCGTGGTGCCGTCTTTGCAAATGAACGTCCATCATGGTAACTATTTCGATTGTTCCGTACGTGCAAATAGAGTTGAAATCAATCAACATTTGGTCAACTATGTTGTTGGCTTGAAGGAGGAAGAACTCAATGAATTCATCAAGATATTGTACATCGCAACCTTGACGGATGTTGGTGATGATGCCCCTCCTGATATATGACATGAGGGGTGGTGGAACATACTGCGATGACATGATCACGTATATGTCAGTGACCAGAACTCCATACTCGGTGAGCACATCAAAGCATCTTGTGAACTGTACTTCAGTGCTGTCCACATGGCGGCCATAGAGCTTCAAGAGTGCAAAGAGGAACTCGACTGTGTGCTTGAGCTTCTGTTGTTCAATCTCATCCTTTAATGGGATGTATGGTGCATTGAATGAGCCATCACCGTGATCAAAGATATAATTGCAATACTTGTAGAGTTGGAAGGCATCGAATTTCGGTACATACTTGATTGTTAGTTGTGCCAACTCAATGTCTTGGCACCTGAGTAGAATACCAAATGGATTGGTGTCCTTTAACAAGCAACTGATTGCTTGAGATGGAGTGAATGATGCGTCCTTGTTGCACTCTGTCTCAATGTATCTGATCAATATCTTGAGTATTGATGACATCGCCACCGGGTCACTGAAGTGATAGAAAGTGCGGGCAAAGTCTCTACCCATACGAATCCTGTCGATCATTGATTGTGGAGTCTCGAAAGAGAGGAGATAGTTGAACATTGAAAGTTGACCACGATTGAGTGCCAACAAGAGATGGTCAGAGATGTAGTTGGGATCTTTCCGGTGTGTGACCAATGGTGCCCGAGACTGGAGCAGCTTATACACATCAATTTGTCCATACCTCACAGCATGCATCATCAATGATTGATGATTATAGAGCATCATGTATCGGTTGTTGTCAAAGATATGTTTGAAAACGACATAGGGCATTGACTCGATTAGCAACTCCAAGCAATCATGAGACCAATACATTGTGTCGTTGCGTATCAATCGTTCAACAAACACATAATCGAATCTGTTGTTCATACATATTCTTACATCACTGAGTTGATCATATTTATATCGTCTATCCTTCAAGAATCTTGATCGGCCCACGCTCACAATCCTTTTGAGTAGTGTCCTGTTGCACAACACCTCAACAATGACACTGTCATGTCGATGTTTATTGATGTTGTTGTTGCATGTTCCACGACAGTCACACTTGGGAAGTGATGTCCTCAGTACTTGTGACAAGTCATCAGAGGTGGTTGTCTGTGTCATTGCCATTGTTTATGTGTGTGGTCTAAACATACATATATGTTTGTCTATTATGTATCTGTTTGTTGATGTTTAAAGAGGGATGAGAAGTGAATGTTTCCAACTTTAGTTGGTTTTTCATCCCTTGCCCTTACCCTTGCTCTCACTCTTACATGGATTCTCAATCCAAATGATTGTGATGTTGTTATGTACAAATATATTTGATATTGTAATCAGTCTTTACTAATAATATTTTGAACAATTTTCTTGATCCAGACATTGTTGATGTAGTAATTGTTGATGGTCTGTTGTGGCAATCCTTCCAGGAGGTATCTGAGACAGCTTTCAGAGTGATAAGAAATTCTTTTGATTGCATCATCTAGTAGCTGAGCCTTGACCACTTCCAAATGATTTATATCAGGATCGGTCGAGGAGGTTTGATCGTTTGATGTGTTTGATGACTGTTGTGAATGATGACACTTGACCATCAACTCTGAGAAGCATTCCAACATATCGACTCGATCCTGTTTCAAACATTCGAAGGCGTAACCTTTAAAATCCCAGTCTTTGAGTATGATATCTCGAGTCCATCTCAAGAGAATACTCTTGATCAATGGTAAGTTGAGATGAAGGCATGAATAGCCAAACACTTGACATTTATCCTTGTTGGTCATCTCTAGCATGTCAATCAAAGTATCCAATGTAGCCACGTCCATTGTTCCTACCCATTGGAATGTCATACCGCCAAACCTTGCGCCACAGCCAATGAGGTAGTGACAGATTGAGTGATGGCCATTTATAAACGCATGATGAAGCAGAGCTGACATTGTGCCCTCCCATGATCGAATGTCGCTAAAGACCTTACTGGGTGAATCGAGCAAATGGACACACTCCATCAAGCCCAAAGCACATGCCGACTTCATGGCATTTTCAACAATGGCAGTATCAAAGTCTGCTACGACTTGAGATAGAAGATACCTGGCTACAGCTGGGTCCGCCAGGAATGTCTCGGGAGAGTCAAACCTTATCCTAATCAGTCCATCTTTAGAGAATGTTTGATAGAGTTGCAGTGTCATCTCCTCTATGCGGTGTGAGATGATGTCAAAGATCTTGGGGCAGCGTTGCCGATCAAACTCTGTCTGGATGATTGATTGAATGATTGCACATTTGTCAATGGGGTGGAACTCCGTGGGTCCCACCGAATCAATGAGACCATCAATGTGGAGATCACCATCATCATCAGTGGTAAACAATGGATTGATATCATATTCAGTCAAGAATGCCTTGAGCATGTCTGGATCGGCCATTGATATAAAGTGAACTAGCATTGCCATCTGGTCCAAGTGGTACCAATTTTTGTCAACGAGGAACTCTAGTATCTCCAATGACTTGGGATAAGCTTTGTGCAAATATATATTATGGTCGAAGTGCTTACAAATCCAATCATAGCCTATTGTAACCATATCCTTCGTGCCATATGTACATATAGCGTTGAAATCAATCAACGTTTGATGACGTCCATTTGATTGATTGAGGTAGAAATCAATGAATTGTTCATGATAATCACTGCAATCTTGGTGGATGTTGTCAAAGATGCCCCTCCTTATGTATGACCGGAGTGGTGGTGAGGCGTACTGTGAGGACAAGATCACGTAAAAGTCTGTCAGCAGAACTCCAAACTTGGTGAGAGCCCCGCGGCAACTTGGGAACTGTACCTCAGTGCTGTCCACATGGCGGCCATAGAACTTCAATAGTGCAAAGAGGAACTGGACAGTGTGCTTGAGCTCTTGTTGATCGAACTCGTAGTCTGAGGGGATGTAGGGCGCATATTTTGATCTACTGCAATGATCAAATATAGCATTGCAATATATGCCAAGTTGTTTGCCATCTAATGCCACGTACTTGATTGCCATCTCTGCCAACTCAATGTCCTGACACATAAGTATCAGCCCGAATGGATGTGCATCCTTCAACAACACACGGAATGCTTGAAATGGAGTGATTGATGTGTCATTGGAGTAGTGCCTCTCAATGTATCCGATCAGTGTCTTGAGTATTGATGACATCGCCGCCTTCTGGTTATTGTTGGTATGGAAAGAGGGTACTACTCGTGAAACATTAAAGAAGTACCTCTCACTTTGAATCCTGTTGGACATTGATTGTTGCGTCTCTAATGAGAGGAGATAGTTGAACATTGATACCTGACCTTGAATGAGTGCCAACATTAGATGATCTGAGATGTTGTAGATATCTAATGGAGGTGTGTCCTGTGGAAGCTCTCGTGCCTGAGTCTCAAGCAGCTTGTACACATCGAGCAGATCATTCCTGACAGCTTCCATCATCAATGTATGATGATTATAAAGCATCATGTATCTGTTGTTGTCAAAGATATGTTTGAACACCACATAGGGCATCGACTCGATGACACTACACAAGCAATCTCGAGACCAATACATTGTGTCGTTATGTATCAATCGTTCAACAAACACATAATAGTAGCTGTTTGCCATACATATTCCAACATCATTGAGTTGATCATATTTATATCGTCTATGCTTCAAGTATCTTGGTCTGCCCACGCTCACAATCCTTTTGAGTAGTGTCCTGTTGCACAACACCTCAACAATGACACAGTCATGTCGATGTTTGTGTTCACCATCATTCATTTTGTTGATGATGTTGTTGCATGTTCCACGACAGTCACACTTGGGAAGTAATGTCCTCAGTACTTGTGACAAGTCATCAGAGGTGATTGTCCGTGTCATAGTTATATATATTATATATATATATATATATGTATGTGTGTATACTGTATGTATCTGTTTGTGGTTGTATTTGTTTGGAAGTATGTTAGGTATCAAATGATTTTAAACCCAAAATGTGGAATGGACCACTAATAATGTTGATGATGATACAGTATTACACTTTCCTGGGCCAACACAAACAATCATCTTTTGTGATTGTGTATTATATTATAATTATTTAGTATTATTGTCATAGTTATTGGTGGTAATAATGATACATCATCAGTCTTGAATATTATTGAAGTAGATACTTGATCCAGACATTGTCGATTGAGTACTTGTTGATGGTCTGTTGTGGCAATCCTTCCAAGAGGTATCTAATACATTGCTCAGAGTGCAATGACTTTAGTTTGATTACATCCACAAGGATCTCCTCCTTGATCTTAGCCATATAATGATTCAAGTCAGACTCGGTTGATGATTATTGTTGCTGGTCGCCCTTGGCTATAAACTCTGTGATAATGCCAACACATCGACTCGATCCTCATTCAAACATTTGATAGCGCAGTCCACAAATATCTTGTAGTTGATTCTGAAGTCACTAGTCAACTCATAGAGTACTTGGTCGATCATTTGTAGGTTGAGACAAGAGCATGCACTTTCGAAAATATAAAGTAACTCCTGGTCGCATTTCAAATCATGACGGTGCAACTCTACTCGCCTGGTTGACATGAGCAGTGCGAACCACCCCACACTGCTCAAGTCAACCAGGCGATCGTGTTACAATGACTGCAACACACATTGATCATCAACAAACGTCAATAACAACATTATATGTTTGATTATATATATGTTTGAGTGATGATGAATGATCAC
Source organism: Acytostelium subglobosum LB1 (assembly GCF_000787575.1). Taxonomy (NCBI): domain Eukaryota; phylum Evosea; class Eumycetozoa; order Acytosteliales; family Acytosteliaceae; genus Acytostelium; species Acytostelium subglobosum. The sequence goes on along the minus strand of NW_012236527.1, from coordinate 646,738 downwards.
ATTCAAACACACTCACACTCATTAAGACTCCCAAAAACATAAGTTAAGTTTCACAGCGGATAATTTGTAGTGAAGTTGGATACTCTGATCACAATGCAAGCACCTACCAACCAGGAGAAGAATATTGTATTTAAATTGGTTGTCACCAACTTGTATCCCAACTTAACAATGATCAAACATGTACTTTCCAGATGGAATATCAATGATATTGAACATAACCTAGAAGAACTGGTCAGGGTGGCTTTATATCATATGGAAAGTAATCTAGTTGATGAGTTGATGGATGGTCATAACAGAGTTGATTGCCAAGTGTCCACCACAAGACTACCACATTACATTTCCCTTCATTGGTACCAACGATGTGTCATTGGTGAAGGAGTACCTTCTAAGTCGTGCAATCAAAGAGCCTACTTATCGATTAACGATGTGCTCTGAACAGTGCGTTCGATACCTAATGAACGGACTGTCATCACAGGGCATCAAGAAGTACTCTAGTGTCAATGCTTGGGTCAAGTATCTTCATGGTCGTGATCAAGATAGACTACAATCAATCACGTCGTCTGACGACTAGACCAAGTGTGGAAACAAAAAAGAACGAACTTCGTCATCTCCAAACATCATTAACTAATGAATGAAAAGAGTGAAGGGTTATGTTATTTGATCATTCTTTATTTGTAGCCTACAGATACAACAACATACATATAATCAATGTCAGATACCAATGATATGTATCTTGTACTTCAACAGTTGTTACCAAAGTGTGACTGTCGAGGCTCATGCTACAACAACAATAACATTGACAAATATAGACATGACAGTGTCATTGTTGAGGTGTTGCATAACAGGACATTGTTAAGGAGGATTGTCAGGTTGGGCAGACCAACATACTGGAGGCATAGAACCTTCAAATATGATCAACTCAATGATGCACATGCATTGTTGTTGTCCAAACAACATCACTATGTGTTGATTGAACGATTACTCCGATGTAGCAACAACATCAATAGAATGTATTGGTCTCAAGATGCCATCATTGAGTTGATCCGGTTGATGCCATTCGTTGTATTCAAACATGTCTATGACACCAACAGATACAACATGCTGTACCATCATCCAACATTGATCGCAACAGCTGCAAGTGCTGGCCGACTTGATGTGTACAAGGTGTTTGAGGCACAGTCCAAAGACTACCCACTAGCAATTCCCTCGCCAGACAAGTACAATGACCATCTAATGTATGCGCTATATAGTTGTAAACTATCAATGTTTGAACATCTACTTGCGCTCGAGACCTATGACACGATGAGCCACCGGGTTAAGGATCCAGTTGCCCATCATTACAACCAACTTTCAACGACCAGTCGGCGGCGCACACTTAACGAACGCATTGAATTGGCAGCCATAATCAAGAAACTGATCAAGTACACAGAGACATACTACGTCAACAACCAGATCACACCGATTCGACCTCATCATGTGATCAGAGCAATGTTGAAGGATCCATTCTCAATGATATTGGAATGCGAGGACATTGAGTTGGCTCGACAGGCAATCAAGTATGCCCCGTTCGATCAGAGTCAGTTATTCAAACATTGCAGCAACATACTTGGCTATCACAACTGGGAAAATATACTTTATACCGATATCAAGAAGAAGATTGACCAAGAGCAGCTCAAACGTGGAGTGGACTTCCTCTTTGAACTGATGATCCTATATGACCGACCTGTCATCATACCGACTCACACACTGTTCCCAGCATGCAAGGAGGTGCTCACCGAGGTTGGTGTGATGATCCTAAATGTCTATGCCATCATGTCACCAGATTCACAGCCTGCACTTCACTCCATTATCAGAAAGAGCATCTTCACGAATGTTCGTCCGTCATGTGATCCATTACATTTGAAGCAATTCATTCGATACCTCCTCTCGCTCAACAACAAGAAGATCCAAGGACTTATACTTACACTGGATACAATATGTGCCTTTGGCACTGTTGAGATGCTCAAGATTGTTCACGAGTTATTGGTGTTAGAGTATGGACTCAAGGTGGATCATATTAGATTGAACAGAGTCTTTCCAAAGTCATTGGAGATGTTGGAGTACATACTGGAACATAACATGTACACGATGGACAATATGGCAATGCTTGCTCACTTTTCAAAGATGGGCAATCCAGACATGCTCAAGACTTTCTTTGCCAGATATCCAGGTTTGCTAGACGTAGAGTTGGACAGATCCGCAATCCTTCAAGTATTCTCCTGCCTTACCGACTTGGATGTATCAATCGTTATTCGATCAATCATTCAGACAGAGCTTGACAAAGCAAACAATGATTTTCAATTTGATAATATCACATATAGAATGGATGATTTGACGTTGCAACATGTTCAATTACTCCCTATCAGAGCTCTAAAGAACATCAAATTTAATACTCTGGATCCCTATTGGGAAGTGGATCCAACAGTGGTCAGTTATCTCATTTCAAAGGCCAACGTCGCATACTACTACGATCTTCTGTCCTCCAGCATACTTTATCTGGCTTGTTCACTTGGATTGGACGAGTCAGTCCAAATGGCACTTTCACAAAGTCATCTATTTGTTCTGAATACTCCATCAGCCATGCTTCACAATGCCTTCATGGAGGGCCACTACTCAATCTGCCAGTATCTGATAGGACGTGGAGCAATCTTTGATTCTTTAACATGGACGTGGGTTGGAGGTGAGGATGTGACAATCTTGGATACATTGATCGCAATGCAATCACCAACAAACAATGAGAAGGAAGATGTATTGTATGGAGCTTTAGACAAACTCAATCTACCATTGGCCAAGATCATACTATCGAGATGTTCACATGATATCATGATTGACAAAAAGAGGTTGATAACCTGCGCGAGTGACTGTTTGGAATTGGATCATGTTGATATATTGGCATTCATTGTAGAGTTGATCGTCAAGTATGTAAATGTAAAGAATCGAAAGGTAGGAAATGAGAAGCGTACATGGTTGGCCAAAGAATACATACTTGGCAGGGCCATCCACAGAGATAGGTGTAATGGAGAACGATGTATTCGGTACCTCCTGGAAGGAATGCCACAACATACCATTAAGCAATACTCAAGTGACAATGTTTGGATCAAGTATCTTATGGGCCGGATTCAAGACAGAATACTAGATGTGGATATCCAAACCAAACAAAGTGACAAGCGACAAAGTACAGGTACTCCATATATATGATCTGGTTGTTACCAATCAGTTTGTAGTCTTTATTCGAGGGTATTTGTGCGAGGGTATGTGGTGTGAGGGCAAGGGTAGGGTTTGGGTTGAAATGAAGCAAGTGTTGATTGTTTGTTCATTCAACATTGTGGTCAACAGATACAACAACATACAGATATAACAATCAACGCAATGACAGATACTAGTTGTAGTACTGTTACAGAGTTATCACAAGTACTTGTAAAGTTACTACCAAAGTGTGATTGTAGCGACACTTGTAACAACAACAACACAAACAAACATAGACATGACAGCATCATTATTGAGGTGTTGCGCAACAGGACATTGTTAAGAAGGATAATCAATGTGGGCAGACCTATATATTGAGATATTCAACTCTCAAGTATGATCAGCTCAACAGAGCCGACGATTTGTTGAGATTGAATGATCGTCACTATGTGTTTGTCGAACGGCTACTCCGCTGTGGCAACAACAACAGCATATCATGGTCAGAAGAAAGCTTGACGCTACTCATCAAGCTGATGCCATTCATTGTGTTCAAGCATGTCTATGACTCAAACAGATACATCATGCTCTATTATCATCGGGAATTGATGGTTGCCGCTGCCAAATATGGACGACTGGACTTGTTCAAGATCTTGGAGGCGATGGCTCAAGACTTCCCACCAGAGGATAAACGCACTCGCTCATACTCAAACTCCAAGGATGACTATTTCGTTCTGGCTCTTCATAACAACAGACAGTCATTGTTTGAATATCTGCTGTCGTTCGATACGAAAGACAGAATGGACAAAAGGATGGAATACATTTGGAGCTATCACATTATTATGACCATCAGTCAACGTACCCCAGATGATTGGCGAGAGATGGCAGCGATAATGAAGGCTTTGATTAAGCATATCGAGACACATTATAAGAAGCTTCAACATGCTCTACGTGTGTTTGGTCGATTGTTTGATCAAGATGTTCAATTCACGTTGGTGCTCAAATGCCAGGACATGGAGCTGGCCCGACAATGTTACAAGTATATCGAATTCGATGCTCATCAACTGAGCAAACATTGCGACGATATAACCAGGCATAGCAATCATGAACAGATTCCTCCCCTCAGTCCAGAGGACCTTGGCCCCAAGGTCGACTTCATATTCGAGGTCCTGCAACTCTATAAATGTCGGTTCACACGTGTCATTGATCAATGGCCAGCTTGCAGAGAGGTGCTCACGGAAATTGGAGTGATGATGCTCGATATCTACACGATTAGGACCAAGAATAACCACAATTTCGGGTTGGCCATCGCACGTCAAATCTTTAAGAATGTTCGCCAGGATGCCAACCAATCAGAGATGGTCAAGTTCATTCAATTCTTCTTCTCACGTGACATGAAAACCGATGATATTCGTCGGGCCATCATTGAGATATATGCAACCGGCACATTGGACATGGTCAAGATTGCTCTGGACATTGCAGGTAGAACTTGGGTCATGGATTTAAGTTGCTATGATATATTCCCAAAGTCGGTGGAGACACTGGAGTACCTCGTTGAGCATGGCATGCACCAAATGGCCAACTCGCAGGCAATCATTCACTTTGCCTCAATGTGCGATCCTGATGAACTACGGAAGCTGCTCTCAACATTTCCAACAATATTACCTCGTGGAGACGACCTTTCGAAGTTGGAGGATGATATCATGGATATCTTTGACAATCACAACATTGACACATGTTTTGCCATTCAATCAGTCATCCAGGATGAGCTGGTCAAAGCACAACGAAATGATACCTTTGATATCGTCACAATGCGTGTACATCAGATGACATTGCCACAGGTTCAATCACTCCCAGACGACACTTTGAACAGAATTACAATCACACCTCCAGATATTTGGAAAGTGGACCCATCCGTGATCAGCTATCTACTTTCCAAGGCATCGGCCTTGGACTTCGAGAGTGATCTCACAGAATCCCTCATGGAGGCTGCATGCACTCATGGTTTGACCGAGTGTGTTCACCTTCTCGACTCGTCCAGCAAGGTCTTTGTCGAGCTACGATCAAACTCAGGGACAATGGCTACGCTGCTTCTTGCGGCCTACAACTATGGACATATATCAATCTGCCAATACCTCGTTGGTTGTGGCGCAAGTCTCAAAAAAAACATGTGGAAGGAGGTGAATAGCGATGGCATGTTGGATGTATTGTTTGAACAACAACAGACACCTCTGACCCAGTCGGAGAAAGAAAAAGCGATGTACTTTCTCTGCTCCAACCCCAACTCATCATTGATCAGGATGGTCTACACGAGATGGTCTAAAGATATCAAACTCAATAGAGAGACATTGGTAGAGAAGGCCTTTAAATGTAAGAAACTGGATCGTGTTGATGTGTTGGCATGCATTACAGAGATGATAGTCGATTGTTCTCGATCCGAATCAAACAACAACATGTCGCGTAAGACTCGTTCAGCCACGGCCAGAGAACCAAACACACTACCATTGGTAAAGGATCATCTACTCAACTCTATTATAACAAAAAGCAAAGATATGCTTGGAGCAGTACAATGCATACGGTACCTTCTGGAAGGATTGCCACCACAGACCATCAAGAGATACACCAGTTCCAATGTGTGGATCAAGATATTTATAGGTAGTGAGCAAGAGCGACATGCGACATCAGATCAGAGGAGGACAAGAGTCAAGAGACAAAGAATAAGCATCGACACTAAACATACTTGATCACGTTGATCAATCATTCAATCCATCCTTGTGTGAGGGCGAGGGCGAGGGTAAGGGTTAGGGTGAGGGGTTGAAGTGAAGCAAGGGATGATTTGTTTGTTCATTCAACATTGTGGTCAACAGATACAACAACATACAGATATAACAATCAACACTATGACAGATACTAGTAGTAGTACTACTACAGACTTATCACAAGTACTTGTAAAGTTACTACCAAAGTGTGATTGTAGCGACACTTGTAACAACAACAACACAAACAAACATAGACATGACAGCATCATTATTGAGGTGTTGCGCAACAGGACATTGTTAAGAAGGATAATCAATGTGGGCAGACCTATATATTGGAGATATTCAACTCTCAAGTATGATCAGCTCAACAGAGCCGACGATTTGTTGAGATTGAAACGTCACTATGTGTTGGTTGAGCGACTACTCCGCTGTGGCAACAACAGTATATCGTGGTCAATACAAGGATTGATGTTGCTCATCGAGTTGATGCCATTCGCTGTGTTCAAGCATGTCTATGACTCAAACAGATACATCATGCTCTATTATCATCGGGTATTGATGTCGACAGCTGCCAAATATGGACGACTGGATATGTTCAAGATCTTTGAGGCGCAGGTTCAAGACTTCCCACCCGGTCCGCAACACTCGTATCAATCCTCCTCAGATGACCATCTCATTCTGGCTCTTCATAACAACAGACAGGCGGTGTTTGATCATCTTTTGGCACGCGAGACGAAGCAAAGCATGGATCGTAGGTTGACCAATTGGTCCAATATCATTCCTCCAAACATAGGCCTACGTTCCCCCGATGATTGGCGAGAGATGGCAGCAATACTCAAGACATTGGTCATATACATCGAGACACACTACAAGAAGCTTACTCAAGGACAATATGTGATCACGCGTTTGTTGGGTGATTGTCAATTCATGTTGGTGCTGCTCTGCCAGGACATGGATCTAGCACGACTATCAATCAAATACTTCCCATTTAATGATGAGGAGCTGACCAATAGCTTCAACCTGGAATTGCTTAACTATGATGACCTCAAGGGGATACCCATCGATCCCGAGCAGTTGGGACGCAAGGTCGACTTCATCTTTGATCTTTTGGAACTCCATAAACGCCCTGCCACACGCACTGTTGTTGAATGGCCAGCCTGCAGAGAAGTGCTCAACGACGTTGGCGTGATGCTGCTCGACATCTTCTCCGCATTGACACAGAACTACGACACGTGGATAGTCATACGACGAATCTTTATGAATGTTCGCCAGGATGCCAACCAATCAGAGTTAGCCAAGTTCGTTCAGTACTTCATCTCTCGTGACATGACCACCCATCAACTTTTTGATGGACTCACAGCGATAAGCACTTATGGCACATTGGAGATGGTCAAACTTGCGATGGACATCGTAGGAAGATCTTTGGACGGGAAGGATCTGAGCAACGATGATTCATTCCCAAAGTCAGTGGAGATACTGGAGTACCTCGTTCAGCACAACCTGTATACAATGCGCACCTGGCCAGTAATCGTTCACTTTGCTTCATTGGGCGATCCAGACCAACTTAGGAAACTGTTCTCAACATTCCCAACATTATTGATTGATAATCAAACCTATACTGCTGATGATCTTAGAGTGTATCAGGATGAAATCATGGAAGCTTTGGAAAACCACAGCGTAGACACATGTATATCGATCCAATCAATCATCCAGGCTGAGCTGGCCAAAGCAAATCGAAATGCTGACTTTAAGATCGTAACTGTTCAAGCATATCTGTCTACACTGCAACAGGTCCAATCCCTCTCTGACGACAAATTAAGGAGCTTTGAATACTATCCTAATGAAGAAGTTTGTAAAGTGGACCCATCCGTGATCATCTCAATTCTCTCCAGGGCATCCGACATCATCCTCAACAAGCATTTCGCAGAGGGACTCATGGAGTCAGCCTGCACATATGGATTGATAGAGTACGTTCACCTTCTCGACTCGTCGTCCAATCAAGTCTTTAAGGATATTCGATCAGACTCAGATGTTATGGCAAATCTACTTCTTGCGGCCTACAATCATGGTCAATACTCAATATTCCAATACCTCGTGGGTTGTGGCGCAAGACTCAAATGGTTCATGTGGAAGAGGATCATAATTTTTGATAACAATAGCATCATGTTGTTGGATATGTTGCTTGACCAACAGCAGACCACTCTCACCCAGTCGGAGAAGGAAGTCGTGATACACTCTCTCTGCTCCAACCCCGACTCATCATTGATCAAGATGGTTTACAGGAGATGGTCTAAAGATATCAAACTCGATCGAGATATATTGGTACAGAAGGCCTTTAAATGTATGACACTGGATCGTGTGGATGTGTTGGCAAGCATTACAGAGATGATTGTCGATTGTTCTCGATTAGACTCAAACAATAATATCCTGTCGTCCAAGACTCGTTCCGCCACGGCCAAGACTCCAAACACTCTGCACTCTGCAAAGGAATATCTTCTCAATCAGATTGTAGCAAGAAAGGACGATTACTATGATGGCTACTACCATATGTTTGGCGGAGCGCAATGCATACGGTACCTCCTGGAAGGGTTGCCACAACTGACAATCAAGAGATTCACAAGTGCCAATGTTTGGATCAAGATATTTAATGGTCGTGATAAAGACAGACAATCAGATCAGAGGACTACAAGTGTCAAGAGACAAAGAACAAGCACCAACACTAAACATACTTGATTAAAACATCAATCGTTTGTGTGAGGGCGAGGGCAAGGGCAATGGCGAGGGCGAGGGTTGAAAATGTTGGAAGTTTCACGAATGGATCATTCAACCTTGACAACAACAAATACAACAACATATATATACAATAACAATGTCACAGAGTACTGACCAGGTGAACATATCACAAGTACTTCAGCAGTTGTTGCCAAAGTGTGACTGTAGTGATACATGTAATAATGATGATCAACACAAACAGAGACATGACAGTGTCATTGTTGGTGTGTTGTGCAACAGGACATTGTTCAAAAGGATTGTGGACTCGGGCAGACAAATACACATGAGGTATTCAATGCTCAAGTATGATCAACTCAATGATCCATATCGAATGTTATCAAACAAACATAACTATGTATTTCTAGAACGATTGCTTCGAGGTCACAGGATGAGTTGGTCTATTGACGGCTTGTTGCTGTTGATGGATTCGATGCCATTCATTGTGTTCAAACATGTATATGACACAAACAGATACCTCATGCTTTATCATCATCTAGCATTGATGGAGTCGGCAGCAAAGAATGGACACCTAGAAGCCTTCAAGTTGTTCTGGGCTCAAGCTAAAGAGTATCTACGTATCAAAGGCACCAACAATGTCGACGATTATCTCATGATGGCACTTGACAATGGCCGTTCGTCATTGTTTGGTTATCTCCTATCACGAGAGACCAAACAGAGCATGGACAAAAGAATACGACGAAGGAATCATTTGATTGGCCAAACGACAAGAGAGATGTATAAATTCAACGCAGACACAGACATGAGCGATATGGCATCAACACTTGAGATACTCATCAGGTATATCGCACATCACTACAAGAAGGACACCTCGATCACGCCTGCTCAAGCAATCAAATGTTTATTGATTGAACCATTCACAATGATACTGAGGTGTACCGACATGGAGTTGGCACGTCAATATATCGAGTGTGCTCCATTCAATGATATTCAACTCTTCGATTATTGCAACAATATATTTGGTTCAAACAGCTTCTACCTCTACGACAACATCAACAACAATCAAATGTGGATCAAACTCGACCTAGAGAGGCTGAGGCACAAAGTCAACTTCCTGTTTGAACTTCTCGAGTTGTATGGACGTCAACTAAAACGCACTGCAGACCGATCTCCTGGAAGACAGGAGGTGCTCACCGACGTTGGCATCATGATCCTCGACCTGTATGTCGTCATGAAGGAATTTAATGAACCTCAAATCGCCTCATACATCACACAGGGCATCTTCATGAATGTTCGCCAGACTGATCGTCCACATTTGGTAGAGTTCATCCATTACTTCATCGGACTCGGCAAGACACCCAAATCAAAAGTACTTGGACTGGCAACAATATGTACCTTTGGCACATTGGAGATGGTTGAGATTGGTCATCAGTTGTTGGATAGACCCGATGGTGGTCTAGACGGCCATTCATTGGTTCATGATGATCTTAGGATGGACTATATGCTTCCAGCATCTCTGGACATACTGAAATACCTGCATGATCATAACATGTACGAGGGCGATGAAGTGGATGTGCTCAATCACTTTGCTTCAATGGCTGAACCAGACATACTTCAAGCATTCTTTGATAACTTTACATATGATTTATTCTCACCAGACGAAGATGATATTATGTCAAAGGTCTATTCAATCAGAGATGAGATAAGATACTGCTTGGTCGACAAAGATATTGACAAAAGTCTGGCAATTCAATCAATAATACAGCGCGAAATTAACAAAGCCGGCTTAAACATGGACTTTGACATCATCTCTGAACGTGCCCAAGATTTAGATCCGCGACAGATCAAAAGACTACCCATCCATGCCCTCAAGTACATCAGATTCAAGCCTACACAAGACCATAGTGTTGAAGTGGTCAGCTATCTTCTCTCACAAGCCCAAGCGGCAGAGTTGGACTGGGAACTTACATTCCAGATCTTCACATCAGCATGTGAACTTGGTTTAATGGATTCTATTCGCTTGCTTGAAACATCATACCCTGTATTTGTTGATATTCGAACAGACTCGGAATTGATGTCACAGCTCCTCTCTGTGGCCTTTGCTCATGGCCACTACTCAATCTGTGAATACCTCATTGGCTGTGGAGCAAGATTTACAATATGGCGGGCAGTTGGAGGTTTGGACGTGAGCATCTTGGATACATTGATTGCATTGCAAGAACCGACTATCAAGGAGAAACAGGATACGCTCAAAGGAGCATGCGACCAATGCAACCTACCAATGATCAAGATCATCCTCTCAAAATGGTATCAGGATATTGTCATCAACCGTGAGAAGCTCTCAAGGGATTTGATATGTAAAACCTCGGATATGAAATGTTTGATTCTGGATCGAGTTGATGTGTTGGCATTCATTCTAGATCTGATCGAGAATGCCCATCCAGAACCGTCTGCAGTCGTTACAACACATGTAACCATGGCAATTCTCAGGGTATTCCTTCTCGAGAAGATGGTTGCTCAGGATATCTGCTATGCGGAGCAATGTATTAGATACGTCATGGAACGAATGGAACAACGGACCATCGACAATTTCAGTCATAATGTTTGGACCAATTATCTTCGAGACAGACAAGAAAAGACAGACAAGAGAGTCAAGCGACACCAACACTAAACATTCTTGTACTCCTTCGACAATGTTTGGAGCATGGTCAGATATCCAAGATACCCAATCATAATATCCAAGTCATGAGAAAGAGAACAGAACAGAGCATCATACTTCCACAACAATACTAAATATACATCCATTCGACATCATGATGAGAACGAGAGTTTGGGTCAGGTCTAAATGAGGGCAAGGGTTTTGGTAATAGCGAAATGAGGGTGAAAGTTTGGAGAGGACAATGGTGTCATGTGATTGGTGATCATTTGATCAAACTACGATTCTACATTCAACCAATCTAACAAACAATCAATCAATCAATCATGTCCCACACAACTGAACTATCACAAGTACTTAAACAATTCCTGCCAAAGTGTGACTGTCGAGACTCATGCCTCATGATGGTTGGTGCAGATAAACAAAGACATGACTACTTCATTGTTAAAGTGTTGTGCAACAGGACAATGTTAAGGACTATTGTAAAGATGGGCAGACTACCATTCACCAATCATTTGATATACAAGTACGACCGATTGTTAGATGCACACAAGTTGTTGATGAACCCACATTGGCACTATTTCTTTGTCGAACGACTTCTGCGACAAGGCGGCCGCCACTCCATGCATAACATGAATCGCGACTGCTTGGAGAAGATCATCGAGACCATGCCCCTGGCTGTGTTCCAACGAGTCAGTGACACAAACAAACACATGATACACTATTGGGACAAACAAATGAAGTCGATCGCTGCCAGAAATGGACGACTCGATATCTATCAACACCTCCAGACACTCTCTAAAGACTATCCATGCATCTCGAGAGGTCACCCATATCGTTTCGACGACGATCTACTGTGGGCACTAATTCATGGCCGACTGGCAATGTTTGAATATCTAATGCCAAGCGAACCATCAGATTACATGGCCAAGAGGATTCAATCATGGTCGGATCATTACACCTATTATGAATTGGTGGTATCAGACACCTCATACGATCTGGAGCAGATGGCCAAGATACTCAAGATGTTGATAAAGTATGTCCTAGTATGCAACAAGGAACTCAACTCAATCATTGAGTTGGAACAAATATTGCGTGGTACATTATTCAAAATGATGCTGAACTGCAAGGACATTGAGTTGGCAGGGCTAGTGGCAGAACATATACCTTTCAATCATGGTAGACTATGTCATCACATTGAGACTACCTTCCGTCCAACCATCGATGGTACTGATGTACTCCATGGCCCAGACACGCATCCAACTGATCCAGCACAGTTGGAGCAATCATTCAAATTCCTGATCAAGGTGCTACAACTCTATGGCCATCCTACACCTCAAGTTCATAAACTATTCCCTTGGTGCCATGATATACTCAACAAAGCTGGTGTGATCTTCCTCAACATCTATGTGATCCTATGCCATTACGAGAAGCCACAGCTCAAGTCACATATCAGGAAGGGAATATTCATGAATGTTCTTCCTGCTGAGACATTCAATCAAACATACTTAAGGATGTTCATTCGGTACTTCCTCTCTAATGATATGAAGACAGATGGACTGATGCTTGGCCTTGCGACAGTGTGCACATTCGGTACTCTGGAGATGGTCAAGATTGCTCACTATACTGTGTCACGCTCACGCCATAGAGGCTCACCAAATGGCAACAACATCCATCTGGACTGTGTTTATCCACGATCGATTGATGTAATGGAGTATATTCATCAGCACAATTTACACCCAATGGATAACTTGGAAACACTCAATTTCATTGTTTCATTGGCTATCCCAGACATGCTAAGATCATATCTTGCATTGTATCCTCATATACTCACACTTGATGACATTGTCCATGAATTGGATATTAATCATCTTGAACGATATGATATTGACAGGTCCATTGCCATCAAATCAATTATACAAGCCGAGTATGATAGAGCTCAACGTTCTGAGACAATCCAATGTCTCAACACACGTGTTGGGGAGTTAACACTTGAAAATGTCCAATCATTCTCAAACCACGCGTTGAAGGCAATGTCTTTTGTACCATCCGAGGAATATGATGTGGACCCTGGTGTGATCAGATATCTCCTCTCTCAAGCACCCATTGCTGGCTTTGACAAGAAGAAGGTCATGTCACTCCTGGAATCAGCATGTTCAATTGATCTACGAGATTGTGTTATGTTACTCGACTTGCCCAATGATGTCTTTGAACAGATACGATCAGACCAATCAAGTATGTCATCCTTGCTACATGTATCATTCACCTATGAAAAATACTCATTGTGCAATCATCTAATGGACAAATATGGAGCACAATTATCTCTCAAGACATGGGATTGGGTTGGATACGAGGACATAGCCACACTGGACACCTTGGTTGCCTTGCAAGCACCAAACAACATTGAGAAAGCAGAAGTGTTCAACCGAGCACTCTTATGCTTAACAAGAATTGATCGAGAATGTCCAATCCAGATGGTCTAAAGATAGTACACAGTAGAGAGTTGCTGAGCAAATGTGGTATCAAATGCTTGGGATTCGATAGAGTCGACTTACTTCCATTCTATGTTGAGCTGTTTGTCAAGTCTCTGCCAGAGGCTCCAAACAATACCAATCAGCACAATGCACTTGTCAAGGAATCAATCAATATTACAATGGTCATGGAATACTTTCTGGACATGGCAATCACAGAGAACAAGTGGTATGCACATAGATGTATTAGATACTTATTGGAAGGACTTCCAAAGAAGAAAATCACTAATTATAGTAACTATTATTGGATCAGAGATATTAAAAAAGATATTGATAGAGAAAGAGTCAATAATCAAATCAACAACAATACAACAACTGTTGAAGTTAAAAGAAGATATAATAGAATAGAAAGAGTTAAAGTCAAAAAGCAAAGAACAAACAATGTTAAGTACTTACATTAACATCAAATAAATGTTCAACTCGAAGAAGACTAGTCTAGATGTCGCGAAGTGTGAGTGTGTGACAGATAGAATTACCAATTTTGGATTCCAACCAATCTGGTGTGTTCATGTTCCCGACTCACTCCTTCTCTCGCTTTGAGACCTTCAACTCAATTTATTTCATTTCCCGACAAGACATGAGGTGAATCCTGCTCTTCAAAGAGACACATAAATCCTTAGCACTTATTTTAATAAAACAAATAATAATATTTTATTATTAATTATATATAATTAGGTAACTAAATCTATGTATCCATATGCATACCCACCATCAGGATATATACAGGCAAACCCATCACCACAACAATATCATCCAATGAATCAACGTAATAGACAGGTTGGTTTGGGCTTTGTACTGCCTCCTCCACCAACTGTGATAAATGCTCAGTTTGTAAATCCACCAGGAGTACAAGTGACATATAATCCACAGACTGGTGCCTATAATGCTTATGATCAAAACTCACTAGTACTACCTTATGGACAAGTACCAATAGGACATCAACAACAGGGTGGAGCATTCCTTGCCAGTCCCTATGCTCCTCCACCTTCACCAGGTTTTTACTTGCAACAACCACAAGTTCAACCTGGATACAACCCAGCACCAACATCATATCATGGTCCACTCAATCCTTCAAACTACAACACTGGATCACCTCCACATTCATACCTTCACCCATTGACATCACAAAGAAGTCCTCGTGAATACTCTCAACAAGGTCCAGGACCTTCTCAACAACAACATCAACAACAACAACAACAACCTTATCAATCATATGATAATCGTCCCTCACAATATGCTCCTCCACCTAAATCAGTCAGTCCAAACCTACCAAATCCTCAAGAGCAACAACATTATAGACCTCCTCCATCCAAGTCCCCTGAACCTGCACCTAGACCTGCTGATCCAACACCTCCACCTCCAGTTGCTAAGAGAGAGAACAAGCCTCAATTGGCAAAGGAGAACCCTGTCCCAGCTCATGTGGCTGCATCTGCCCCTCCACCCTCAGGTGACTCATCCAGCAAGCCAGGATTGACCAACGATGCCAAACAACATAAGAGAGACTTTGCACTCAAAGAACTGTTGTCAACTGAGGAGAGCTACATTGACTCTTTGGAGAATCTAATCCTAGTCTACAAGTTCCCATTGGAGCGTGACCCTACTATTGTACTCGAGCCTCATCAGATCTCTACAATCTTCTCCAATGTAGAAGAACTATTGGTAGTTAGCAAGGACCTACATTTGGAGTTGAAGCGTAGATTTGATATGCCACCAGAGAAGAGAGTGATTGGTGATATCTACATCGAAAAGGCAGCAGAGATGAAGAAATACGTCACTTATATCAACAACTACGAGCGATCAATGCAAGAGCTACAACTTGTTGAAGAGAAGTATCCAAACTTCTTCAGGAACATCCAAAAGGATAACCAATACTCGTTGGATATGTACGTATCGTTAGGATCTTTGATTGATTGATCATGTACTAACATCGCCATCCAAATAGTCAGAGTTTGTTGATCATGCCGGTGCAGAGAATACCAAGGTATGAGTTGTTGTTAAAGAACTTGTTGCAGAATACCAATCCAGATCATCTAGGCTATGAAGACCTCACCAAGGCTTTGGCAAGCATCAGAGAGATCAATGCCTATATCAACAACAACAAGAAGTTACAAGATAACCAAGACAGAGTGGTGACCATCCGTGACCAACTCAAAGGATGTCCTGTATGTATATGTTTGATTGATTGAATGATTGAATCAATGATTGACTGACACCCTACTACTTGATACAGAACACATTTGTCAATCCATCAAGAAGATGGATTAAAGAGGGTGTCCTCAATACAGCATGCAGTAGCAAGAAGTACAATGGAATGTTCATGGTGTACTTGTTCAACGACATCATCGTCCTGGCCAAGCCTACTCTATTCTCGCACAAGAGGACAAAGAAGTTTGAGTATCTCCTAGAGATACACTTGAACAAGAGCGAGTTCAAGATGCTAGAGGGTAAGTAGAGGAAGCACGACGATTCGAGACAACACACTGACTGACATTAATGTTGTCATTATACCAAGGTGGCAATGAGTTTAGATTCATATCCGACCCTGAGGGCAGCAAACCATTGATCTTTACGTTTATGGCAGTGAATGAGAAGGCAAAGAAGAGCTGGATCGATGACCTGAAGCTCTTGGAAGAGGGAAGAAGCATTGTGTAGGCCGCGGGAGGTGACATACCTTCATCCGCCGGTGTATCACTAATGTCATATTCTCCATCCTTGTAGTAATAGTAGTATTGATACTCCAGAGTATGTTGATGTGACTGTCTGTCTGTGTGTTGTTGATGGATGTGATGCTGATGGTGAAGTGATGCTGGAGTATGTTGTTGAAGTGCGAAGAGTTGTATATATTATTATGGTGATGTTGATGATGATGATGTTCGTTCATTCAATCACCTCTACGCCTTGGCAGTGCTCAAGTACTCAACGTACTCATCAATCAAAGTTGGCCATGATGCTAAACAAATAAACAAAATATGTTAATATACACTTGATCATCACTTGCGACTGTATCCTGACTACTACTCATACAATGACATACCTTCTGGATCATACTTTGTAATGTCATCGTTGACAATACGAACAAAGTCCAACATTTGGTTCCAGGTGTCTCGCGAGACACCTTGGTTCTTCTGTCGCAGGAACTCACACCAGTGCTTCAGATCCTTGTACTTGGCGGTGAGTGCGACCTCCCAGAGACCAATGGCCATGTCCAGGGACTGCACACGCTGGTTGGGCTGCATGCCATAGTCAAAGATGTAGCAGTAGAACTCCTTGAACGACTGGGCGTTGCCAACGACTGTCGCCAGCTTGGACATCTCTGATCGCAGCTTGTCGTGCGAGTCAGCGCGCAAACAGATCAAGGCGTTCTTGAACTCGGTCTTGGTGACCTCGCCCAGGGTCTTGGCGCGCAACTTCCACGAGAAAGCCAACTCGAGCAGCTCACTCTCGATCTTGAGGTCGCGGCACAGACGCTGTAGGTTCTCGCCTGATATCTTGTCGCGATCATCTTCGTCTGTGTACTTGTTGAACAAGGTCTCAATGCTTGATACATTGACCTCCTTTGGTATATTTGCTGGCTTTGAGAAGTATGAATTGATAGCTTCATCCAATCTCCACCTATTATCCTTCAACTCTGTTATTGCCTTTGACTCGGACACTGATGTCGATGCAACAAATGCTGTCACCTTGGACTTTTCATCAAAAGATAGCTTATCCTGTTGTGTTTGTAGTTTGTTAAATGCGTTCGTTAGTAATTGTGATTGAGTGACTATTAATATCGTTCTAGACTTACCATTATATATTTGTATGTATGTGTATTTGTTTGTTTGAATAAATGAGGGAAACAGAATTGTGTGCTTTAACTTTAGTCAATGCATGCATTGACCCTCATCTGACCAT
This sequence comes from Acytostelium subglobosum LB1, assembly GCF_000787575.1. Classification (NCBI taxonomy): domain Eukaryota; phylum Evosea; class Eumycetozoa; order Acytosteliales; family Acytosteliaceae; genus Acytostelium; species Acytostelium subglobosum. Next base: position 628,946 of record NW_012236527.1, on the reverse strand, counting down.
CGATCAATAACCTTCTTAGAAAATTCTTTTATCCCACTTTTGGTGTGTTCATCAGGTTTGCATCACGTTTCGAAAGAGATACTAATTGTACACACACAAGTTGTTTATTTGTTTGACAACATGTAGTTAGTATTAGTAATGTAATAATAGTAGGTGATGATGGATACTTTACCAAACTACTTATTGAAAGATATATATTTATCATTGTCAGAGAGACAAGTACATGGTCCATCATTGCTCGATATAGTATGTCTTGGTGCAACATGTAAACAGTTAAATGAGATATTGAAGAGTTTGCTACCTGCTCTGTTGCATCCACCTCCACCGCCACCACCCGGCCACATGATAATCAATAGAATAGAAGATTTAGAAACATTGACCAATGATCGACATGTAACTGCATTGGCCTTTGGTCTACAATTCAACACTCGCATCATACCCGGTACATTGCCGACGACACTACGTAGCCTAGTGTTTTGTGATCGATTCAACACTGTGATCGAACATGATGTATTACCGACATCATTAACATCACTCTGCTTTGGACTACACTTTAATCAATGTCTTGACAGTCCAGGACTGCTGCCTCCATCATTGACCTCGTTCACATACTTGGGCCTCCACGACATCAAGCCAGGTGTGCTGCCAAAGTCACTCAAAGAGCTTGTACTTGGCGCATTCGACCATGACCTTACGCCAGACACACTGCCCTCATCAATAACACGACTTACATTTGGCATGTTCAACAGGACAATATTGGAAGGTGTGCTCCCAGCATCACTCATTCACCTTACCTTTGGATATCAATTTAACAGGCAGTTGCTCCCAGGATCATTGCCACAGTCACTCCAACACCTGAACATGGGCTATATGTTCAAACATGATATACTGCCGTCGACACTGCCCTCATCGCTCCAATCACTTATCTTTAGCGAAACGTTCCATCTATCTATTGAGCATGTTCAACTTCCCCCATCTCTCACCAAGCTGAGGTTTGGCTATCTCTTTGAAGGTGGACTACCGGCTATACTCCCGCCATCACTCACACATCTGGAATTTGGTGCTTGCTTCAACCAGGCAATAAGTGGCGCACTGCCGGATACCATGTCCACATTGATCTTCTCCGAGGCCTATACACATGTGATGCATGAAGGGATTCTCAGGCCATCACTCACCAAGCTATGCATGGGTCTCAACGCGAATAAAGAACTCAAACCTGGTATGCTGCCTCAGACACTCACCGATCTGACACTTGGTGCATCGTTCAACGTACAATTCAACAAAGGAAGTCTTCCAGCCTCACTCATCTCACTCAGACTGGGCTCACTCTACAACCAACCATTCAATCAAGGTGTGTTGCCTGTATCTCTCAAGCATATGTCCTTTGGCACCTGCTTCAAATCAATGATTGAGTTCCCCAACCAACTCCAATCACTCAAGATTGCAAGCACTGATCAACTACACTATTTACAACAACTTCCATCATCGGCGCAGTCAGTGCACATTACCAACATTGAGACCAATAGCAAGCTCACACTCCCATTCTTTGCCCAACCACCCGCCCCAACCCGTCTCAGCTTGTTGTCGGCCAAACTCTACTCACATAGTTCAATACGACCCGAGCACTTTGACCTGAATGGCAAAGCTGTACAAGTCCAACTGGTACAGAGCATGGCGGCCAAGGTGCCCAATGTAGAGAACTACCGTTTGACGATCAGAGTCAAGTATGACTCTAATCCTCTGGACAATGCACTTCACTTCCGACACTTGGACGAGCAACACCTACTCTACGTACTGATATCTGATCATTGGAGCTCACCAGAACAGACGTGTCTATATGGAATCATTCCTGTTCTCCTGGAGAAAGATGTAGAAGCATTATGGAAACCACTCTTTGGTCCAAAGTCTAGGAAACAACCACCAAAGGAAGGTAATGCCATCTCATCATTCTTATCATCATTGTTTAAAAGCAGGAAATAGATAGATTAAGAGATATATTAATAGATAATGAATAAGTTATTTATTATGGAGGCAGGGATGTGATGGAATTGGTTGTTGTGTGTATGTGATACTGTCTGATCATCCAGTCTGGATGTCTTCGATAATGGCTTGACTTGGGTGGACATTTGTGGCCATGTTTAACAATAAATAGTTAATAAATAATAGGTTTGATCGATTGATTGATTGATTGATGGATGCCAATATGGCATATATGCTACAAGGGTGAAAGTGATGGTGATGGTGATGGCGATATGTGTGGAATTATCCCCTTAGTGATCGTGGCTCGTTGACTGGTGGAGGATTGGACTCAAACATTGACTTGAGTTGTTTGAAATTGTTGTTACTGTTGTTGTTGTTGTTGTTGCCTGCGAGAAGTGGAGATCGCTCTGCTGGTGAATTGGAGATTGGTGAAGTCGAAGTTGGTGTGGATGACTTGGGCGAAGAGGAGGAGGGCACATTGACAGGTGCTGGTGGCAACTTCATCTTGGGGTTGCTGTTAAACGACCTCTTGTAAGCTTGTTGCTCAGCTGTCCTTGTTGTTGTGGATGATTGTGATGTTGGTTGTGGTACGGCAGTAGCCATCTGTTGTTGCTCTGGTGACAGGCAACTAGCAAGGTCATCCAATATATCCAACACCTGAGACATCTCGCTCACTTTCGCTGGGGCTGGGGCTGGAGTTGGAGCTGGAGCTGGAGTTTGAGTTGGGACTGGTGCCACGACGCTCGAGAGCGAAGACACCTTGGGGGCAGGGGACATTGGTGGCTTGGGTGCAGATGGTGTCAATGGTGGCAGGAAGAGTGGCTTGCTGTCGGATTGATTGCTGTTGGTGACCTGTCTCAAACTGGACTCGCGTGAGAGTGTAGGTGATGATGTCCTGTTGGGCTGTGTGCGTTGGTATCCATTGGTACCAGATGCAATGGCACTGTTGTTGTTGCTATTTGGCAGGATGACGATTGGTTGGACACGTGGCAGTGTGAGCGAGGCATTGCTAGCCTTTCTGAAAAGCTGTGGTGGGCCTGTGCTTGGGCTTGAGGCCAGGTTGGGGCTGGTGCCCAGCGATGGACTTGAGCTTGCTCCTTGGCTATTGCTGCTGGTCAGTATGGGGCTGGATGTGTTGGGACTGGATGCCGAGCCTGTTGAATGTGTGATATTGTATCGGCTACCATTGGTACTATGTCCATTGCTGTGGCTGTTGCTGCTGCTGCTGTTGTTGCTGTTGTTGCGGACAAGCTGGCTCTTGGTCGGTGTGTTGTTTGAGGAGGAAGTTGAGGCACGCTCGTCGACGTCCAACTCCAACTCCTCGGCAGAGTCAGAGTCGTCTCCAGACTCGTCTGATGAGTCAAGACTGTCAGAGTCCTCACCCAGGTCCAGGTCAAGCTCGACGAAGCTGCCACGGTCCAACTTGGCAGCCAGTGTCGGGTCCATCATGTTGATAATATGATCGTTCTCTTGCTCATAGATGATGCGCTTGGCCGCACGACGCTCCTTTCTCAGACGCTTCCTCTCGGCCCTGGCGGCGCGTTCCTCTTCGGTTAGCTCCTGGTCATTGCGCGCTGCCTTGACGCGCTGCTTGATCGTCTTGCCCTTCTTCTCGATCGTGTTGACCACCTTCTTCATAGTATTGTACACGGCGGCGCCACTCGATCGCAGGGTGCCCTGCAACTTCTCGGCCGTGGTGCCTTGTCTTTGCTCGTCAGTCTCGAGGCCATTGGGGTTCTCATCGCTGCCGCCATCCCTTGATGGACGGTCGCCATTGAAGTGGAACAACTGACGTGAGCGTAGAGTGGCGACGGCATTCTTGAGCATGCGCACGATCCTGCCGAACGAGTTCAACTCTTCATCGGCAGTGGTTGTGTTGTTGTTATGTGATATGGTGCTACTGTTGTCTGTGAACTGATGGACTGTGCTGCTGCTGCTGTTTAGACTGGAGTTGTCGTCAATGTATTGCTGGGCCTCGTCTGGCATTGGTTGGTCGGCATTCTTGTTGCCGCGCAACTGTGGATTCAACTCGAACAACTTCTTGAAGCTCATGGTCTTCATCTGTTGTCGCAGCTGAGCATACTTGCTCATCTGAGGAGAGTCTGGTGAGCCTGTGGTGGGCACCTCACCACTGCTGGAGCTGGCCACGTCGACGTCCTCACCGCCACCTCCGCCGCCCGGGGCATCCCTGCGGCCCATTGTCTTGAATCTCTCGAGTCTATTCTTGGACTCATTGAAGAATTTCTGGAGGCGATATGTGTTGATCTGGATGGGGCCTGTTGAGTTGACTGGCAATCCAATGATACTATCACTCATTGGCAGCATTCTCCTGTATGTGTCCTCGACCATCTCCACCTCCCTATTCTTAATATCATCCAACACGTTGCCCAGGTTAACCTGGAATGTTTGGATCGAGTCTGGATTTGTCCATTTGATCCTTGATACAAGATTTCTTTTTGATTGATTGATTGAGTATGAGTGAGTGATTGAGTGAGGGTGGCCATGGACCCTTATACATACCTTGTCTTGTGTAATACTGTTACAAAGTCCTCTGGTACTGTGGCCTCCATCTCCCAGATCTCATCAAAGAGTTCAAAGGCAATGGAGAACAACTCTTCAAACCAGTCGTCCTGGTCAAAGATGATCTCATAGAGGTTCTCATCTGTTGGTCGTCATGGGTTAGTATATGCCCGTCCAGTCCAGTCCACCACATCAATCAAACAACTATACTACACATACCATCGATATATATCTCATAGATGCAGTTTGTGATGGCCATGGCCACTTGGATGAAGGAGTAGTGGGCCGACTCTGGGTCACGTTGTACTTGTACCTGAAGGATCTCGTTATAGATTCTAGAATAACGTGCTCCAAAGTATATCAGGTTGCGAAGGCCCAGTATACCTGTACCAAGCAGCTCCTGTTGGTCCACTGCTGATGTGCCATTGAAGCCAATCAATCTCAACTTTTGTTCCAAAGGCAGTGACTCCAACTCGCCTTTGAAAGACATCTTTATCAATCTGGCTACCAAATGGTCAATGTTTTGTCTGTGATGATGGGATGGACTGTTAGTGGATGGATCGCGTGGGGATGGAGGGCCTGGGAACATACCTGTCCTTTACTTGCTTGCCAATCTTGATGTTGGCAAGACGGTGCTTTTGGTAGTGGAGCAACTCGGACCTGACATTGGCATTGATGTTCTTGATGTGCTTCTTTACAATTTCGTTGATGCCATTGGCGCTGATCGATTGGCGATATCTCTCAAAGTCAAAGTGAGTGGGCGCCGCGAACAACATGTGATTGATGAACGATAGACAGCCGGCCAGCAGCTGGTCGTACGACTGGAATGATGGAAGCACGGCGGGTGGCGCGGCGACCAGATGGCCGTCGGCTCCGGCGACTGTGGGCGGCTCGATAATATGGAGGTAGAAGTTCTTTTGGTATTGTTGGGAGACGGATTGGATTGCATCGTTGAGCACGTGGAACATAAGTGATTGGGTGGTCTTGATTGAGGCCAGGTTGGCAGGGGTGTTGTTGAGGGAGGCTGGCGTATCGCTGCTGAAGCCCATCTTGTTGGAGGGGTCGGGCGATGGCTGGAAGGGAATGTTGGAGAAGGGATTGATTGCATTGACAAAGTTGACTGGTGCGAACTTCTTGGTCGAAAGCATCTGGATCAACAAGCTGAACAGACTGGCCTGCTTGCTGACATAGACGAATGATACAACGGCCGTGGCCAACATCTCGACCGATTGCTCGCCCTCATTGCTCTGACCCTCGTCTGAGGACTCCATCTGTACCCTTAATCCAGCGAGGCCACCTGTGCCGCCTCTCTGTTGCCTCTGTTGCTGTTGTTGCTGTTGCAAGTGTACCAGTGGCGACGATGGTCGCTGTATTTGTACGTCCATCTACTTGGTTGGTAGTTTGTTAGGCTACGTTTGTATCTTTATGTACTGTGGCTGTTGTGTTTGTTCGTTTGTGGCTGTTTGATGATGCGGTTTGTGGAGGATGTGGGTGTTTCGACTCAAAAAAGTGATCAAACTTCGTGTTTCGTAACTTTGTGTGTGATTGTGATTGTGATGTGGAGTGGTGGTTGTGTTGTCGACCAATCAGCCGCGTGATTATGGTGTCTAAGACTTTTAAATATTTATAAGTAAGTAAAGTGTTATTATAATTATAACTTTGCAAAGTAAGAGTGATGGTATTGGAGAAGTGATGACTCCGGAGTGATGTTGGGTAAATAATATTTGATGTGCGATGTGATGGAAGGATTGATGGTATGTTGGCAACGATGTATGAATGAATGAGTGATGTTAAAAGTTGCGAACAACAACAACAAAGAAGAATAAGAATAAATATTGTTTAAAATGATGGGAGGTATGTTAGGTGCAAATGAATGGATGAATGAATGAATGAATGATTACCAACTAGTAATCCCAAACCCAATAGAACATCCTCCTGTCTGCTTGCTTCAAGGCCATCATAACATGTTGCGATGTGTTTGTGGTGTTTGCTGTTGAGCCCAACATGAACATGAGGAGGCAGTCGCGTGCGACACTCGCCTCTCCAGTAGGACTCAATGCCCTTGTACTCAAAACCCATCCAACAAAGCGGGATGTGGATGGATGAGCTGGACCAACCAGACAGATATTTTTTTGATTGATTTGAATGTTAGTGTTAGTGTGTGCTTGTTTGTGGGCGAATTGATGCTGTTTATTTTAATGGTGCCCTTCATTGCGAGCTTATGATCTCAATGAACTATGGCACTTCACTTTGATCAGACAGTCAAACAAACACACAGACAAGACCAGTCTTGTGTGTGCCTCCGGCATTGGACCAACCAACATTACCTTTTATTCTTTGTTTGGTCAACGACAATTATTTATTATTTATTCATTATCAATCCACTTTATTATTATTATTATTACATGTATGTTTGTAAGGTCAACATACGTACACTCTTGGTTCATACACAAACAGCGTCACAGTGAGTGAATTTGACACTCGCGAGTGGATATTGAGGCGTTGATCTGGTTGGATCTGTCGTTCGTTCGTTTGAACCATTCTAAGAACCGACTGTACGGTTATACAATAAAGTAGTAGATGTGACCTCTCTTACATCTATGAGTTGTTGTTCGAATATCGATAGTGATTCGCTTTCGAAGTGAATGAATGAGCGGAACGCTTCAAATAATTGCAGATCTTTATTATCAAACACATTCATTTCAAAGGACTTTAAAGTTGATTTGGTGAGTCGACTGAATGATTGATTGTTTCAAACAACTACTACGACGACGACCAGGTGTATAATAAAAAGAACAACAAAACAAGTAACATATGATGGCCGATACAACAACAACAACAGACTCGAATACCAGCATCACTGCTGTCGTTGATTCAAACGACAACAACAACCCTGCTGTTGATGAGCAACAACCCTCTGATGTTAATGAGAGACAGATGGGAAGACTTAGAATAGATCCATATGGAACGTCAAACGACGATGAAGAGGTAGAGCAAGAGGAAGAAGAAGAAGAAGAAGTTGTACAGCCAGTATATGAAATATCAGCCACTGATCACATCAACAAATCGTTATTGGGTAAGTCATTTGATTGATTGATGTGTCAATGATTGAATGAATGTACTGACACTCATCATCAATCGTCATCACCATCTACAACAACAACAACAATAGAGAGATTCAGAGAGAGGATAGAGGCAGGTGAATTCAAAAATCATCAAGATGATGGTGATGAGAATGATGAAGAGTGGCAATAAACGAGTATCGTGTATAGTTAATCAATCAATCAACCAATCAATGATGGATGTATGAAGGAATGGATGGACGTTGTTACTATTGGATATGTTTGTATTTATTATTATTATTAGGTGTGATGTTGTGTACATGTTTGGTTGGTTATGTCCAACTTTGGACAGTGTAGTTTGTCGGTGAAGCCGCAGCCTACCCTAACTTATTGACCATCCTTAAAGTTAATGTCGGCATTATGGTTGGCAAAAGTAAGCCGCTGCATCAGTGGGGAGACTATATATCATCAACTCGGTGCCTAGACCGCTGGCTGGTACCGTTGGCTTGGCGAGGTCTGGTTGACAGTGTTGCTGGATGGTCCGTTGTTCCATTGATTGTTGAATGTTGGTACCTTGATCGACTGTACCATGCTGTTCAACATCTCTTGGTTGGTCGGATCAAAGTTGAAGTTGGAACCCATGCCGCCAGCGGGTGGCATACCGGGGTTGCCTGGAGCGCCCATTCCCATTGGCATGTTGTTGTTGTTCATACCCATTCCCATTGGCATGTTGCTGTTCATCATTGGGTTGCCCATGTTGTTACCGTTCATTGGTGGCACCATTCCTCCTCCGTTCATCACGCCACCCATTGGCATCATGTTGTTGCCCATGCCTCCCATATTGTTGTTCATACCATATTCATTGTTCATTCCATAGCCTGGGTTCATGTTGTTGTTATAGTTGCCATAGCCTACATTAATGTTTGTGTTGTTAGCAAATAAGTCGTCCAAGTGAGTTGTCGTCAATGTGTGATACATACCGCCATCATTATAGTTGTTGCCGCCAATTGGTGGTATGTTGTTGTTCATTGGCATGTTCATGGATATGTTGTTTGGTCTACTTCCACTGCTTCCACTATCACTGCCACTGCCACTGCCACTACCACTGCTGTTGTAGCTGTTGTAGTTGTTGTATCCACCACCGCCACTGCCACCACTGTTGCTTCCACTACTATTGTTGTTTCTTCTTCTGTAGTCTGGGTTACGGTCATTGTTTTGATAGTTGTTCCTCATTGGTCCTGATCCTCCTCTGTTGTTGTTGTTGTTGTTGTTATTGTTATAGCCACCGCCATTGTTGTTGTTGTTGTTGTTATAACCACCACGTCTATCATCTCTTCCACCTCTATTGTCGCGACCACCACGGAACTCGGAGGCATCAATAATTGCTGCACCCTCCTTTGGTGCCCAGTGACCCAAGTCAAGTGTTTGACCTGCCAGAGGCAGACCCTGAGCAGTCTTCAATGCCTTCTCACATGATCTAGTGTCATAGAACTCAACAAGACTATAATATATGATTGATTGATTGTTAGTTAACTTAACTTGTCCATCCTCCATCCCTCCCTTGCCTAGTGTAGTATATATACGTACTGTTGATCATCCTTGTAGGTTGTGACATCACGGACATCACCATATGTGCTAAAGAATGTTCTTAGCTCAGTGGCTGGCATTTTGTTGTTCTTGACCAGGATGAAGCCAGAGTTTGAGCTCTCACCATTGGCGTCCTCCTTTGGGATTGAGAAATGGATGGATATCTGTCTTCCAGATAATGTTGTGTTTTGCAGGTCGTCCCTTGCCTTCTCAGCATCACGGATGTCGTACTAGTTGTAGTTGTTATACTGTGTAAGTAACATTGCTTGATAATACTTGCGGCCTCTTTAATCAACACTTACGTATGTTATGAATGTTATTCCTCTTGTGTCGATCACTGAGAACTTCTTGCGGATATCACCGGCCTTCTCAAACATGCCAATGAGATCCTCCTCCTTAACATTGTACGCAATGTTTCTAATGAATAAAGTACGGCCTGGCTTCTCCTTATCTCCAATAACTTTGCCTATAATGAGTGCAGGTGAATGTTATATCATGTGATTGATGGGTTGTAATGTAATATCAAGTTGTGACATTTGTATAACAATCAATCATCATGATCGATTATGAGAATGAGTAAGATAGATAGATAGATAGAAAGAAAGGACAATCAAATCAATCATGTTAGCATGCTGTGCAGAGTTGTTGTGGGGAGATGCACCCTTCACTTAATCACTCAATCAATCAATCAATCAATTAATCAATCAATGTTGGAGGTGATATGATGGATAAGGATGAACTTATACTCTCACTTGTGGATTCATGTTTCAAATTACATACCATTGGTATCCTTAATCAGTACAGGTGTATCATCATTAAGTTCACGTCTATTATTATTGTTGTTGTTGTTGTTGTTGTTGTTGTTGTATCCTCGTCTATTATTATTATTATTATTGTTGTTGTTGATGTAACTATTCCTATTCATGTTGTTGTTCATATTCATGTTGTTGTTCATGTTCATGTTATTCATGGGAGTCATATTGTTCATGGCAACATAGCCACCACCCATCACGCCTCCGCCATTAGGTGAGACGACACCGTTGCCGACAACGGTGGGCATCATGTTGTTACTCATCATATTGCCTCTCATGCCCATGTTGTTTGGCATGTTGTTGTTGCTGATAGTGCTGCTGCTGTTGTAACTATTGTTGTTGAGGTTGTTGTTGGTGCTGATACTATTTATCAAGCTATCAAAGTCGGCAGGAATATTTGGCATTGGCATTGCTGACAAATCAGATTGGTCTCCGCCGCCACCAGTAACTCCGCCACCGCCGCCAACATTATTATTATACATTATGATGATGATGATGCTTTAAAAATATCGATTTGAGAGAGAGATAGAAGGTTCTTAATAAGATCAATTTAAATTTGGATGATTTGATATTTAAATTAAACTCAAAGGTCTTTGATCAGGGAGAAATAATAATAATACCTAGATGTAAATTTTGGAAAATTAACTTATAATATGTTTGTTTGTTTGTTTCGAAGAGAGAGAGAGAATTATGATGATGTAGAATGAAAGAGAGAAGGTTGTGAATTGAATTGAATGAATGAACGAGTGAGCTGACTTTTGAACTGTGTGTTGTTGAAATGTTTCGCGCTCAAACATACACACACATACACAAAGTGTGTCACATGTTTGTTGAACAAAAAAAAAATCATAATCAAAAATGGTTTGTTGTGTGAGAAGAGATGAAAATAGACAATTAAATTAAAACAAATCAATTGTTTATCAACTTCACTTCCACTTTTATCTCATCACCCATCAAATCATATCAATTGAATGAAAAGGCAACCCATACTAAGCTATGGTATACCTACCACACACAGGAGAGGAGATCTCTGAACGGAGGGTTGTTGAGTATGTTGTGTGGGTTGGTGAATGAATGAAATGAGATGCTTGGTTGCGAGGATGGATGGATGACCTCACCCATCTCATTCATCGACAACATCAGTCATTCATCAAACATATTACTTACACATACACATACATATTATTATTATTATTATTATTTATCTTTATAACTAATAATAATAATAATAACAATTAAGAAAGAATGAGAAGATCATTGGCAGGACCAGGTTCATCAACCTCACAATACAGCCCAAAGCTCGACCCAGGCAAGAGCGCACCATCCGGTAGCCAGTCGGACTCGTACCGTCGTCCAGGTACCGCCGCCACCGGCCCACAGTCTTCGACTGCTTCCTACACCCCAACCACCGATATTGGAAAGTCTGCACCATCTGGCAGCCAGTCGGACACTTACCGTCGTCCAGGTACCGCCGCCTCTGGCCCACAGTCATCCACTGCCAACTACACCGCCACTACTGACATTGGCAAGTCTGCCCCATCCGGAAGCCAGTCTGACTCGTTCCGTCGCACTGGATCTGCCTCTGGCCCACAGTCGTCCACCGCCAACTACACCGCCACCACTGACATTGGCAAGCAGGCTCCAGCCGGCAACCAAGGTGACACTTACCGTCGCACTGGCGCCGCCTCTGGCCCACAGTCGTCGCACGCCGAGTACAACCCAGTCCTCGACCCAGGTTTATCCACATCCGTCTCTGGCGGTGGTGGCACTGACTACTTCTCGCACCACAACGACGAGCAGAACCAGCAGCAGCAGGAGCAGTAAGCGCGAGCGCGCGCAGCAACAACAGTTCGTCTGTCCCACCGTCTCAGCGACCATCTAAGCCGAGTGTATACACTACCATCAATCAATCAACCAACAATCAAACAATGTTACACTATAAAGGTTATATCAGTACTATATTGTATAATTAATCCATTCCATTCAAGTCTTCTTCCTCTTTACTTTATTCAATCGCGAATCAAACATACACCAAAGCTATCACGTGATTCAATATTGTCATTGTCGACTAATAGTCTCCAAACGTTCTCTGCTATAAAGAAGCGGTAGTTGCGACCCTTGCCACCAACCAATTGGATAATATTATACTGGGAATAATAGATCATGTTTAGGATTGCAACGCCCAGCTTAAGGTCGGCCGGGAACGGTAGAGTGTTGGTCTGTTTGGTGGACAGTGTGTAGCGCAACATTGTGTTGCCAGTGATCATGTAGACATTGTCCACGCCATCAAAGCAGCTGCCATGCACCAACTTGGGTGTCTTGATGTCCCTGATCAGGAACTCACATGTGAGCATCTGCAGGTTAAATGCCACCAGTGTGCGGTTGTAGTCCTTGGTGTGATAGCCGCCAACGATGTAGATGTGGTTGTTGTGGAAGAATGTGAAGGGGTAGCAGAGTTGGAGTGGCAGCTGGCCGACTGAGGTGAACACTCCCGTCTCGATGTTGAAGCGATCAATGCGGTTCAAACTTTGATCGTTGTTGTAGCCACCGACCAGGTAGATGTGTTTGTCGCCATCGTGGCAGGTGGAGATGAAGCGGCCACCCATTATGCCGACCATTTCGGACTCGTAGCAGCGCATGTCGGACAAGGAGAGGCGGGAGTATGTGGTTGGGGATTCGAAGCCGCCAAAGGCAAACGCAAAGCCTCGAGCATATACAAGTGAGGGATAGATGTATGATCGCTTAGGGAACGCTTGTATGTTTTTCCAAGTCGATGTCTCTATCGAAAACACCTCACAACTCTTGCCATTGAGCGAGAGTATGTGATTGGAGAGCTGATTGCGCGGGGCTCCGCCAAAGGATGCAACTTGCTGTTGAGGAGGTGGTGGTGCAGCTGCAACAGGGAGTACTGGAGGAGGTCCAAAGTGACCTGGCACTTGTGGAGCTGGCACTCCAGGTAACACTGGTGCACCTGGCTGGTGGTGACCAGTCACGTTGGCTAGGGCTGAGGGCGCAGGTATCGGCATCATCAATGGTTGAGGCTGATGTTGTGGCTGTTGTAGTTGTTGTTGCTGTTGTTGGATGTGAGGAGGCAACAGTGGTTGTTGCATGAATGGATTGATTTGCATCACACCGTTGTTGTTTGTTGACGACTGTCGTGGAGCTGGCTGTGTAGGGTCAACAATCTCAAAGCATTCCATGAGCTGTCTTTTGATGTCACTGAGCTTGTTGGTGTCGATTTTGATACGCAAGTGATGGCGACTGGCATCATCATACTGGATGGCCTGGGTTCTCAACACATGATTCTTGATCATGGCAAACAGCTCATTGCCATCAAACACAGTTATATCATCTTCAGGCTTTGTTTGAGTCGGATTATCACCTGACAACATCGACTCCATTTTGTCCATGAATTCATGTACTGATGAACAGTGCATGATTGAGTTGACCATCAACTCAATATCAAACGTGGCGCCACTGTCATTAATATCTCCATCTTTTGGTGGTGGACCATCAATCTTTGGCCTCTTCATATTGATGATTGATATAATGTTCTTGATCTCATTGATTATTTGATTGATTGATACTTGTGTCTGATCCATCTTCTCCTTTAGCGGTGTCTTGAGCTTGAGCTCATGTGCCATCAAGTACTTGAGCATGTTAGCAAAATGATCACTGACATCCTTGCCAGTGGTGTCCAGTGCATGATAGACTAGAGCATGCTCCTGCAATGCAGACCAGAGCATTGAGAGCCTTGACATGTACCACAAAGTATCATGTTTCTTCTCCGTTATCCTTTGTTTGATAAACTCCACATTGTCCACTGTATGTCCATTATGGCTTGACACCAAACAGAATGAACATATCACCTTGTGGCATGTTAGGCAGACGAATTCTTGAGATCTCTTATCGTGTAGGTCACACAAGCCAGAGTCAGGTTTGTAGTTCTCTGGTAATGCATCCATCTCTCTCTATCTATCTCGTAGTAGTATATATATATAATGTTATGTTATGTTATGATATGTTGATTGAGTTGAGGAATCTGATCAGGGCATGGAGAACCAAAACCCCCCAACAGACATTCCCACATTTCGATCAGCAAGATCTAAATCATTGCCCCCAATTCGTTTCGATTCAGTGCATAAATCACTCGAAGCTTCAATCAATCAAACAAATAAGGATGTTCAACCATGGTTCCAAGATACAATTGTTCGATTTAGTTGCAGTCCATCCTGTCCAAGTCAATCACAACATTGTCTTTAGATCAGCCAGTGTGCTTATCCTTGATTGTTGGGGAATGTCTTGATGACGATTCTTGCGATCGATTAATAGGGACTTGAATCCAAATGATGATGAACCTTCAAGGTCCTTATCTACCTTGTCACCAACATATAGTACCTGATCCTTTGTAATTGATGGGTCGACCTGTCTGATCATATCCAAATGGCTCTGGAATATGGCTTGGTGTGGCTTTGAGTAACCAGTGTCGATCGATGTCGTAATCAAACTCTTTCCATCACTTGTCTTGAAGTAGTCTGCAATGCCAAGTAATCTTAGTATAGTATGCTACACAAGTATGATGGTGATGGTGATGGCGATGATGTGATTGTTTAGTTGACTGACGCACGCGAAGACAGTCCAGTGTGGACAGACTACTTACAACTCTCTCATCAAAGTTGGAGATGATTGTTAGTAACTTCTTGTTGGCTCTTAGGTACTCCAATGTGTCTTTGACCTCTGGATACAGATACCAGTAGTCGTGAATGTTGTCTGTTGAGGTGGACACAACACCGTCAACATTGCTCTGGCGAGCAAGGTCACCTCCAAACCTATGATAGAGATCAGAGTAGACTGATGGTGGCAATCTGTCTATGATTGCAAGTTGTCTATCTCGCTCGACATGATTTGCATCATGTCTCTCCATCGTAGATGTCACGATGACAGACTTGACGAGCTCACTCCACCAAGTCTCTCCCGAGCTAACAGTGTTCACATCGAATGAACCAAACGATGGCGATCCCTTTGACTTCTCCTTAAAGCACTTGAGGAAGTTTCTATTCAGGTTGTCCTCATCAAAGTGCAGGCCATGGCTTTGGAATATATTATTCTATTGGATGTGTTTGTTAGAGGGATCATATCTTGAGCATGTGTATGCTACTCTGGCAACATACATAGTGTGAGCCTACTGTACCCTTCACATTGATTAGAGTACCAGTGACGTCTAGACTAACTACAGCTATCTTATCAAATCTCTTTATGTTCATGTTGTTTCCCTCGAGGGTTGTCAAATAAATGAATGAATCCTCGAGTCGAGTCAAGGAGTCCTTTGTAATGGACTTCTTGACCAAGTCACATCAAGGTAAAGGGAATATGATATGATCATTCAACCTGGACAATGGAGTATGTTGTTCAACAGTGGCCGCTCAAATAATGGTCGCTTGAGTACTTCTCACTACATTGATGTGATCAAAGTCGGGCCTGGTGGTGGAAGATAGATTGGTTGAGTAACAAGCTGAATCAAACAAGCATTGTAATCAATCTTAATAATAAGATATATATCCATTAATTCAATCATCATTCACATCTTTATTAGTATCTAATTATCTGTAAGTGTTTGAATAGTGAAGTGGTGGGGGAGTGTGGATAAAGGGCTAGAGCCACTTCGGGGTGACCCCAAGAGGCACCACGCTCACAAGTCAACAAAACACCACAACAACGAAACTATCTTGGGTTTGGGTCTGCAAGCCAACTTGGCTTGTTGGCATCACCTGTCTACCCACACATCTCAAAGCAACAACATCTCTCACATCTTTAATGTTGTTGGTGTTCATGGATGTTGTTGTTGTTGTTGTTGGACAATCATTGTTGTTGTTGGCCAACTCATTCTTACATTCATTCATTGTCATTCAATCATTATTCATTAATTATTCTTGTATTAATAGTATTTGTTTGTTCAAAACAATCAATCATATATTCATTCATGATGATCACCGTAGATGAGGTATGTTTCATTGAGTTGGTGCCATCTCCACATTCCTGGTTATTAACTTAACATGTGGTGGCTAATGGATAATGGATTATAGATTACACCAGATCAATGGAGCCATCCAGATAAGGAGGGTGAGTTGAAGAAACAAGGACATATTGTGAAGAACTGGAAGAAGAGATGGTTTAGGATACAGAAGGATATGTTGTTCTACTTTAAGGAACAGAATGATCCACGTCCAATTGGTGTCGTACCATTGAGGATGTGTCGTGTCAGTGTCAACAACAACATTGGCAAGCAGTGCTGCTTTGAACTGGTGTCACCAAGAATCGACAAGACATTCTACATCCAGGCCAACAATCAAGATGAGATGAACGTCTGGATCAAGGCCGTCGAGAAAGGTTCTGAGTACTCCAGCGTCGGCACACCATTCAACCTAAAGCACATCGTCCATGTTGACTTTAACTCTGCCACAGGTTTCTCTGTAAGTCTTGCATGCGTCTGGACAAGTCAAGGTGGCCATACTAACAATATGGCAACACATATTTAGGGCTTGCCAAAGGAATGGGAGGTCATTCTAAAGACCAACAATGTATCAAAGGCTGAAGTGTTGGACAAGCCCAATGAGTGGCTCAGTGTATTGGAGTTCCAAGCTGGCAGGACTGCTGCTGATGGAAAGCCAGGCCCTTCATCTGCACTTCCAGATGAGTCCAACCAAACAATCAATGATCTGGTCAACAGGGAGGACCCAACAAAGATATATAAGAACATGACAAAGATTGGTGAGGGCGCAGCGGGAGAGGTGTTTGTCGCCACATCATCCAAGACCACAAAGAGAGTGGCCATCAAGAAGATTGAGATCAACAACGACAATGCCAAGTTGCTAGTAACAGAGATCGCCATCATGAAGACAAGCCAGCACGACAACATCGTCAGCTACATCGACAGCTACATTGTGAATGACAGAGAGCTATGGGTGGCCATGGAGTTCATGGGGGGTGGCTGTCTCACCGACATACTGGAGGCCTTCAACAACATCAAGATGACTGAGCCACAGATCGCCTACGTGTTGCGCGAGACACTCAGATCACTGCAATACATCCACTCGCTGCACCGCATTCATCGTGACATCAAGAGTGACAACATCCTGCTCAGCTCCGACGGTGCTGTCAAGATTGCCGACTTTGGATACGCTGCACAGCTCACACAGAAGCAGCAGAAGCGTAACACCGTCGTCGGTACACCATACTGGATGGCGCCAGAGTTGATTCGTGGACACGACTACGGCATCAAGGTTGACATATGGAGTCTTGGCATCATGATGATGGAGATGGCTGAGGGTGAGCCACCCTACATGGTAAGTTGACAATATGTCTTTGGACTTTGACTTGGAATGTTCCATGATTTTAACAACTTTGCTTTGCCTCTTCGCAACAACAAACAGGACTTCCCACCTCTCAGAGCCCTCTTCTTGATCACTACCAAGGGTATTCCACCCCTCAAGGAGCAGTCCAAGTGGAGCAAAGACTTCAACGACTTCTTCAACAAGTGCCTTGATATCAATGTCCAGACCAGACCAGATGCCGCCACACTCTTGAGGGTATGTTTGATTGATCCATTGATTGATTGATTGATTGATTGATTAGATGACTAACTATGTTTAAAATGAGCAGCATCCATTTTTAGACAAGGCATGTGATGGCAATCAGTTCAAGCCACTGATTCAGTTGTCAAGAGAGTCTTCATAATTGTATTGTACCAAGTATATCCGATCCATCAAACCACCCCACCCATCACCTTCTCCTCCAATCTCAACATCAAATAAACTTTGTTCTGTATTACAAATAATAGACCATTCCCGTTGGCAAGTAAGGTCGACTACCTAAAAATGTAAGATCAAAATATCTTTGGGTCAAAAAGGCCAAGGTGGAGACCCAAAACCTGATCAAAAAAAAAAAGTGTGCTGGCCCATCAACACCATCACAATCTTCTTTCAACAATTCTCACTCTCTCATCACTACAACTACGATCGTCTACAAGTATTATATATACACACAAATACAATGTACAGGTACAGCATGTCTCTGGTCTTGATGGCCACCATCACATTGATGTTGGCAACATCAGTGTCGGCACACAACACAGCCAACTGCACCAATGTCAATGGCGATAACTTCTTCAATCGTTGTTTCAAGAACAACGAGGGCGTCCTACCATTGTTGGCGAACTTTATCATGCAGTTTGTCAACCCCAGGACCGTGGCCATCACCGTCTCATCAATGCTCTTTGTACTTCCAGCAATGATGCTACTTGGCACCACTCCATCATCCTATCCAACAATCAAGAACAAGTTCCTGTCGCTCAGAGTCGACATTGTGCATATGTTGCATCGTGCTGGTAAGTGGACTCATGAAGGAGTGATTGAATGGCCCACCACATAGACTAACAAGTTGACACAATTACCATAAATGTCCAATCGATCGATCAATCAAAACTTTAGCCTACCCATTGGTACTTGGTGTCGGACTCTATGCTATCTTCAGACAGAGAAGACCATGCATTTGTGATGGCGCTCACATTGGAAGTTACTATGGAAGTATGTAATCATGTTTGGACTACGAGGACATCTCTTGGCATCGAGCCAACCAGCATAATTGATTGATCACTGACACTACATCCAACAACAAAACAATAGTGCCCAGTGGTGATGCGATGGCTGGTGGAATCCTTGGCGCACTCTTGATCGACAAAGCACCATTCTATCCTATGTTGTAGGTCATTCAATCAATCACTCATTCAATCACTCAATCGTTCTGACACGTTTTCCCATCATACATAGCTCCCGTATTACAGGTGTCTTGTTGATGGTCTGTGTATGCTTTGAGCGTACTATACTTGGATATCACAGTGTTGGACAGGTAGTCACTGGAACGACCATTGGCTTCTTCCTCCACTTCTACTCGACCCGTGTTCCACAATGGGTCCTCTTCATTGACATCATCGCTCAGTGGATCCTGGCAACAGTTGCACTCCAAGTTGATCCAGCTCTGGTCTATCAACAAAACGATCCAAGTATGTATACATACAACTTGTATACTCACCTACCATGCCACTGACATCCCATCCTCACTCATTTATAGACAACCTCTTTGTATGGTTCATTTGGGGACTCTCATTCCAGGTGTTGGTACTATTCTACCTTGCAATGATTGGACGATCACCATTTGGAGGTTATGGTCTTCTGAAGAAGAGCTATCATTCACTGGCCAACCCAGATCTTAACATCCAATCAGAGGATGATGACCAAATGTTGTCATTCTCCATCAAGCCTGTAAGTATCCATTCATTCATTCATTCATCATGGCCTTATACTTACTTACTTATACATTACAGACGAGTGACTTCCAAGAGTCAAAGGAGAGATTCAACAAGCGCATCAAGGAGGACTCTGGCGTTATCTTCTCCGTCGTGGCTTACATTGTATTCTTTGCGGTCAACTTCCTGTCTTTCTGTTTCCAGAATTGGAACTGGTTGGTCAAGGTGTCTACATCAGCAAATGGTGGCACTCCAATGTTATGGTAAATATAAGATAGAGAGAGTAGAGAGAGAATAAACACAGGATGCAATGTCATCCATCTATTATCATTTGGGAGGAGCTATGTGTGTGGTCATTGTCATCATCAGATTTAGATGGTGTTACAACTTGTTAGATTGTGTGTGTGAGTGTGTGCGAGTGTGAATGATTGATTGATGAAGGCAACAAACGAAAAGAGGTAAGGTAGACAGCGTGGAACTTAAGAGGAGAATGTACATACAAGATAGCCAGCCAATCTTTTAATCAAATTAACATATATTATCTGTAAACAAATAATTTAGTATTTCTTAAAGTATTACTCAATGGAATTATCAACAATGACCAATTTATATAAGTGGATTGCACTAAGAAAGGAACTTAATGATGGTGCAAGTGCCAATGACCATGAAGTTAATCCTAGAGTTGTTGGATTGTTGATGGAATGGGGAGTGCTCTCCAAGGCAGATGGACTCATTCATTTTGGATGTACCACTGGTGACCTCGTTTGCCAAGTAGCCTCTACACTTGGTATCCAAACTATTGGAATCCAAACAATTCCATCAATGTACGATACTTCATCAGACAAGATACAAGAATACAAGAGATTGAGTTATCAAAAGAACATGCCAGAATCAACTCGTCAAGTAACTATCTACAATGACCACCTCTGCCTCAAGGAATCCCTGAAGGAGTGTCCAGTCATCTTCCTCAGTACCAACAATATTGATATTGAACTATTTGTAATGAGAACAATATCAATGGCTGCCAGACATCACACAAGAGTAGTATCAACATTCAAACTAGGTTCCCCATCTACCCGCTCACCTAGATACAACATGACTGATATCTTTATGCCAAGAGAGAGGTGTGGAGAGCCCTGGCAAATGGAGGACATTGGTCTATATGTCTATGAGTTTATGGTATAAACCATGGCCTAGGCCAGCATGTCCCTTGTCGGACAATGTGTGATGGTGCACTTTAATTTTGGGTTATAATGATTAGATTGATTAGATATACCTGGCGCCTGGTCCTTTACGAGCAGTTCGTTGATCAAACAACACACACTTTCCTTGAGAAGTATGTGAGATGCTGGTGTCGTTGTCAACGATCTTTGTCCACTGTCCATTGTCAATAGAGTATCGGTAATTGCTATCTTGACCCTCCAGAAGATATAGTGTTCCTTTCTCCGATGAGGAGCACAGCAGACCTTTATACGCTCTCCTCCGTCCTTCCGCTGGGGGTGGCACATCCGTAAGGTAGACTATCTCTTGACTGGTCAGCGATAGGCTGATGAACGCTGTTTGCTCCGGTGTCCAGACGATCATGTACAACATGCCCTGACCATCAGAGACAGATGAGTAGACAGAGCCAGGGAGAGGGATCGTTGCTTGATCCTTGGTGATCAAGTTAAATGTGTCGATGCACTCTGTTGAAGCAATATCATTTTCCCCCATAGTGGCAACATCGATAGAGTAGAGGACCTGATTGTGGTAGTCCACGTAGGATGGCATGATCGTTAGCCTCGCGTCAAACTTGCCAACATGTACAAGCTGTTGAGTGTCGATGTTAAAGCTGAATATCTTGGCATTATCCTGATGACCAGTTTCATTGCCGATCACGTAGATTATCTTATCTCCATCATAACAGGCCGAACAATAGAAACCATTCTCAAGGCTTGGCACTGGGCTGTGTTCCCATTGACGGGTGGCCAGTGAGAAGCGGCTGTAAGAGTCATAATTGTCTCCAGTACCAAACAAATAGACGTGTCCTCGCGCATATACAGTTGACAAATTGAAATCTTGAATTCCTGGGAAAGTCTGATCTGGGCCATCGGTCCACGTGTTAGTCATTGGCGAGAAGAATGTCATTGACTCCGGGCCAATACTCATGATCTGGCTGTCCAAGTCATGAGTGAACTTCTCCCTCTCGCCCAGCTCTTGGAAGCAGTCACGTATCTGAGACTTGATGTAGGACATCAAGCCTTGATCAATCTCCAACTTTGATGCCGGCACAACCTTGAACTCTGGTGCGTTGTTGATCTTTGTCACTATGAGCTGCAACATGGTCAACAGCTGAGTGTCTGTGCTTGGGAACAAGTCCCCGGCACCACCGTCGGACATTGGCGCTGCAGCTGGGAACGTACGCTGGATGAACTCGTCGATCGTGGTACATGTGGCGATTGTTTGGATGATCCCATCGATCAACTCGGCACTTGGCTGTTCGATGATGGCGGGTGAGTCCTCGGGCGTCGGTCTGAACAAGTTGTTGATGCTCTTGATCTCATTGACAATATCAATGATTGTAGTGGATGTTTGTTGGAGTCCTTCAACATTTGATGCATTGGCTCTGTGCTCTTCGATCATCATCATCTCATGCAATTGTTTGAATAACTCTGTTATTGACTTTCTACTGATTGTTAGACTTTGATAAGTTGTTGCCAACTCTTGTAGTGTACTCCATAATGTTGATAATCTTTCCAATGACTTATCATTGTATTTATGTTGTTCTGACAATGACTTTATATGTTCTACACTTTCTATATCATGCTTCTTGTGTTGTACACTCATACATAGTTTACAAATCAATGTATTACAATCCAAACATATCAACTCCTTCAACTTATTATCTCGATGACACCAACACAAGTCATTCATGTCGATGTCCATTATTATGTATTTACTTGTTATTGGTGTTGATGTTGAAGTGGACGGGATGCGCAGCAATCAAATTGAAGTCAAGAGTGTTGCGCGCCCAACCAAACTTCGAAGTCGAAAAGACCAAACTTGAAGATATTTGTTGGAGCCTGATCATCGGACGATCACCAATCGATCTTGATTAGATCCTAATCTACTTGCGAGGAATGCGGGGATCACGCAACACACATTGCTTGATGGTCACGGGAGTTGACAGAGTCGTTGTCTTCAATCTTGGTCCACTCATCATTGGCAATGTTGTATCGGAAGTTGGTATCCTTTCCCTCCAGTAGATATAGAGTTCCTTTCTCCGAGGTGGAATACGTCAGACAGTTATGTCCTCTCCATCGTCCTTTTGGCCACGTAGGTGAGTTCATCTACCTCGAGGTTGGACAGCGTTAGTCTGGACTCTTGTAACGGCTTCCAGTTCATCATGTACAGTGTGTCCCGTCCATCAAAGGCACATGTGGTCACAGGGCCAGGGAGCCTGATATGTTGTTGCTGTTTGGTCTTCAAGTTGAATGTGTCGATACATTGTGATGATTCAGTGTCGACATCGTCCAGCACCTTAGGATCGATGTGGTACCAAGTCACTGGCACCAACGTCAGTCATTTGAGAAGATGTAGTTGAGGTGGTTCGCTCGATGAACTGGTCCATCGTAGTGCATGAAGTGATCGTTTGAATGATACCATCGATCATCTCGGCACTTGGCTGTTCGACGATGGCGTCCTCAGGCGTCGGTCTGAACAAGTTAATGATGCTCTTGATCTCTTTGACAATGTCAACGATTGTTGTCGATGTCTGTTAGAGTCCTTCAACATTTGATGCATTGGCTCTATGCTCTTCGACAATCATCATCTCATGCAATTGTTTAAACAACTCTGTTGACACTTAAACTTTGATGTTTTGTTGCCGATTGTTGTAAAGTACTCCATAGTGTTGTTAATCTTTCCGATAACTTTGCATTGAACTTATGTTGCAAGTCTTCACTCATAACTATATATATATTATCTGTTTGTACTGTAATATTCGTAGTTGTTGAAGATGAAGAAGTTGTCGAAAGTGTGGGTCAGTGGACTGACCAATGATGTGATTCGTCAAACATCCAACCAACAATGTTGTCAAAAGCATCAAAAAATCAAACTTTGCCCCTTTGTTGGGAACTGACACTTTGGATCTCATCAACTGACATCGACAACTTTAATAATAATCTGAGACACTACCATGACAATGAATGAATGGATGTAACTTTGTTCAATCATACTAATACTTAAATTAATCATATATATATAAATAACAAATAACAAATAATAATGATATTTGGTACACCAAATAGTACATACTTGGATGGTGCCATGTCTCAAATGAGACTCAACAGAGACATTACATCTGGGGAAGTGACACCTGTTGTTGAGCCAAATGTTGCACTCTTTGATATTGGTTGGGAGGTTGCCAAGAAGGTCGGTGGTATCTATACTGTACTAAAGTCAAAGGCACCTGTATGTATCATATCATCATTCATTCATTCAATGACTTCACTTCAACTTGCTCACTCATTCATTCAATCATTGACTTCACTTCTATTCACATCAAATCAGGTAACAGTTGAAGAGTTCAAATCAAGATATGCATTGATTGGACCATACTCACCAGAGACGGCATCAACAGAGTTTGAACCGCTTGTGCCTGGTCCTTTGGTGTCACCTGTCATTGATAATATGATGAAGAAGTATGGCATTCAGGTACACTTTGGCAAGTGGCTAATTGATAGTTATCCAAAGGTCTTCTTGATCGATCTGAGGAGTAGCTTCCATAAACTGGGCGAGTGGCGCTGGGACTTGATGGCTGGCTTTGAGCAGCCAAACGACAACGAGACCAATGAGGCCATTGTCTTTGGTTACCAGGTGGCTCTGTTCCTCAAGGAGTTTGCCGAAGCTAGCTCTGAGCGCTACATTGCACACTTCCATGAGTGGCAGGCATCGGTCGGCCTCATCCTATTGCGCAAATGGCGTGTGCCCATCGCCACCATCTTCACCACACACGCCACGCTGCTCGGTCGCTATCTGAGTGCTGGCGGTGTGGACCTGTACAACCAGATGCAGTACCTAAGCACGGACTTTGAGGCGTCCAAGCGTGGCATCTTCCATCGTCATTGGATCGAGAAGAAGTCGGCGGCGGACGCACATGTCTTCACGACCGTGTCCGAGATCACGGCGTATGAGTCCGAGCACATACTCCAGCGCAAGGCCGACGTAATCCTCCCCAATGGCCTCACGTTGGACAAGTTCACAGCGCTGCACGAGTTCCAGAACCTCCACGCCAAGTATAAGAGTGTGTTGCACGAGTTTGTCCGCGGACACTTCTATGGCCACTACGACTTTGACCTGGAGAACACACTCTACTTCTTCACAGCTGGTCGCTACGAGTACTACAACAAGGGTGTGGACATGTACTTGGACTCGCTGGCTGGCCTCAACAAGCTGCTCAAGCAATCTGGCTCCAATCTCACTGTGGTCGCATTCATAATCATGCCAGCCAAGACAAACAACTTCAACGTCGAGTCGTTGAAGGGTCAGTCCTATCTCAAGGACATGCGAAGGACTTGCAACTCACTGGTCGAGAGCATGGGTGAGAGGATCTTTGAGGCCACCTCTCGTGGCAAGGTCATCTCACCCGAGGAGTTGCTCACCCAGGAGGACCTCGTCAAGCTCAAGAGAAGGATATATGCACTCAAGCAGAGGCCATCTCTGCCTCCAATCGTAACACACAACATGGTCGATGACTGTATGTATGATTGAATGAATTGGGATGAATCAAAGACAAATCACTTACTCCCTCACTCAATCAATCAATCAGATAACGATCCAATACTTAATCATTTGCGAAAGATACAGATGTTCAATGGACACGAGGACAGAGTCAAGATCATATATCATCCAGAGTTCCTCAACTCGACCAATCCACTCATACCCTTGGACTACACAGAGTTTGTTCGTGGATGTCATCTTGGTGTCTTTGCATCATACTATGAGCCATGGGGCTACACGCCAGCCGAGTGTACAGTGCTGGGTGTGCCATCAGTCACAAGTAACCTGACAGGCTTTGCCAACTACATGAGACGTGGTCTGGCCGACCCAGACTCCAAGGGCATCTTCATCGTGGACAGACGATTCAAGTCACCCAGCGAGTCAGTGGAACAGATGACCGACTACTTGTGGAAGTTCTGCCAACTGGACAGACGTCAGCGTATTGAACTTAGGAACAAGACAGAGAAGCTGTCCGAGTTGCTTGACTGGAAGAGTCTGGGCAAGTTCTACTCGACCGCGCGATCATTGGCACTAGAGCGACAGTTCAACTCTCCCTCGTCCGAGACAGTTACTCCATCAGCGCCATCCTCCCCAATGCCAACTGTATCAATCTATTCGCCACCACTTCAATCGACCACAGCTCCATCATCATTATCGTCTTCGTCATCGACAACCCCAGTCCCAGCACCAGTCATTGTAACTCTGGCCAGCTCTGACCGATTGCCCATCGTTGGAAGCAGTCCAAACACCAGAGTCGACGATCAAGATAAGGACACTCCCAAGCCAAACAACGTCCAAGTCACTCCAGTTGCTATTGAACCTGTTGTATCAACCCCAACACCTATAGTAATCAAGAAGGTTTCGGCCACTCAGTCAACAAGTTCAACAGTACCTGTGGCTGTACCAACTCCAGTGGCTACACCAACCCCTGTGACTACACAAGTGGCTGCACCAGCCCCAAAGGCTACACCAACCCCTGTGACTTCACCAGCCCCAGTGGCTACACCAACACCAGTGGCTGCACCAACCCTTGTGACTGTACCAACTCCAGTGGCTACACCAGCCCCTGTGGCAGCAGCAAAGGCTGATACAACATTTGTACCAACAGTTACATCATCAGCAGTGCTGTCACCATCATCAAAGGTCGAGGAGAAGAAGAAGGTGACGATCCAGCCAAAGATATCATTGCTCACTGATAGTTTGAGGGCAGCGGCATCTTCCAAAACCACGCCACAATCACCAAACGTTTCCCTTGGCAGTCCAGTCAAAGCATCCAGTCCAGCATCAACCACCACTACCACTACTTCCAAGCCATCATCATCAACAAGCGTCTCATCCTCATCCTCATCCACATCCACATCCACATCCACATCCACATCCACATCCAACTCCACTTCTTCACAGACTTCCTCCTCAAGCAGAAGTATAAGGAAATAAGTAATAAGAATACATTGATCATATATAAATCCTTAATGTATGTGATCACAGATACTGTAACTGTTTTCAAGCAAAATGTAATGAAAGATGGTTGATGATAGTTCCAAAGTTTGAAAAAGGTGATGAAAAGTCCAAAAAGGACCTACCTTGATATTTGTTTGATTCTGCTTTTGTCTTAGTTTTGGGTGTATGATTATTAGTTGTAATAGAGAGAGATAGGATATATATATATATATAGATAATAACAATGCAAGATATATCATTGGACGACAGTATATGTATATTTGAAAAGGATAATACAGGTGATGTCTTGTTGACATGGTATGTTTATTGATGATTAAATGATTGATCATTGTGACTTGGGTCATGTACACTGACCTGACTGAATGAATGGACATGATATATAGGGTGTTCCCATCGATCGATGACACATTGCGACAGGTTGCACTGAACAGAACTGGACTGCAAAGCAACAGGATCAACGCACAGTTTAGTTTCAGCAAGTATAAGAACACATGGATATACATCTACACCACTTCAATCCTTGCTCAAAAGGACAAGGATCCAGAGCTCACCGTACCAGACTCCATCAAGCGTGTAGTAGTCTACTCAATCTGTTTGTTCAGAAATGTAATGTTATCGATCGATGCGATGAATGAATGAATGAGACTGATGGACCGACATACTCACTCCCATCAATCAATCACTTCGTGCCAACCAACAGAACTTCAACCCAGAGAAATACGCAGCTCTGTCACAGATCATGTCGAACATCTATTTGAAGCTTGGCGACCCTTCAAAGTTGCTGGAGTGTCAGCTGCGAGCGTTGAACAGAGGCATGTTTGATGTTGGCCCGCTCGGCAAGTTTGTCGACGCCGACTATGACGTGCGTCGCTCATACCTGGCGACAAGCATCAAGGACGTCATCAGATTGTTTGGCGAGGAGATCATTCTCGTGTGGACAGCCATGATGATCAAGAAGCGCATCGTCATCTACTCGGACAAGCTGACATCGTTGCTCAAGGTCATCAGAGCGATCCCCCTCTTTGTCTTCCATCGCCAGAACTGGTCGTTGCTCCGACCCTTTGTCACACTGGACGAGAGCGAGCTTAAGGATCTCACCACTGCCGGTGTCTACGTCGCTGGATTCACTGATGCCTCCATCAAATCACGTGAGGAACTGTACGATATACTTGTCGATCGTATGTATCAACTCGACTCAATCATCGTTCAAACGACCTGTACTGACTGACCTACTCTCGCGACAACGACAACAGTGAACTCTAAAGAGGTTAGCGTTGCATCACATTGCAAGGATCAGTTCTCATTGGGATCGATTCATAAGGATGTGTTGAAGATGTTGTTGGCGGCATTGGATGATGAGGAGGTCAGTGACCAGGCCGTTATCAAGGGTCTGTCCAACAAGGTCAAGGATCTGCTTGGCAAGCTCGACACACTCAGAGTGGACAATGGCGAGGGCAAGCAAGTGATCACATTGGAGAACCTGCAAGAGAGGAAGCTGCCACCCGGCATGGACAAGTTCCTCTTCAACGTTGCCACTGCTGAAGGTCTCAATGGATAAATCAGCTACCTTCCTTCCTACCTTCCTTCACTTCTCCGAACTCCTCGATGTAATCCTATCACCTCTTCACAACTCCCCATTCAACTATTCATTCACTCAACTACTTCCTCAATAAATCATGCAAGCATGCTTGGATCATGGCATTCAATCATTCAAGGTAGGAGTAAGATGATGTAGGAGTCCGACATCAAGTGGTTACGATCAACATTGCGTAGTCGAGGTGGTGTGGTGTCGGGTTCCAAAGACGACTACATCTTACACAATTGATTGAATGAATGTTTGATTGGTTGGTGGTGGGTGATTGAAGGATCACAAGTATAATTAACTAATCATATCAATCCTTCAATCATTCAATCATTTAATTAATCAATTTAATAACTAATCAAATATGAAGTTGGCAATAATAACTATTGTGTTGGTATTATTTTTGGTTGGATGTTATGGATCACAGGATTGTTTGGAAATTCCAAGGTACTTCACATTCAAGGATGCAGCTGGAAATCATTTCAATATAATGTTGACCAATCAAACATTGATAGATCATGCAAGGGATCTAATCAAAAATCGTACAACTGATAATCCACATGTAATGGGTATAGTTGTACCAAAAAGGGCATTATATAATCCATTCTGGTCATATCATCTTGATTCAAAGTCTATAGTATTCTTTGACTTTGCAATTGAAGTATGTGATGCTGCCATCTCCTACGTTCAAGAGCATCTAAGTGAAGTTGGTGGAGCATTCCTTCCAGGCAACATATGGTGTCCATGGTCCTCTCAAGTTGTGAATGAACTTTCAATATTCTAATAAAGTCTAATACTCCACTCTTTAATTGATTGATTGATTGATTGAGTGAGTGGAGGATGGGATGGAATAGATCCAGTCAAGATTGATTGATTAGTCAGGTGATACTTTGTGTGAACTTGTGATTCAGGTCATTTCCAAAACATTCAATTCCAAAGTTATATTTGTTGGAAAAGAGATAATTATAACTACATATATTACAAGTTGATTGATATAGTATCGATTGTTTGAGAGCAAAGTGCAACAGCTGCACAAGCTGCCATCCATATACAAGAGAGATAAAGAGAGAGAGATGTCATTCCATAATAGTCCAACAAATAGTAATAGTAATGATCAACAACAACAACATAATACATCATCATCACCTTATCTAAACTCTTCGAGCTCATCAATGGTGTCCTTGACAACTTCATCCAACTATGTACATAACAACGCTCAATCAGAACAACATGGCACAACAACGACAGGAGGCAATGGTACATTCATCTCACAACACATTGACCTAGCAACAAGCGTAACGCTAACACATTCAATCAATATAGCATCACTAGAGTCTACACCAAACAGCGATATGTCAGAGTCACCAAATGCATCAAGACATTCACTTAGAGACTCGGGTCAATATGTTGCACGCAATAGTAGTGATCGAAGAGACTCACCAACAACAGGTGGAAGTGGCAGCGGAAACAGAGATCAAAGGAGTGGTCGTGGTGATAGAGGTGATCGAGACAAAGATCATCAAAGACGAAGCGATGATAGAGATAGTAGACGCACCTCACTTGATACTGGAGCGCCAACAGGAGGCGGAAGAGGCGTTGATCGCGAGAGAGGCGAACGTGGTCGAAGCGACAAGGACAAAGACAAGGACAAGGATAAGGATAGGGACAGCCATAGAAGTGATCGTGACAAGGACTCGCTGAGGAGGGATCGTGACCCACGTGGAGATAGAGACAACAGAGATCGTGATCGACGCGATCGTGACAGAGACAGGGATCGCGAGAAGGACAAGGATAGAGACAGACGAGACCGCGACAGAGACAGAGATAGGGACCGCGATAGGGATCGCGACCGTGACAGAGACCGCGACAAGAAGGGCGAGCCCAACACTTCGTCACTGAGGAATAGCAAGGAGATTGCAAAGGATGGTCGCTCACATCTCAAGGACAGTGGCGAGCTGAAAAAGTCATCCACCGTCGATATGGCTAGGTCGTCGCGCGAGCGTGACAGTGGCGCCAGCAGCATAAAGGAGAAGGACAAGTACAGCAGCAAAGACAAGGACTCTGGCAAGTCGATGCGCGACCGTCGCGACACTGACAAGGACCGCGATAGATACCGTGATAGGGACCGAGATAGAGACAGAGATCGCGATAGATACCGCGACAGGGATCGCGATAGAGAGCGTGGTGGAAGAGACAGAGACAGAGACCGGGTCGACAGGGATCGACACCGTGGTGGCGGGGACAGTGGCAGCTCAAGGCGTGACAGACGTTCACGATCCCGCTCAAAGGACAGGCCGTCCAAGGACTCGGGCGGTCGTTCACAAGACTACAAATCCAGTGGTGGCGGGGCCAAGTCCCAGTCCAAGGTGCTCTCGCCCAATCAGGGCCTGTCATCAATGCGCTCAACGTCGGCCAGCAACCTGGGCGGCACTTACACGGGTCGACACGACCTGCCAAAGAAGTCGTCAAGCGGCTCGAGCATCTCAAACGTGTCGGCATCCTCCTCACCCAAGAAGAGGAGGGTCAGGAGCAGCAGCAGCAGTAGCAGTAGCAGTAGCGATGAAAGCGACGACAGCGACTATGACTCTAGCAGTTCATACTCGAGTAGTGGCAGCGACTACACCAGCGACATGTCGAGTGACAGTGACTCAAGCGGCAGTGACAACAGTGATGATGAGAGTGAGAGCGGTACGCCCGCAACCAACTCTGCTCGACGCGATCTCAAGAAGGGCCCTGGCCAGTCATCAGCAGCTGGACTGAGTGGCGACTCCAAGACTGCTGATCATCCAGCATCTGCGACGGCTGCGACCACTGGCAAGCATTCACCATCGATCTCAGCCCCCACAAGTGGCGCTCATGCTGCCAATGGCGACTCAAAGACTGGTCTTCAGACAGAGAAGCCACAGACCACGACATCGACCACATCGACGACATCCACCGGCACGACCGCCGCGCTGTCCAGTCCCCATCAGGAGGACCAGGAGATGGCGCAGGCTGCCGATGCGCAAGAGGTGGAGGAGGTGGAGGATGAGGAGGCGCAAGAGGTGGAGGAGGAGCAAGAAGTCGATCTGTCAGACCCCGAGATGCGCAAGACCTTTGAGGACGAGATGGCCTACGAGATATACACCGACCTCTTTGAGGAGGTACTGATGGACCTCTACTTTGAGACGCATCGCAGCTTCCATCAAGGACGTCTGTGTCTGAACTGCGACAATGGAGACAACAGCAAGAAGGGCCTGGACATCTATGGACAGGCGCTCAAGAACCAAACCGATAGCTTCGAGTGTATAAAGTGCGACGCCCTGGTCAACTCTGCCAGGTATGCACCACACCTGGAGAAGTGCATGGGCATGGGTGGAAGATCGACCAGGACGGCCAGGAAGCAGAGTGACCTATTGTACATACAGAACAACGACAAGAACTCAATGTCAGAAGAGGATTCAGATGACGACTACGATCCAAGAACGACAAGAACAAAGAGGAAGTCAAGAAGTAAGTTGATCACTTGTTCAATCAGAAGGGAGTGGAACTAATCCATTGTAATCAATCAAACAATTCAATCATTTTAGAACCATCACACTCGCTCGACTCGATCAAATCACAAACTCCAGAACAGATACAGACATTACTGAATAAGATGTGTGGAGTGGTCTCAACCAGCACTGGAAAGATGTGTACAAAGACATTGAGATGTCCGCAACATAGTGATGAACAGAGGGAACAGGTTAGGATTAAGCTTGGCATATCTGGTAGTGGCGGTAGTAGTGGTGGTGGCGGTAGTAACACCAGTAAGAAGCTAAGCAGTGGCAGTGGCAACAATGCACATCATCATCATCACCATCACAAGACAACCAACAACAACAACAACAATAACGACTCATCACTTGACTATATGGATATGTCATCTGGTGAATATGTTGATGTTGAAGTCGATGATATCACAACTGAGAAGTCTGCAAAGAGGAATAAAACGTCACTCTGATCATGTGATGGTTGGACTATTCTGGAACTGACCACCATCGATCACTGGATTGAACTGAACTTCCAAGATGGGATCGCGGTGTCAATCAAAACCCAACCCACCACACCACCAACAGATTTTTGAAAAAGGGATTATTAATGAATGAAGCTAGACCCACATCGTTTCTCCGTTCCTCTCTCTCACCAACACACACGCTCACATACCCTCCCGTGACCTCAGCAACCTTGCTTGCTAGCTCCCCGCACTCATCAGACAGATTACCATTGACACTTCTAATCTGTCTGTTCTATCTATCTACATTTCGCAACTAATCTTATAACTCTCTCTCATTCACTCTCAAGAAGAAGTAGAAGTAGAAGTAGAAGAAGTAGAAGTTGCACATCTCAATCAAACAATCACTTTGTAACAATAATCAACTCAACTTAACTCAAACATACAAGTAGTCAAAGCAGCCTATCAATCAAGATTGTGCAGCTTATTTCATTATATATTATATATATTATACATATACATACATACATACACATACACATAAGAGCAAACGATGAGCTTCTGGCGTAACTTTGGATTCCATCCCATCTCTCACATTGAGACTATACTCGATAGAGACTCATTCACATTGGACGAACTACTCGATGAGGATGAACTGCTACAAGAGTGTAAACTACAGAATCAGAGATTGATCGAATAGTAAGGAGTCTTCATCAAACATACATAACAGATAAATGGAATGAATGGACAGATGCTAACATTGAATGATTGAATGAATGAATGAATGAACAGTCTCTCGAAACCTGAACAATTGAACTTGTTGTTCGAGTATGCTACGATAGAGGTGGCAGAGGAGGGCAAGCGAAGGGATACCTACCCTTACATTGCTTCAGAGATCCTCTGCATGGATATCAACGAGGTGATCGATGCCATCTACAAGGACGAGAAGTATCTGGCACAGCTCTACAGCATGTTGGACCAGCCAGCCATCAACCCATCACTCTCCTCCAACATTAGCAAGGTCGCCATCAACTTTTTGTCAAGAAAGACTGTTGAGGTATGCCATGGCATGATCAGCCTTCCAACCAATACGAATGGGCACCCATCCTAACCTAATGATCAATCAAACACAAATCAGACAATGACATATATCAAGAAGCAGGATAAGATCATTGACAAGTTCATTACACATCTCGATCAATCAGCTATCGTTGACATCCTTCTAAAGATCATCACAATCGAGGAGTTCCAGGGAGGCGCCGGCACTCTGGAGTGGCTGGAGCAAGCAAACCTCATCGGAGGTATTGTTGCCAAGCTCGACCCTGCCTTTGATTCAGATGTATGTTGTCCTCACCTTACCGTGATCGTCATGTGTTATGGAAGACCCTAACATCAACACTACTACCTCATTGTCTAGTTCCATGAGAATGCTGCCTTCCTCCTTTCAGAGATTGTCGAGTCCTCTGGATACGTTGAGTCACCTTTGATAGCTGAGCTAGGTAGTGAGCAGACAATCCAGAAGCTCTACGGCTTTATGTTCTCAGAGGTATGATCCCGAATCGAATGATCACATGACCCAATCAATCAATCAAACTCACTCGATCAATCAATCAATCAAACAATCATACATAGTCACCACTTGGAAGCTGCTTCATCAATGGCCTTACTGTGATGATTAAGCTCATGAGGAAACACAAGGATAGCTCGATTGAGGTCAGCGCACCTTTGGAGAAGCTCGATCCACTGTTCAAGCAGTCGGTCACTCACAGCCAAACTCTCAACGAGCTTCTGAAGAAGCCCACTTCGGACCTCACCTTCACGACTACCACCGGCCCAATGTCTCCGCCACTGGGCTTCTACAGACTGAAGATCATCGAGTTCTTTACAGAGTTGGTCAGCTCTCAGTATCTATGTATTGATAAAGTGTTTGTCGATCATGGAATCCTATCGACCATACTTGTAAGTCAACTCAACTCAGTCAACTCAATCAGCTTTGGCCTCCCTAACATGTCCACCTTCACTCAACTTAGGACCTCTTCTTCCAATACCCATGGAACAACATCCTCCATAACCAAGTGGGACAGATTTGCGAATATATCTTGACAGCCAGCGCCAATGACGAGTTGAAGCTTGCAGTATGTTACCATGTTCAATCAATCAATCAATCATTCTATCAAACGGTCACATACTCACGCCAAACCTAACATCCATACTCTAGTTGATCAAGGACGCCAAGCTCGTTGAGAGGATAATTGCCGTCGACAAGGAGAACAAGAAGGCAGTTGGTCCAATCCAATTTGGCTTCATGGGATACTTGAACCAAATCGCGCGTACAATCAACAGAACACAGAAAGATAAAGCATTCATTGCAGGTATGTGTCATGGCATGTCATGTCAGCCAGCCAGCTAGCTAGCCAGTCGACTCATACTAACCCATCATCAACAGAGAACGCAGAGTGGACTACATACGTTGAGCAATCACTGCAGCCAGCGTTGGAAAATGAGGATGGACTGTTGGGCGACTTTAAGTTGAGCCTGATGATGGCACAACAGGATAATGATGACGATGATGATCAGGTGTTTGTGCACGGCTCACTCGACAATGCCGGCCAGTTCCACGGCTTCCAATCCAATCATATATACGAGGACGACGTTGAGTACGACGAGGAGCACTTTGAGGAGAATGGCGGCCACCACGACGGCGATGACGACGAGGAGGTGCTGCAGTGGCAACACGCAACCAACAACACTGGCGAGAATCACGCTGACAATGGCTTCGTGGCCAAGTCGTCCGTGGTCTTTGAGATCAAACCCGTCGATGCCGAGACGGACATGTCCGAGCTCGAGAACACCGTGCGCTCAATCAACATGGATGGCCTCATGTGGGGCAACTCTGAGCTACTCACCGTTGGCTACGGCATCCAAAAGCTGTCCATAGGCTGCGTTGTCGTCGACTCACTCGTGTCCACCGATGATCTGGAGGAGAAGATAGCCTCCCTCGAGGACATTGTCCAAAGCGTCGACATTGTCTTGTTTAACAAGTTCTAAATATCCTACCACTGTTGGGCAACAACAACAACAACAACAACCACAACATTACAACATCTACAACATCAATAACATTYCCATTCCACTCCCATCTACTCTCATTCAAACTCATTCATACTTACTACACCCTGCAGCAAACAATCAATCGACTAACAGTCTGTCTGTCTGTCTCAAAGAGTTTACTTTATGCTCGCTCGCTCAAGTGCTTGGCAACAACACAACTAACTATCTATTACACAACAAACAACAAACAACCTCGATTATTTATTGCAACAGCCATCATCCATTACCATCACTACTCTATCCATAAATCTTTGGTTTCCCCCTTAGATCAATCATCCATCACATGATAATGAATGAGGTGTTTGTGTGTCTCCTTGTGGACTTGGAAATGGAGGACTGGGACATAAGAAGCATTAAGAACATGTGTGTTTGTGTGTGTCTCTTTGAGATTGATTGTTTACTTCCACTTGCAACAGTAGTAACATCATCATCAGTTGAAGAAAACTTGATATTAATTGATTTTTATTGTGAAACTGTCAAGGAAGGTGATTCACAATGGCAAGAGGCCTTGGATAAGTCAAGGTCGCTTTCGACAACACCCCCACCACATACTCACACACATTCACACACACATAATTATCAATCACATTCGTCTGATCAAGGACTGACACACTACTTGCACCACTTGCACTTGCATCACCATCTTATACTATTACTACTTCAACAACAACTAAAGTTACACCAACAAGTACTTGTCAAACAGGGTCAACCAATCAATCGATCAATCATTCAATCAATTTGGAATCAGTTTGGACTCACTCAATCACTCACTCAATCACTCGGCTGACTCGCTCATTGTCAAAGACAGTCCACAACGAATACACGACAACAGCCAAAGAGGACTCACACTGAGATAGCAGAGCTTTCGTGAGGACCTTATCAAAGAGCATCCACACTATATGTCATCAGACAACACGATATCATCAACAACAACAACGACAACAGCAGAAGCAGAAGCAATGGACACCACCACCAAGATACAGTTGTTGAATGGAGAGATAAACTCTACGAATGATAATAGTAGTAGCATCATCATTGCCAACAGATATGAACAGAATCAACAACAACAAAATAGTAATGGAGAGTTGGAAAGACTCATGCCAGACTTCAAAGTGGTGGACCATAACAATGGCGATGGTGGAGATGACGACGATGACACCAGCGACGACATCTACACACCATTGAATCCAAAAGACCTAC
Organism: Acytostelium subglobosum LB1; assembly: GCF_000787575.1. Taxonomy (NCBI): domain Eukaryota; phylum Evosea; class Eumycetozoa; order Acytosteliales; family Acytosteliaceae; genus Acytostelium; species Acytostelium subglobosum. The sequence goes on along the minus strand of NW_012236527.1, from coordinate 592,597 downwards.
ATCGTGTATACAATGAGAAGATGTCAAAGCAACATTTCAAGAGCTGTAAGTCATCATTCATTCATTCAATCTTGATGTGATGGATTACTCACACGACCCCACCCACCTGGAATTATTCCAATCAGTTATGAGACCAATTCCACTATCAATGGAGGAGTTCTTTAGGCGGTTCGACGATCCTATAATTGCACTATGTCAAAAGAACACAAGTAGACCTGTTTACTATCTAAGTTTAATCATTACATGTATGTAGCGCCAATGAATATGGCGGCGATGGCGTTTGATGGATTGATTGATTGACACAATCCACCCCCAATCAATGGATATATATATATAGCACTTGTAGCGATAGAAATAGCAATTGCAACACCTTATATCTTATTTATACTGGGCCAGGATGCACTGGCAACAGAGTTCACCTATCTAGCCTTACTTTTGGCTTTATTGTCTCAAGTTCCCAAGAGGTTCTTCTGGAGATTTAGACCATACATGGTACATCGCGCCAAAACTGTATGTTCCCCATCCCCGCCATCATCATCAGAATCTCATTGGAATCATTCCAACCCATAAACTAACATGTTATCACACACTCACACCCATGATCAATCAATCAAACAGATGAAAAAGGACATGACATCATCATTCCCATCGAGAGCTGTTACATGCTCAGTTGTGTATGCATATGCTATTGTATGGGCAGTACTATATTATCAACCTGGACAGGTGTTTAGATGGTGGATGCCATTGTTATTCATTGGTATGATATTGGCTACATCATTCGCTCGCATCAACCTTGGTGTACACTACCCTTCAGATTGTCTACTTGGTGTATTACAGGGTACTATTGTATGTCTGGTTGGTACTGGACTACGTAGTCTTGATATACTTGGATGTTGGTCGTGTTGGGACAATGGATGTTATTCAACATCACCGGCCACCACATTGGAGTTCTCCACATTGGGTCGACTCAACTTCATCATGTTATCCTGTCTAATCATCCTATGTGTACTCATACCAATTGTAACAGTGATGAAGCCAGTGGATTTCTGGTCAAAGTGTGATAGAGTATATGGGTATGTATCTATGTATGGAACTATTCCATGTCCACACTGATCAATCATAACTAACTTCTCCAAACACTCACTGATCAATCAAACAAATAATAGTATGCTATTCCCATCTATATTCTTCCAATTACTGTTCCTTTGCCCAAAGGCATACTCGGAGCATGCATCATTACCAAAGCCACCATCACCACATTGGTATTCTTACCTGTTTGCAATTGGACTGGCGATTGGTGCAACTATATTCGCAGTCAAGGCCAAACTTCGACATCCATTGATCACATTCTGGATCATCTTTACCATTCTTACATCCTCATTATTCATATGGAGGATTGCAATGATCAGTTAGTTAACTTATCAATCCTAGCTCTGTACTACCCTTCCCCTACTCCAATTACAACAACAATCACACACATAATAAACTCTTCGCAACTACATGATGAACATGTAGTTGGATAGACTCTATCCAAGAACATTCCCATCTTCCAACTCTTCGTCAACATATTCATTTGAGTATTCTTCATTTGCTCATTGATGGTTGATTGATGTTCCCATCTTGGGAACGGGCAGCAAATCAAGCAAATAATAAATATTTCCCATTGTCATTGGAATCGAGCGAATGAGTCATTGCTGAAGGTTTGATGGTCAAAACGAGATGGGAGACCAACTTTTTATTCGGATATTTGTCCACTTTATCCTTCCCGATATCGGGTTGGTGGTTGCTGCAGGGTCTTAGGCTACCCACACCACCCCCAACACGACAAACCGACAAACGAATGTTAGTGTAAGTGTTAGTGTGTAGATGGTCCAAATCTGGCAATGAATTGTGAACAAACGACATAACCTCATACACTTTGTCACTAACACTCTCACTCATTCTTTCATTCATTCATTCACTCATTCATTCATTATCAGGTGCCGTACTGTAACGACGATAGAGCTAAGGATAGATCAAATAATATATAATATTAAATAATATTAATAATAACTTGTCAATCAACAAACAACAAGACTACAAGTAGACGACGAAATGAGCAATCAGCCACTACTTTCACCAACAGCTACAAACAAAGCACAACCAACATTCATTAGACGTGACGTGTCCCACAGCCCTTCAGCCACCAACAATATAAGTTTACTATCTAGCGCAATGGAACCAACAATGTCGACGTCGCCACATCTGTCCTTCCCCAAGGAGAAGATCAAGATCCTGTTGCTCGAGAACATTCACACCGCTGCCATCCAGACCTTCAAGAACCAGGGCTTTAGCATCGAGTCGCTCGGCTCGGCATTGTCTGAGGAGCAGCTGATGGAGAAGATCAAGGACGTCCACGTCGTCGGTCTGCGCAGCAAGACCAAGCTCACTGCCAAGGTCCTTGCCGAGGCCAAGCGTCTCATGGCCATCGGTTGTTTCTGTATCGGTACTGACCAAGTCGACCTTGCCTATGCCGAGTCCAAGGGTGTAAGTATCATCTCACTCTTTCGCGACCCTCGAGTCACTTACTCATTCTCTCGCGCAACCTCTAGATCCCAGTGTTTAACTCGCCATTCTGTAACTCCAGAAGTGTTGGTATGTATTGTTAACGCGAAGGATTGAATGGCCCCGCGAGACTACCGCGACTCACTCATTCATTGACCCATTCATTCATTCAATCATTCGATCAACAGCCGAGTTGATGATTGCAGAGATCATTATCTTGTCTAGGAAGCTTGGAGATAGAAGCTCAGAGATGCATACAAAGGTTTGGCGCAAGGAGTCAAAGGATTGCCATGAGATTAGAGGAAAGACATTGGGTATCATTGGTTATGGTCATATTGGTTCACAGTTGTCGGTGTTGGCCGAGGCAATGGGCATGAACGTTCAATACTACGACACGTCCAGGAAGCTGCCACTGGGCAACAGCAAGTCGGTGCACGATATGAAGACACTGCTCGAGACGTCCAAGTACGTGTCGCTGCACGTGCCCGACACTGAGCTGACGCGCAACATGATCAGCACGGACGAGCTGAACATGATGAAGAAGGACTCCTACCTGCTCAACGCCTCGCGTGGCAAGGTCGTCGACATTGACGCTCTGGCCAAGGCGCTCAAGGAGGGCAGGATCGCCGGTGCCGCCGTCGATGTCTACCCATGGGAGCCCGAGGCAAACTGCAAGGACTGGGAGAACGTGCTGCAGGGCTGTCCCAACACCATCCTCACGCCACACATTGGTGGCAGCACAGAGGAGGCGCAGGAGGCCATCGGTGCCGAGGTGTCTGACCTGATCACCAACTTTATCAACCACGGCGGTTCCGAGGGCTCGGTCAACTTCCCCGAGATCTCGATCCCCGTGTCGCAGGAGACTCACCGCATCCTCAACATCCATCAGAACCGTCCTGGTGTGCTGCGTGACATCAACAACATTCTCTCCGAGTTCAACGTCTCTAGCCAGATCCTGTCGACCACCAAGCAGATTGGATACATCATCGCCGACGTCGACAAGGCTGCCTCCAAGGAGATCAAGAAGAAGATCTCTGAGCTGCCGCACTCCATCAAGACAAGAGTGTTGTATTAAGCTGTTGTTGGCTCCACACATGTGCGTGTGTCTGTCTGTGTTTGATTCGTGTCGTGGATGTCCAAGAGGCAAGTCCTTGAGGACCCACATCACTCAATCAATCAATCATTCATTCAACCAATCAAAGGAAGGAACCCTCCTTTTGAACTATCATCCACATGCATGTTAACATGATAATGCCTGACTTTCTTACTTTACCTTTAATTAAATAATAATGATCCCCTACATACTTTGTCGGGGACATCAATGACACCAAGCCAAGGTACCTTATGATCATGTGGAAGACCGTCAACCCAATGTGATGGATTTGATGATGACGCAAAGTTAAACACTTGGTGATGGTCCCGGTCACGACTGCCCATGATTCTCCTGGTTTCGAGTATCGTAATGACAACACATACTTGATGGATTGTAATTGAAGTGGCATCATCACAATATATCGAACCTAGCAAATATTCGAAACACACTTGTCCTACCAAAGTCGGTTGAGTCTGAGGCTTTATTGTTGACGTCACTCCAAAAATGGGTTATGTTTTTTCAAAACGCCTATGATCCCTCCTCTTTTCAAACCCCCATAACTGTGTTGTTGCCATCTTGTCGAGAAAACATCTGAGTGTTGCGTGGCCCAAAATATCGAAAACACTGTCCATTTCATTCAAACAAAACCCTTGACAACATCACACCATCACAAACACCCCACCACACATACATAGAGACATCAACAATTGTCGGCAGTCTCTCTCTCTTCATTCATTCCAAAGGCAAGGACCAACATACTACTGCACTCAACTAACTGCGCCAACATATCATTTTCTCACCAATCACACTGACTTATTATTACCTGTACAAATACACAAATATATAAATTATACAAAATGAGAATTATCTTATCTCTCTGCCTTATTGCCTTGGCCATCAGCCAGGTCTACTCGCACTCTGTGCTCACTGTCCCAACCCCATGGAACACCAACCCAAGCAAGACCTCCCCATGTGGAGGTGGTACGGCCGCAACCACTGCCGTCTACACATACTGCAAGGGCAAGCCAGTAAGTATCCCATGTGATTGATGTGATGGGATAGTTCCACCAGCCTTTCGATCAATATTAATTAATTTATTATTTCATATAATTTAGACTACCATTGAGTGGAAGGTTATTGCTGCTGATGGACGTGGACCAATCACAGTGTCATTGGATACCAATGGAGGCACCAACTTCAACACCCCAGTCACAGTCACTGGCCCAACACCAAACGCTGAGACTACCTTCACCTTCAGCATGACCGTCCCAGACGTCACCTGTGCCAACAACAAGTGCACCATGCAGGTCAAGTCCGACTCGAACTGGTTCTCATGCGCCACCATCAACATTGCCGAGACTTGCAACACCACCAAGTCCGATCAGCTCGTCACCGTCCTCGCCGAGGACTTGAAGTTCTGCGGTGAGTACGCCAACAACCACAGAGTCATGATCCCAATCGGTCAGACCGCCGCCCAGATCGACAATGACGTCAAGGCTGCCTTCACCGCCAACATTGCCAACCCATTGGTCTTTGGAGACAATGGAACCGCTTGCAGAACCTCCTACGCCAAGTACGTCTGCCAAGAGAACTTCCCATTGGACCCAGGTTCAACCTCAGCCGAGAAGAAGCCAATCAACCTTAACACTTATTCTGATTGCGTTAACATGAACACTGATGTATGTATTCCATGGGTTTACCATCCTTAATCCTAGCACTCTCATTCAATGAATGATACTAACATCAAACAATCATTCAATCAATCAATCAAATGATTACAGTGCAAGACTACCAACCTCCATTTGGGTCTCTACCCATGCTCCCGCAATGCTGCCTCCTCAATGGTTCCATCCATTATCTTGGTTGCCGTCTCTTTGATCGCCGCCGTGTTTATGTTCTAAGCAACGACTAATGCTTCAGGACCTTGTTACACTACTTCCTTCCAATAAACCTTAAACCCTTACCCTTACCCTTGCCCTCGCCCTAACCCCAAACCCTTACCCTTGCCCTCACTCCAACCCTTGACCTGTTCATCAAAGTTTGATTGACTCAACCCTCGAGTGACAGAGTGACAGAGAGACAGAGAGAGAGAGATAGAGATAGAGAAGAGAATGGATAGTCTACCAACCTATGTGATCAATCATATGTTGACAATAATGAATGAATGTATAACAGCCAGACAGAGGATGGATACTACATTGGATATGCTCTGTTTAGCTCTGGTGAATAAGAGGTTCTTCAATATCGTTAGCCATAATCATAGAGTAATACTAAACAACTCTGACTTTATACAGCAAGGTCATAGACATGTACCTGAAACAGCATTGATGTTCATTGGTGAGAGTGAAGAACAACGTCAACAAAGACTCATTCATCATCAACAACAACATCAACAACAAGGACAACAAGGACAAGGACAAGGACAACCAGACATATCTGTGTTGTTAGGAGTTCAAGATCCACTACAAATACAAGAGGAGGATGTTGCGGATCCAGACAATTTATTCCGATTGATGAGAGGCATGAAGTTGGTGATACACCTGAGGCATATACAGCCACCGCATGTGGACCCATCAACGCAGATTGAGCAGCACATCATTCAACTTGTTGAGCCGTCTCAAACTGCATACTTCACATTGTCAGTGGTGGGCAGGGCTAAGGATAACACCATGCATCGCTCACTGCCATGGAGCATCACAACCTTGGGTCTAGGACCTGGATTCCATCAACCGATCACTCCTGGCATATTCGGGGATGCTCCATCATTCACCAAGCTGGATTGTGGTCTTGGCTTCAACAATGTGATCGCGCCACATTCGTTGCCAACGACGCTCATATCACTAAAGCTACGAGACATGTTCAACACTTCACTGGCCCCAGGCTCACTCCCAAACTCATTGGAGAAGCTATCGTTTGGATATTGTTACAACAAACCGTTTGAACCTGGTTGTCTCCCATGGTCACTCAAGTCATTGAAGCTTGGACACATGTTCAACTGCCCGCTACACCCAGCATCCTTGCCACGCGAGCTTCAATTCCTCTCGTTTGGCTTCTATTTCAATCAACCGATACAGCCTGATACACTGCCACAATCACTTTTGCATCTAAAGTTTGTTGGAATGTTCAATCAACCGATCGACGATCGACTGCCTATATCAATCAAGTCCTTGGCATTTGGCCCCAACTTCTTGCAGCCACTTACGCTTCGTCGACAGACATCCATCACCTCACTTGAGTTCACATCGATGGTGTACTGCCCGATCAAGATGGAGGACTTGCCACCAACAGTTCATACACTTCTGCTTCATCCATTGGATGTTGAGATGATACCATCAACACTGACATCACTCACATTGTATGACTACTTTGATGGGATGTTTGATCAGTATCTTGGACAAAGCTTGCCATCTTCCTCGCTGACATCATTAACCTTTGGTAAAGCATTCAAACAAATCATTGTTCCTGGTTTGCTCCCATCGACCCTCAAACGATTGGTATTTGGCAGCAGCTTTAATCATTCTCTCCTGCCCAACTCGCTGCCAGACTCGATTACAGAGTTGAGGCTTGGAGCCAACTACACCAAGCCACTGTCACTGGACAACCTCCCTTCATCACTATTGAAGCTATGGATACCTACGATGGGCATTCTCAATCTCAACAATATACCTCAATCACTCAAACATATTATGTTGGTGATAATATATAACGCTGACCACCGACCGCATTCACGATGTCTAGAATTCAAGGCTGATCAGTCGATACTCATTCCATCCAACAACCTTCGATTGGACTCATTATCAATTTCAATTACTATGGCGGACGAAATCAACGATGATAGGACAAGGATATTGGTAATCAAACAGTTGTTGTCAGATTATTATCCGAATGTTACCAACATTTGTGTTCACTTTGTCACCTCAACCGACGAACATCATTCAAACTCAATTACAAAGTTGATTACAACACGAAGGATTACACCTGTGCATTCATGGTTCATACTCTACGATCATGGAGTACACACAAATGACAACAGGTGCAAACTCTATAGTATGGATTTATCAATTTGTGATCCAACTACTTCCACGACTACAACTCCTTCTTCATCTTCAAAAGGTCCAACCGATCATGTTAGTGATCAACATCAATCGTTCATGTGGATCACAGCAGTTGCCATCATGATTCCAGTAGCATTGTACATTGGTAGACTGCTCTGGCGTCATAAATAATTACCAGAGTGACACTCCCAACATCAATCACGACACTCTCATTGAGTGCCTACTTTGAGAACATGGTTGGCGTAAAGGGTCTGCTCGAGTTGGTGTTGCCTAGTATAGATGTTATTCAGCCAGCTGATATAGAGTCAATGTTGCCATCACATCCACCTTGCCCACAGGCTCCAACCGATATATCAATTCGAGTTGGAAACAACCAATAATCAAACAGTTGCTAGTTGATTATCCCAATGTCAACAGCATAGTTGTGAGGAGGTACAGAGTGACAGATCATCGTCGTCAGCATTGTGGTGGATACCAATAGCTGCAGCACACCTTTGATACTCATTGGACAACACATTTGTCAAAGAAAGAAGAAAGAAGATAATATCTGTTCAGGACACCAAAAGTGATCGTGTTTTTTAGCAAAGCCACTTTTCTGATCATCATTTTGTTGGAACAACCAGCATCCATCCATTATTTGTCATCTAATCATAGTGTGTAATAATAAATTATAAACATATACGAGATAATAATATATACCTAGTAGTATTAATAATGGAGAACTTACCAAACATTGCAATCAAACATATATTTGAAATGATTATTTCAAAATCAGATAGAGAGGATTATACATTGGATTATGGAATTGATATCATCTGTTTGGGCCTCACATGCAAACGATTCCATACTATAATGAACAGTGTATTGGACAGCTTCAACACACCAGATACTGTCCAGTTGTATGTTGGTGGCACTGCTGACCGACTCCAATTACTACAAGTGCTTCAACGAGACAACGACGCACTCGCCCTTGTAACCGAAGAGGCCGCTCGTGCACGTTTGGAGCAACTATATCTTGAGATAGAGCCAGAGACTCCGGATATGGAGGAGATACTTGACGAGCAATGGGAGCAAAACGAACAATTACAACAGCACAATAATCCTGGGGAGGTGGCCATGTTCAAATTATTACATCAATCTAAACTGTTGGGTGAACAACGAGTTGTACAAGATAGGCATTACATGATGTTGATGATACTCAAGATGAACATTGAGAAGGAGATGGCGCAGCAAATACCACCAATGATACTCAAGTGTTGTCCTGAGACCTATCAATCATCAGATCAGATCAAGACAGTCACGCTCAGTCATTGCTTTGATCAACGCATTGGAAAGTACTTTGCAGCCAAGTTCCCATCACTGACAACGTTGATCTGTGGCATTCGATTCAATCATCCAATTGATCAATACTCACTGCCATACTCTCTCACTTCGCTCACTTTTGGAGAGCTGTTCAATTTACCTCTTGCCGACAATGTTTGGCTCCCTCCATCATTGCTGACTTTGAGGTTTGGTTACTGTTTCAACCAACCAGTGGAGCCAGGTTACCTCCCTTCATCACTTACCGAGTTGGAGTTTGGAGAGATGTTCAACCAAGAGATCGAGCCCATGACTTTGCCCAAGTCTCTTCTCACATTGAGGTTCAACTTCTACTTCAATCAACCCATCAAATCAGACACTTTGCCTGTATCATTGACGGCGCTTGTGTTTGGAGAAATGTTCGCTCAGCCACTTGATGGTCTACTTCCACTCTCACTCAAGTCATTGGCGATTGGACAAAACTTCTTGACATACTTCACTCTCAAGGAACATCAATCAATCACCAATTTGAATATTCCTTCAAGCAGACCAATGCATATTGATGACATTCCATCATCTGTTCATACATTGTCAATCAATCCAGATATTTGGCATGAGCAACATATGGAGCATTTACCAATTCCAAGTTCAATCACAAACCTATATTTGGGTGAACACTGCAATCATCCGTTTCAATCAATATTTGGACCCAACTTGAAGAACTCCTCAGTCGTACGATTATATTTGGGTAATCAGTTCGACCAAGTGATTGAGCCAGGAATGCTTCCACCAACTCTCCAACTTTTGGACTTTGGTTTATCCTTCAATCAAAAGTTGTTGCCAAACTCACTGCCAGATTCAATCACAGAGTTGAGGATGGGTCCGTTATTTAATCAACCACTGAAAAATCTTCCAACAGGTCTGATTGACTTAGAACTTTCAAAGATAAGCACCATCAAGGGCACTAATCTTCCAGCATCCCTTCGAGGACTTGGCATATTAGAGTCACACGTGATCAAGTTGCAATCAGATTCAAGCTTTGACTTGACCAATCCTGATGGTCAACCAATCACTTTGCCATCATTGGACAACCATTTGGATTTGCTAACCATTGGATTTCATCTTCACGACGAGCATTCTCATTCATCAAGGTTGAAAGAAATGATAATCAAACATTTGTTCTCGATCTATCCCAACGTCATTGATTTCATTGTACTTTTCTCAGGACCTAAAGAGAGGCATGGTATGTCTGTGCGCAATACGTCATATTGTGCCGACCTACAACAAGGAAAACAGCCAAGCCTTCATTCATGGTGCCGAATCTTTGGAGAGGATATTGGTCTATTGAAACAACCTGAACAGAGGACCATCAGTTTTAAATCCATTGACCTTACAAAGGTCCCAACAATGGTACCCAAATCCTCCTCCTTCATGCGACAATGGTCTTGGTTGGCGATAGCCACAGCAGCAGTAACAGCTATACTTCCAGCCCTCTATCTTGGACATTATTTGTTGAGATGAAAGTAGGACCATTTCCATATTCTTCAACAAAGAATAATAATAATAAAAATAATAAATATTTATATATATTCATACAATGATGAAAATGAACGACTTGTTATTGTGATATATAGTATCAAATATTTTAGTGATGTGGACAAAGGATGGTCTTTACCCTTTTGCCAATGACAACATCAAAGAAGTAGGTTTTATTGGTCGACCATTCTATCATAGAATGGACAAAGTTTGGTCCAGTCTTGAGCATTGGTTCGAGACGATCACTCCAGATTGGAGTCGCCAATAATCAAAATATCTTAATCTATATTATCCGAGTTTATAAACAATCACTAAGTAAAACTCATGGACACCGAAAGTGATCGTGTTGTTTTTGCCATGTGACTTTTCAGATGATGTTGAGAAAACAAGGTTCTCCACTCATTTGTTTGTCATTCAATCAAGATAATATATATACATATAAATAGATATATAGAGATTATATATATATATATATTAACATTGCAACCAATAATGGAGACCTTACCAAACATTGCAATCAAATATATCTTTGATATACTTATTTCCAAAGTAGATCTACCGGTTTATCTAATGGCTAATGGAATGGATATCATCTGTTTAGGTCTCACTTGCAAACGATTCTATACTATAATGAACAGTGTATTGGACAACTTCAACTCAACAGATAATGTACAGTTGTTGGTTGGTGGCAATGTTGAGAGGTTCCGTCTTCTACAACTGCTACAAGTATTTTTCGATGGAGACAACAACGCTCTCAACTTTTTAAACGGGAAGGTCGCTTATGAACGCTTTGCACAACTCTGGAAAGAGACAGTGCCCGACCTTCCGAATATAGAGCAGATTCTTCAAGACCAATGGCAACAATACCAAGAATTACTTGATCAGATTGACGTCGATGAGGTGGCCGTATTCAAATCATTACATCAATCTAAGCTGATTGAGGCTCAACAAAGTGTAGAGAAAAGGCATCACATAATGCTGATGAATCTCAAGATGCACATTGAGAAGGAGATGGCCGAGCAACTACCACCAAGGGTACTCAAGTGTTCTCAAGTGACCTATCAATCGCCAAATCAGATCAAGACAGTCACACTCAGCCATTGCTTTGATCAACAGCTTGGCAAATATCTTGCAAACAAGTTCCCATCACTCACATCATTGAAATGTGGCATTAGTTTCAATCATCCCATTGCACCAAACTCACTGCCATCCTCCCTCACGTCGCTAGAGTTTGGAGAGCTGTTCAATTTACCTCTTGATGAAAATGTTTGGCTCCCTCCATCATTGCTGACTTTGAGGTTTGGTTACTGTTTCAACCAACCAGTGGAGCCAGGTACCCTCCCTTCATCACTTACCGAGTTGGAGTTTGGAGATATGTTCAACCAAGTGATCGAACCCTTGACATTGCCCCAGTCTCTTCTCACTTTGAAGTTCAGCTTCCATTTCAATCAACCCATCAAATCAGATACTTTGCCTGTATCGTTGACGAACCTTGTGTTTGGAGACATGTTTTCTCAACCACTTGATGGTCTACTTCCACTCTCACTCAAGTCATTGGCGATTGGACAAAACTACCTGCCAGACTTTACTCTCAAGGAACATCAATCAATCACTGAATTGAATATCTCTTCTTTTCTTTTGAGACCAATGCATATTGATGACATTCCATCATCTGTTCATACATTGTCAATCAGTCCAATGATATGGCTTGAAGAAAATATGGAGCATTTACCAATTCCCAGATCGGTCACAGATCTCTATTTGGGTGTATACTTTAATCTGCCCATTGGATCATTCTTTGGAATCAACTTGAAGAACTCCTCCATCACCATATTAAACTTGGGTTCTCTATTCAACCAAGTGATTGAGCCTGGAGTACTCCCGTCCACTCTTAAACATTTGGATTGTGGTCACTCCTTCAATCAGAAGTTGTTACCAAACTCACTACCAGATTCAATCACAGAGTTGAGGATGGGTCCGGTATTTGTACAGCCACTCGTCAATCTTCCAAATGGACTGATTAGCTTGGAGACTCCAAGTATCAGTTCCTTGAAGAAAGACAACCTTCCGAAGTCCCTTGGAGGAATTGTCATATTCGCATCACATGTGGTCAAGATGCGATCAGATGCAGGCTTTGACATGACCATCGATGGTCAACCAATCACTTTTCCATCACTTGATATCCATTTGAATTGGATCACAATTGGATTTCATCTACCAAATGATAACACTCCTTCATCAAAGAAAAAGATCATCAAGCATTTGTTCTCAACTTATCCCAACGTCATTGATTTCAACATAATCTTCACTCGATTGGATCACAGATCCCAATCCATTACAGTACGCAATATATCTTTTACAGACCAACTACATCAAGGAGTACAATCAAGCGTTCATTCAATGTGTCGTGTCTCCCCAGATAATCTCCTTCTAATGGATCATCAAGTTCAACAAACAATCAAATTTAAATCCATTGACCTTACAACTGTGCCCACCATGGTCGCCACCTCAACCTCCATTATCGACAGACAATGGTCTTGGATGGAATTGGCAACAACAGCAATAGTATCACTACTTCCAGCTCTCTATCTTGGACATTATTTATTCAAACGAAAGTAAACCCTCAACCCTCAACCCTCAATCCTAACAATCCACCTTTGATATCCTTGCCTTCACATCCAAACATAATAAACTTAACATTAACCCTCATCAATCTCAGTATCTTCAATTTGCCAAACAAACTCGAGTATCATCACGATCGGAGGACATCATCATCCATGGTGTAGAATCACAACAATAAGTCAAACTGACCATGCTAGTCAACCAAGGCAGACTCATATTTCTTTTGAATCCATTAACCTCAAGGACAACGGACGTCCACGGGTCCTTTTAGCTCCAACTTCCACTCGGTTCAAAAATATCTAATGGAGGTAGTAATAATGAAAACAACAAACAATGGTTCAAATGGATTCCAGCATTGGCAATAGCAGAAATAGATGGCCGTCTTATTTGGAAATGATTGTCGTCATGAATCATGAAACGAGACCATGACCAAAAAAAATATCTGCCTCATTTTCCCTCAATTCTAACGACTGATCGTTGACATGTGACAGGTGTTACCCTACTTGATCTACATCAATCGATCAATTAAACAAATAATCAAACAAATAATGTATATTTATATCTTTACTATTATACTATTTACTACAACTATAACAATATCAAGTGGACAAAGTGGATTTGAAGCACGTGTCCTAAGGCTTGGAAATATTGATAGACTCTGTGAGACAGCCATCCCTATGCAGATCAACAACAATGACCACTATGTACTAAGTTATATTAGATATATTGATGTTTACAATACATCATATCCATCCAACTACACTGAAGGTTCGACAATAACACCAACAAGTAGTTATATTAATTTGAATGCTAAAGATAATGTAGCTGCTTGGTCATCGACCAATGTCGGTGATGTGATCTACTCAATCACTTCATTCAATATACTATGGAGTAATCTTTCGGAACCATTCACATCTGGCACCATACCATTCACAAATGGCTCCATACCATTAGATATTATATCTGATGGAGCATTCACCTTTGTGGGCAAAGACGATACCAAAGTGTTCATAATCGACTCGATCCACAAGAAGTTATACTACTTACTGATCAACATCACTACAAATGATATCCCCTCTACACTATCATCAATCGATATCAATGATCTCGTAGAAGGTGGATGGACTTTGTAAGTATTATGGTATACCAATCAATCATTCAAAGACACTAACTAACATACAATCATTCATTCATTCATACAACAGTGCACAAGATAATAAGAATGGTTTACTATTCGTTGCAGATACTAATGGTAGCATTGCTACATTCAACATGAATAATCTGACTATTCAACCAACCATATTCAAGAATAGCTCATTGCTAAACATTGGTGCAATGACAATGGATACAACCAATTGTCTATTGTTCATCTGTGCCAAACAAAAGAACTATGCTAGTACCATGCACATACTAAAGTACTCGGCGACAGCAACAACGATGTCTACGATCTCAACTCTATCCTACAACATGACAATCTCAACCAGCGGATTATTATATGAATGTGCCGCTGCCGCCTACGACCCAGTCCAAGGTCAGATATTCTTCATCGGCACCGACGATAGTGGATTGGCAGTAATTGGAGCTGGTACAAGAGCAGGCATGAAGACCAACTTCATATCATTCTTTAGTGACATTCCAACATCAGTTTATTCTGATGTGATTGGCCGCTCAATCAACACATCCAACAGCATCCTGACATTGGTCACCAGCAGAGACTATATCGAGTTGACCTACAAGACAATCTGCGATGACGACTGCAATGGACAGGGTAGTTGTCTAATGGGCGTGTGTCATTGTAACTCGAACCACTCGGGCGACACTTGCCAGATCAATTTGTGCTTGTCCAACTGCTCTGGGCATGGTGTCTGCAAGGGTGGTGAGTGCCAATGCGAGCCAAACTATCAGTCAACGGAAGACTGTAGTGTATTTGGTTGCTACATGAATTGTAGCAAGCATGGTGATTGCATTACAGAGCAGTCAAACGGTGGCAATCAAACCTACTTGTGCCATTGTCATGATGGCTTTACAGGTCTTTATTGTGAGTTAGCCGTACCTGTTATCCCAATAACAAACACTACTACAATAACTGCTACTACTACTACAACAACTGCTACTCCTATTACTACCACAACAACAAACGTGCCATCAGGTGGCAACATAGATCATTGGTCATGTATCTGTCTCATTTTGTCCGTTGCAATGACACTACTCACTTAAAGGTGACCACGATCAATCATTGAATAAAGTTGTTGTGGATGTAATGAATGAGAGAGGCTGATGTTCCTTTCAATATGATTTCTGTTTGGATAATATGTGGAGGATCGACTTGGATGTCCAATTCAATCAATCACAATCCATTACCAGATAAGTGTACAAGACTGATACAATATTAACCACGTCAGCTGGCACAACATCTACTAATACTACTACTACTCCAACTCCATGTACAGCTATTGGTACATCAAGCAAATCAAACTCCCAAACACCACCACAACAACTAGATAGGCAACACGGACCTGGAGATTCACCATCGCCAGGCAATTATTCCGTACATGTCTGGTAAAGGCACTCTAACATGTTTGGCTAGGTCCTGAACGCTGGACGAGTAGTGACGTGGTCATTATTGATTTACCTCCCCATTACGTGACATCATCTTTGGGATAGACACGATCAATACATCATCATGGTCGACAAAAGATCGATCGAACGTAAGATTATGTTTGGGTTGTATTCATTGATTGACTGTTTGATGGATTGAATGGGTGGAAAGATTGATTGAATGATTGTTTGTTTGATTGTTTAAAGATTGAGGATGGATTATAATAATCTTTGGATAGACCTTCACCAAATGAATGATGATCATAGTGAGAGCGGATGCGGTACTTGTCAGCCAACGTCAAACATTTCGCAAATGTAAACGACGTGACTGCCAAGCAATGGGCTGTGTCGCATGACCAATCCAATTTTAGAAATTTAGTTGTTTGCAGATTATACTTGATTTATCAGACCAAGCGTTTATTAAGAAAGTGACATCAACAAAGCCCCACCTCAAAGTGGGTCCTAAAAAACCAAGCTTAGCCAATAAACCTGTTTCCGGATTTTTGTGACACTCGTCAAGTAACTCCCGCAGGAGAGTTGCTGAGGGAAAGGACTTTGTCGAAAAAGTATAAAAGATGACCTAGGTAAGGTGATGGATGTCAATTAAATATTATCTCTATCTTCTTAATTATTTGTAAAATACATAATGATTATAAACTCTAAATCATTACTAGCATTAACATTGCTATCCATTGTTGCAATCTCCGCACAAAGACCAAGTATGTACATGGAATCATCCCACCCCACCCACTTACCACCACACCTCTGATCACACACTAACTCAAATAAATTATTATATCTCTCAGAGTCCTACTCATTGCCAGTTCCAATATTTGATCAATTGCCATCAAAGAATGTAAACTTTGAACCAGACACCAGCCAAATTAGTGGCCTCTCAGCCAACATGGTGGGATCAGCCCTGAATCCAGAGACCAGGATACCTATGCTATCCAAGAACTCTGATTTGGAGCAGGCCAGGATATTAGACGCTGAGACGTTTGAAACATTCTTTGCTCTCTATAATGAGATTACTCAATTCATTCCATACAATCTCACATTCAACTTGTTGGACGAGGCCACTGGCATCTACCAAAGTGTCTACAATACCTTCTATCCAATCAATCACTTGGGATGGGACAGTGGCAAGCCCGCGACAATCTACCATGACGCCAATGGCACATACCAGAACTTCCACTTTTGTTTCAAGTTGAATGCCTTCTTCACCTACCAAGGCAATGAAGTACTCACCTTTGGCGCCACTGACGACTCTTGGGTCTTTGTCAACAACAAATTGGTCGTGGACCTTGGAGGTATCCATCCATTCATGTCAAGCTCTTTGAACCTTTCTTCCATGGCCAACCTTAATCTTGCCATTGTAAGTCTGTTTGATTCAGAGCCACTAATCGAAGCTCTATTACTAACACTCAATCTATCCATCAATCAAATGAAGGGCAACACATATCCAGTTGACTTTTATCATTGCAACAGACACACTGATGTGTCCACTATGAACATCACTACCAACATTGGCATGAAGTGTCTGGTCTATGATTACTGTGGAGTTTGCAATGGAGATGGATCATCATGTTGTATCGCTCAGGAGACCTGTGGCGACACAGACGCATGTACCATCGATGCCTGCCCACCAAGTAACTTGGCTGGCGTGAACCTATACAACATCAAGGCTTACTGCACTCATACTAAAATTACTTGTGAGAAGCAGAATTTGGCCGATCCATGTCACGAGTACGCCTGTGTTGGTGGAGACTGTGTGATGGTTGGAGATGCCCATTGTCCAGAGATCGAGTGCCAAGAGCTGGTCGGCTGCAACGTTACCGAGGGAGGTTGCCAGTACAAGCCCAAGTGCGTTGCACCTGACGCATGCACTGATGTGAGCTGTGTAAAAGGAGAGTGTGTCCGCACGCCAAAGAACTGCACTGGTGACGACGTTTGCCAGGTGTACTTCTGTGATCGCGAGAAGGGATGCTTCTCCAACCTCAGGAACTGCACTCCATCGGACCCATTGCCAGAATGTATGATCGCCTACTGTGAGCCGAATGTAGGCTGCGCGACCAAGACCCTCGATACTGAAGCCTGCAACTGCTGTGACCCAACCAAGACCCCACCATGTATGACCGCCACCTGTGTCAACCAAAAGTGCGTCTACGAGGATATCGACCCAAGTGACAACAACCCCTGCACAGTCGACTTGTGCGACCCGAAGACCGGAGTGATCTCCCACGATCCAGTCAAGTGTGATGGCACCTGTCAGAGATGTATCCCCAAGTCTGGTGGTTGTGTGGATATTGACAAGATGTGCAACAATTCCAACTTGTGCTCCATCCCCAAGTGTCAAGGAGGTAACTGCACATACACCCCCAACTCGTGTGATGATGGTAACCCCTGCACCAGTGACTACTGTGATCCAGTTAAGGGCTGTTACCACAACCAGACCATCTGTCCAGACCTGGGAAGATGTTTGATTGGAATCTGTGACAAGGAAGAGGGATGCACCATGATCAAGAGGAACTGCACCGCAAGTGACTTCTGCGTGGAATATCTGTGTGATGACCGTCTTGGATGCGTCCAGTTCCCCAGGACATGTATCCCTGCCAATGCCACCTGTCAGTATGGTGTCTGCAACAGTAAGGCCAGTGCTTGTGAGTTCTTTGATATCAGTCCATTGCCAGAGGGTTGCCAGTCATTATCGTCTTCTTCTACTACCTCGACAACAGCCACACCTTCTTCTACATCCACTTCTACATCAACTACAACAACTGCCGCGTCCACTACCACCGATGGCTCGTCCACTACGACCAATGGCCCGTCCACGACCACCACAGGCACAACCAAGCAGTCCACGACAACAGTGAACCCAACCAGTACCACGACCACCACCCTATCCGGTACCACCACATCAGGCAGCTCCACATTGATTGTCTATTGGGTGCTTGTTGCCACCGCACTCCTTGCCTGTATCCTCCTCTAGGAGTCTCCATTTAGACCTTGGACCATTGTCCAACAACAACTACAACAACAATAAAGAACATCGAGTATTGACGCGCTTTGGATTGTTGTTCACTCATTCATCAACTGACTCGAGTCACTGGATTTACTTGAACTTGCCTGATCTGATGACCTTCTTGATGTCATCACTAGACAATGCCTTGTCCTTGTCGCCAATGAATCCAACGACGGTAGGGTTGGTGAGCAAAAGATTGTCGAGGAAGCGCAGGATGTCATCTTTGGTCAGTGCATCCATTCCACTGCAGATCTCTTCGGGTGAGCGCCAGATGCCAGTGGACACCAATTGTCGGGCCATGTCGTCGCAGAGCACATTGCGCAGTTCGAGATTCATGAGAATCATACTCTTTTGTTGGCGCTTGGCGCGCTCTACCTCCTCGTCGGTGATGAGACGGCGCAGACCAAGCAGCTGCTCCAACACCAGGTAGAGCGCGTGTATCAGGTAACCCTCGTCGGTGGACACGTGCACGCCAAACAGACTGGTGTTGGAGTAGACGTTGAAGAACGCCGAACAGACCTTGACCTGCTGCAGACGGTACACGACGTTGAGATTGAGTCGACTCTGCATGCCCTTGCCGGGACCGCCCGTTGAGTAGTCGCGGCCGCCGCCCAGCAGCGACTGCAGGACGAAGCCGGCCAGCAGCTCCTTGCTCTCGCTCAGTGATCGCAGACCCTTGAATGGGAAGGCCAGATAGTAGGCCTGCTCGCTCTTGGGCTCGGCCATTATAAAGTTGGTGCCGCCAATGTATTGTGGCACATCGCTGTTGCCCAGTGGTTGCTGTTGCTGTTGCTGTGTTTGGAGGGGAGCGGCGTAGGGGATGTGACTAAAGTACTTCTCGACGTAGGCCACCAGATGCTTGTGCTCGATTCCCGTGGCAGAAACGACGATGTTCTTGCCAATGAAGTAGTTTTGCATGGCCTGGCGCAGAGTGTCGGTGGTGATGCGCTGGTACTCCTCGGGCTTGGCGAATGTCGTGTGGCCAAGATCCTTGTCGCCATAGGCTGTCTGATGCAGGATCTCGGGCAGGAAGGCGTCGGGCGATGACAACAACATGTCAAAACTACGCATTGCGTCCATCTTCTTCTCATCAAACTCTTCCTGTTGGAATAGTGGACAAGTGATCTGATCGGCAAACGATCGCATTATATACTCAACATCCTTTCGCAATACCTCAACTGATATCTGCATAATATCCTTTGATGACGATGCCATTGCATTATTAGACACTGTCTCATACTTTTGTACAATGTCTGCTGTTGATTCATTCTTTGTACCCTATTTGATTGATTGATCGAGTGAGTGGAATAGTTCCAGTGATTGATTGATTGATTGATCGAGTGAGTGGAATGATTCCATTGAATTATTGAATGATCACAAGTCTCCGACATACCTTGAATGTCATCTTCTCGAGAAGATTGAAGACACCTCGATTGTCGGGCGTCTCGTACTTTGTGCCGCAACGAATGTAGAGACCAACTGCGCAGGCGTTCTCATTGGTCTGTTGTGAGATGACACGTATACCATTTGGTAATGTAGTAGTATCTGCTCTATTAAAGTTTAATGATGACTGTGTTGTTGTTTGTGTCTGTGATGTAGTTGATGTTGATGTTGTAGTTGATGTTGTAGTTGATGTTGATGTTGGGTTGTTAACAATGTTATTAGCAGCTTGTTGAACGAATTCTGCTAATCTAGGATGAGGCTCTGATAGTGGAGAGAATGGTGATTGTTGTAACTTCTTGATTGGTGGTAGTTGAGCACCTGCTGTTGTGGCTGCTGATGATGCTGTGGCCGATGATGGTGATGAAGGGTTCTTTAGATCATCCCTTGAGAATAACAATGACTTGTTCGAACTGACATGAAACCTGCTTGTGATATTGGCCAAGAATGATTGACCAGCGGCGGCCGCCTGGACCG
This sequence comes from Acytostelium subglobosum LB1, assembly GCF_000787575.1. Classification (NCBI taxonomy): domain Eukaryota; phylum Evosea; class Eumycetozoa; order Acytosteliales; family Acytosteliaceae; genus Acytostelium; species Acytostelium subglobosum. Next base: position 571,911 of record NW_012236527.1, on the reverse strand, counting down.
TCCTGAATCCCTTGATTATATTATTCATCTATATATTGTGTATGTATACTAACTATGGTGCTCGACACACCTATGACCTTTACTCTCTCAATTGAATAATTGACGAGTCAAGTAATAATAATAATAATAATAAATATTGGCTAACCAATCGAATGCATTAAAGTATGACTTTGACCTCCCACGTGATCTTGATGCATTCATGAATTGACCCACATTCATTCCAAACAAAGATGGTTTCGAAGTTTGTGAACCTCGCCATTCACTCAAACATTAGTATTAGTTAGTTAGTTCTGTTCGAACAACTCACATAGCGCACTTGTTTCCAGACCTTTTGGTCAACATCACAAACACTTGTGATCTAATTCAATTCAATTGGACAGTATGACAACTAGTACTTATATTCATACTCAATTAATTATCCGGATAATTGATAATGATGAATGTGTCCAAAGCCAGGAGAATATCAACAACCTTCTTCAAACATTGTATATCATTGGTCAGAATTGTTAGACATGCCATGATAATAGGATTGGACAATGACGATAGACGCCCATGGCAATGAAATCAATCACTCACAACACACATTCGGTCGTCGATCAGAGTTCCCGCGCTTTGACTCAAAGCCCAAAGAAACAAGACACACACGCTCACTCGTCCACTCGTGTGTAAACATAAAAATTAATTATAAAAAGTCTACTTTTTTAATGTTTTCTTTTTTGTTTTTCATAATGGAAGCGACTGAGACGTGAGAGTGATAGCTGAAGAAAGGGTGTGTGGTTGATGTGCTTGGTTGTCCACCATCCTCTTACTTCAAAACTAACTATTCACTTGTGTTCACCTCCACTACTTCAGTCAAAGCTCAACTCATAAACATATACTTATACTTACTCTCTATCTCTATCACTCTCTATCACTCCACTCTTTAGGTACACACTAATTATCACTATTATACAACTACTATTACTTATTCCTTTTTATCTTTTTTTACACTTGACTGCTTGACTGATTGATCGTTGCACATACTTGCAGTATCAACTACCCATTCAGTCATACATTCATTCATTCATTCTTATATCGTATCATATATACCTTTGATCAAACCGACCGACAAGGTTATTTATTTGTTTAAATAGATATTTAGTATTAATATCTATACAATCACTCAATCAATCAATCACATTCATCACTACTCTCTACTACATACTCAATCAATCAATCAATCAATCAATCACTCGTATATATAAATATATATATATATATAAAATATAATAATAACAATGACGACTTCTACATCATCATCGAGCAGCCAGCAGGTTGATTCTCTCATTGAGAACTCGGCAAAGTTGTCCATCGCAGCGGACAACATTGACAACAACAACAATGACAACAACGAAAACAACAACAACGACAACAATACAACGACGACGACGTCAACCGCCACCACTACTTCATCCGATGAATCATCACAACAGACAACCGCCACCACCACAAGCAGCACCGAGCAGCAACAACAACAAACACAACAACCAACACCATTGGACAGCAACCTTATCAAACATCCACTACAGAACAAATGGTCGCTTTGGTTCGACTACCGCAATGCAAAGACATCGCAGGACCAGTGGGCCGACCAGCTCAAGAAGATCATCAGCTTCGACACGGTCGAGGACTTTTGGTGCGTGTTCAACAACCTGCCCGCCGTCAGCTCCATCAAGTCGGGCAGCAGCTTCCATCTGTTCAAGGACGGCATCGAGCCCAAGTGGGAGCACGAGGCCAACAAGAAGGGTGGCAAGTGGATGGTCAGCATCAGAGACAAGGCCACCGCCGACAACATGTGGCTGCAAGCCGTCATGGCCTGCGTTGGTGAGACCTTTGACACAAGCGATGACGTCTGTGGTCTCGTCTACCAATCCAGAAAGCCAGGTGACAGAATTGCCATTTGGACCAGACATGCCAACAATGAGGACCTCACAAGAAGGTTAGGGTATGTTATATCTCTCCAATCTCAATCACTCGCTTGTTCGGTCACTAACCATTCTCTCTCCCTTCCCCTCCTTTACCCTTTACCATTTACCCTTTATCCCATTCTCTCTTTCTCTCTCTCTCCCTCTCTAACAGCAAATCACTTAAATCAGCAATGGAGATCACCGGAGGACTGTTTGGATACACTCTTCATGAGGACTCGCTGAGAACTAGCAGGAGCCAGGGCACCAAGAACCTTTACGACGTGTAATTTTTGTTGTTTGTCGTTTTTGTTCTTTGCATACATGTACACACAACTCCAACGCCGCCTCGAGAGCTCCCTGCGCCACGGCCATCCATCCATCCATATTTCCAAATATTATCCATCCGTCAATCACCCTTCATCGTTATCCATCCTCAATCCACAATCCAATCCAATCAATTATATATTGCATCGTTCTATTTTGAATAAGAATAGAATCAATATCAACATATAACATCAACATCAACATATCTCTCTATCTTCCCTGCCGTCTCTACCAACCTTCCAACCAACCAAACAAACCTATCCATCTATCTACCTACTATCTACATAAGCAAGCCAGTACCTCGACACTGATCAACAACAATGTGGCTACATACATACACACACATATATTGTGTTTTAGGCAACGTGTTCCATCTATCTATCCATCCATACCATACCGTGAGGGACTCGTAGTCCGCCGTCAAGGGCAATCAATCAATCAATCACTTGTCTAACATGGCATTGTAAAGCTTGATGGCCAACCCAGCCAGCCGCCAGCCAGCCGCCAGCCAGCCCAGCCAACCATCGATTCGATACGATTCGATTCTTCAATATTCCATAGCTGGCACCATTATTCATCGACAACAAACAAACAAACAATCACAATCAATCAACAACCTAATATATACATCGGGGCCGGCCTACATGTGGAACTTGAATATTCCAAATCAATCAATCAATCAATCAATGGGATTGGTCCCAATGATCACTCGACACAATATCTACTACATACTTTACACGCACATCCAACAGAGAATGCAACATCAATCCAATCCAATCCAATACACTACACTACTCCAATCCATATCCAATCCAATCCTACTCCTCCCAAACAGAAGAATAAACAAAAACATTGATATACTATATTACACTATTAAATACTTATTATCTTTGCTTCAAAGAAAGAGTAGTCGTCGACGAGTCCATCAAAGTCGACTAGTACTTTGATCAGTGAGGGTGATTGAGATTCATTAACATTACATGAATGATACAAAGCGTGGTGTAGGGGGTTGATTAGGGAGTGTGTGGGTGTGTCATTGGAAAAGGGGTGGAGTGAATGAGCAAAGGGAGGGAGTTGCACTGCTCAACCATCAATGAGAGAGATAGGAGTCAAAGCAAAGCTTGCTTCCTTGTTGTGTTCTATAAATACGATCAGTACTATTACTACTACTACTACATACAGATACATATAAATATATCTCTCTACATATATACAGGTAATCAATCAATCTCAACCAACCAACCAACCAATCAATCAATCAATCAAAAAGTCATCGATTTAACAAAGAACTCCGATAGTAACGATTCAAACAAGTTAGTGTATAAATACATTAATTATTGATACTATTTATTCTTGTTGTATTATATAATAGATAATAGTAATAGTTGTAAACAATTCAATTAAGATCAAACGAAGGAATCAATCACGTGACAGCACAGCACAATCAATCAATCAAACAATCAAACAACAAAGTACTTGAAACAATGTCAAATCATATTAGGAACATTGATGATTTGGTGACTGTATATCGAACGAATGATAAGAGTGCACTGCTGCGTACGACGGAATCAGTCAGTTTGATTATTAAGACTTTGTCACAGTTGTCATTGTCATCGAGTGGTGATGGAGTCAACTCACCTTCGCCATTGAGCGAGACATCCCCATTGTCACTGGCAAACATTCTGTGCGAAGTGATCAAGGAGGAGGTGGAACTGGTGATCCCCGTCCTGGACCAATACTACCGATGCATACTGCACATGCTGCAGGAGGTCTCCAAGATGCCGCCCTCCACTGCAATGCTCGATCAATTCATAGCCGCTGCCACGCCATCGCCAACGGCATCGTCACCTTTGCGCTCAGGCTCTATCTCCTCACCGCGACCAACCAACCTTACCGAGGCGACCAATGCCGCCATCTACACACTATTTGGCACTATCAGCTTCCTCTTCCCGACCAACGACAAGCTGTTGGCACTGTCCGTGCCCCATGTCCTAAAGATTGGTCGTCACTCCATGCAGATCCAATCCATCGTATTCTCCACTCTCTGCTCAGAGACTGTCAACCAAGCTGCAGTCCTAGCTCCATTTGCCAAAGACTTTCTTGATGTATGACACTCATTCAATCGATCGATCAATGATCGTTCAATCAACTAACAATACCTCATCCAATCCATTAGTATTCATCAACTTATCCAAACTACTTGTCGATACTCAGTGGACTATGTCAACATAATCAAGCAGACTTTGAAAAGAATATACCATACTTGATGGAGTGCTTTGAGAGGTCATCGGAGAGCAAGGCCAGTATCCTCTCCATCTTGTCAGAGATTGCAAGACATAATGCATGCAGTCTGATCCCATACGTTGTTCAGCTCAAAGGATGTCTACTCCAACAATCATTGACCACACTCTTTGGAACCATTCTCAAGTTCATCGTGGCCAAATACCCATCGGCCATCACTCCAATCATGGATGACATCTTACTCTCAATCACAATGATCTCTGCATCCAAGTACTCACTCATTCAAATGTAAGTACCATTCATTCATTCATTCATTCATTCAGTCAGTTCACTCGCTCACTCCACTCACTCATTCAATCAATCAATCAATCAAAGAGTTGGAATGTGTGGACCGGAAAAGACGGATAAGTCATTGGAGTTCTTGCTTCAACTGTTGTCTAATGAGGAGAAGAATACTACAAGGGATTCAAATACTATTGTTTCGATATTGAAGGGACTAAAGTCGATACAGAAGACATCGCCAAACTTGTTGACTGATGTTGGTATCTTTGCCAAGTTCCAACAGAGTCCATCGGGCGTATACAGCGAGTTCATTGGCACATTGGCACAGGACATTGTGGATCGCATCAAGGAGCATGCTGCAGCTGTCAGTGGCAACAAGATGTTGGTGATCAGTCTGCCAACACTACTGGACAGCACACTGGACAACATTGATGCGCAGGCACAGCAGGTGCATCAGACCCTGGCGACCATGCCCCAGTCTGAGATTAGGAGATACCTTTGTATCAATCACTATCAACTATGTGTGGACACGTTATTGCTTCTGCCAATACCAGTGCAGGGCAACACAGCCACTCATTTGGTATTCTCATTTGGTGGCGAGAAGATTGAGGTGTCGGTGGTCGACTCCCCACGTCTTCAGACACTCTGGCAACACGTTGACTACCTTCAGTCGGTCGTGAACCTCAACCGATTCCTGGATGCCAAGCAACAGCTTCAAGTGGATGCCAACAGCTCGATTGTACAAACACCATTCCTCTCATCGGGCGAGATCAAGGAGCTGCATCAATCGTTGCAGGCACACTTTGATCGATCACCGCCTCCCCCTGCCACCACCACCTCCATCGCAATCACCAACTCACCAACCATCAATGTAATACAACCATCAGATAATCAAACGACAACTCAATCATCATCGGATAACAACAATACAGACAACAACAATACAATCACACAAATCCATATTACAGAGATGGAACCATCACTTGCCATACCAACAGCATCATCATCATCACAACCGACGAGTGGAGCGACAAGTCCACGTCCACCAGCACAGGTGTTACAAGAGGGCTTCCTTAACAAACAATCAAAGTACCTGAAACGCAATGTGGCACTTTGGTTCATGCTCAATCAAGACTGTCTGACTGGCTCGACAAAGAAGGAGCGCGCCAACTCAACCACCGACAACAACAACAACAATAATACCGAGTCACGAGACGAAGACACCAGCTTCAAGATCCCACTCTCAGAGATATTGAGTGTGAAGGAGAATGATAAGCTATCCAGTGGCACATTCACATTGAAGCGCGCCAAAGACAAGTCCGATGCATTGCCCGAGATCAAGTCATTCTACATTGTGACACGCAAGCGCAAGTACTTGATCAGGGCATCGTCACAGGCGGAACAAGTCCTCTGGGTACAAAAGATCAAACAACAGATTGCAGCATATGCCAGTGGGGATCAAGGTTCCACAGCATCACCAATTGGATCTCCACAACTTGTCAGTGCATCCAGCAGTCCACCACAGAACAGTGCCAATGGCAATGGCAACAACAATGTCAACAAGAAACACAAGAAGATGACCGTAAAGCTATCACAATATCTTGTAAAGATTGGTAGCAATGGAAAGACAAGCAAGAACAAGTAATAATACCAATCCAGCACCAATCAATAAAGAATGGTAATGATGACACTCACGCCAAATCAGTCGGTCGTTCAGTCGGTTGGATCTACTCCAAAGGGTGCGTTGATGACATTTCCGTCGAAATGATGGTCCGCATGCAGCGGACAACCCACCATGGTGGATGATGTAATTGGAAATGGCTGCCCGCCACAAAACACGATTGATAGTTCCACTAACAATCATGTGCCATCTCACAACAGAGAGTGTGTGCGCGTTAGATCGTGAATGATTAGACTTTGACCCGCCTTTGGATAAAGGATTCGTCATCAAAATCACACACATAATTGCGTAAATTTTTCGTTACTACCCCTCTCTAGTACAATCACGCACTAACTCACTCACTAAACTTGGTTACGTTTGTTCATCATCATCAGTTGGAATGATATTATCTTCAAAAAAAAAGCCAAAGTTTTGATTTATTTTTATTTTTTTTTCAAATGCACCAGGTTTCTTCACTCTCAACGCACCAACACACTCGCTCGACGATCACTCTCTCCACTCACGCACACTCACTTCCCTTCGTTCACTGCTCGACACTGGCAGTCATTTGTATTTCTACCAAACACTGGACAACTCTTTGTTCCTTACAACAACCTCTTTAGCTCATATACATACATACAATGTCTGCTGACAAGTCAAAGCAAAACCAAGACCCAGTCTTCACCTTCATCAAGGACTCCTTGATCGGAGGTACCGCCGGTGGTGTCTCCAAGACCATCGTCGCCCCAATCGAGCGTGTCAAGCTCTTGCTCCAGGTGCAAGCTGCTTCCACCCAGATTGCTGCTGACAAGCAGTACAAGGGAATCATCGACTGTTTCACCAGAGTCTCAAGAGAGCAGGGTGTCATGTCACTCTGGTATGTATAAATCTTAATATCTTATATAACTTAATAATTATTTGTTCATTTGATCGTTTGATCGTTCGTTCGTTCATTCATTCGTTCGTACATTCGTTCGATCGATCATTCAATCAATGAACATCATTCAATCAATGATGAAACAAACATAATAACTAACATTCAAACAAACAAACATTCTTTATATCTCTCTCTTTCTCTTCATCCCCTCTCCACCAAACCTGTACCTACTATGTATCCTTGTTGTTCCATAATAATATAGGAGAGGTAACTTGGCCAACGTTGTCAGATACTTCCCAACCCAGGCCTTGAACTTTGCCTTCAAGGACAAGTACAAGAAGTTCTTCGTCCGTTGGTCCCCCAAGGAGGCCCCAGTCAAGTTCTTCGTCGGTAACTTGATGTCCGGAGGTGCTGCTGGTGCCACTTCCTTGCTCTTTGTGTACCCATTGGACTTTGCCCGTACTCGTCTGGCTGCTGATATCGGTACCGGTGCCAACCGTCAGTTCACTGGTCTCACCAACTGTATCTCCACCATCTACAAGCGTGATGGTGCCATCGGTCTCTACCGTGGATTCGGTGTTTCCGTCGGAGGTATCTTCGTGTACCGTGCTGCTTTCTTCGGAGGTTACGACTCAGCCAAGGGTCTCCTCCTCGCCGATCCAAAGAAGGCCACCTTCTGGCAGAACTGGGCTATTGCCCAAGTTGTCACCACCATCGCCGGTGTTGTCTCCTACCCATTCGATACTGTCAGGTACGTATATACTCATACTCCTTCATGCATTCATTGACAAGTATACTAACATTACATGTGTATCTTTCCCATTCAAATACTTATAGGAGAAGAATGATGATGCAGGCTGGTCGTGCAGACATCCTGTACACCTCCACCTTGGACTGCTGGAAGAAGATCCTCGTCAACGAGGGACCACGCGCTTTCTTCAAGGGTGCCCTCTCCAACGCCATCCGTGGCTCTGGTGGTGCTCTCGTCCTTGTCTTCTACGACGAGATCCAGAAGGCTCTCGGTTTCGAGGGTGGTGTTGGTTCCGAGTAAATATACTCTCCATCACTTACTCGCCCTCTATAAGCAACAACATCATCCACAACAACGACAATCATTGTTGTCCACAATCGTCCACCATCCCAATGTTGTTGTCATTGAGGGAAATAAACAACTTTCAAATATTAGTTCAAACTCTTGCTCTGCACTCAACTTTGTCCTTCCTTTCATTCGATCGATGGAGCATCCCTTGGACTGGAATGTCTTGTCGTTTGAGTGTATCGTCCTACGACAACGATGGATGGATGCGATGTGTCCTTCTAACGAACTACCAACATGACCTTATAAGTATGAGAGGGGTCGGGTCCACCAACAGGGCATCAGATGTGATTGATATTTTACCGGATTTGGACACTTTGGGCCAATTGAATGAACGAGAATGATCGTTTGTTCCCTCATTTCAAAGTGACTCTCATGTCAACAATGTTGTCTTATTCATTCTCATTGACATTCATTAATACTTAATACGTATACATATAATATATATATATAGAGATAAATACATTATGCAACAACTACAACTACAACTACAACAACTAATATTAGTTACATTCTTGGTATTGGCTGCTACTTTATTCATTGACAATGTCAATGGTGACAATGTCATTGGTAACGTGTACTATTACGACCTTTCCCAATGTCAAAAGAGTTTGACAGAGGTCAGATGTTTGATCGATAAAAATGACAACTTTGGACCCAATGGTGCTTGGTTAGATGCCGTCGGAAGGACGACCAATGGTCCAAATTGTCTCAATCCAACAGATTCTATCATAATATCAACTTCGAGGCAGATACTTCGTCTCAATCCTTCACAAGACTATTACGTAGAGATTAGGGATTGCATAGTTGGATCGATTTTGGTCGAAACAGAGTTGATCAGTTCTCCTCCTAAGTTGATTGTTGCCGCAACGGTGGATGTGTTTGCCAACACCGACATTCAAGTCAATGGTGTCCAGTCCATGTTTATGACCGCCGTCGACATGACAATCAAGTCGGTCAGCGTCAGCAGTGCCAATGTCTTCGACTATAATGGACACCTCTCCATCAAGAGTCTCAGTATCCTACAGGGCTCTATGATACAGGGCAATGGTTTATTACCCACAGCCAGTATCGCAATACAAACACTCGCGGCAATGGACACCCTGTCGGCCTTGAATAAATGTTGGATCTTGTCCCATCACCATCACAGACAGAACCGATCAAGTCAATGGCATCTTGATGCCCAATGTCAGGTTCACCAATGGCGCCACGATCAATGGCGTCACCTACGACAATGACTTGTCCTACATTGGCAACGCCCAACTCACTTTTAGTAAGAGTTCCAACATCCTTATGGAGTCAGCTACCGATTCTTTGACGATCAATGCCGACATGATCAAGGCCACAATCAATAGCAATGCAACATTGTTTGTCAATGGCACCAGCATCAACTTGATCAATGTTGGTGATCAACTAAACATTGTAGTACTATCACAACAAAACCCAGTTGTCAACATCAGCATGAAGTCTGGACACATGGAGTCACTGACCCTGAGTGGCGACAATGATACCCTATGTTATCTCCATGGTCAATTCACTATTGGAACAATATTAGGACAGCACCCATTACTCTTTGAATATCAAGTCATCACTCCAATCATTGTGAATGAACAATCAAACATCGTCATCTCTGCCAAGAACAACAGCACACCATTCACCAGTGTGACGGTCGACCAGGGCAGCCAACTGACGCTCAACTCGTCCAATGTGATCACAACACTCGAGAAACTGGTCGTCAAGGCATCGTCCACACTCTACCTCCAATCATCAGTAGTTGATGCACATAACAACGTGACGTTGCAATCGGGTTCCAAGATGGTATTGATGGATGGCACTACAATGTTCGTTCGTCCATACGTCCAGCAGGACAGTTCCGATAACTATAAGCTCACCAACTCATTCGAGGTCAGCGATGACAGCGTACTGGATATCCGCACGCCACTCAATGTCAACAACAATATGCCAGTGATCATTACCAACTTGACCAGCGTCTCATTGGCAGGCGAGGTGATCGTGGCCTTGGCCCAGGAGGACCCAGTACCCAGCAAGTTTGTTCTCTTCCTGTTGCCAACACAGGCCAAGCTGCCCAGAGATGTGACAGCGACATCTTCATTGTCATCCAGTACCGATGTACGTGGAGTATCAGCGCCCACTGCCGATCACAACGAGTTGTCTACATACTATGTAGAAGTATATACAGTTCCCAAACATTCAAGATCAGTGGCAGCAATTGTAGTTCCAATCATCCTGGTGATGATCATTGCACTTGGAGTTGGAGCATACTTACTTTATCGTAAACGTAAGAATATCAGAAGAAAGAAGGATGATCCACTAGAGTACATCACATTCCAAACAGTTGATCCAGAAGAAGACAACCTATAATCAATCAATCAATCAATCGTTCAATCAATTAATCAATAAAATAGTAATAATACAATAATATAATGATAATAATATAGTTGTCATCCTTCCCTTCCATTGATTGATCAATGAGTTGCCCCTGGGGGCGGGGACATGTCGCTTCGAAGATGACCCCTCCTGGGCCAACATTACTTTAGAAAACGAAGCATGACACTAATGACGAATCTCATTGTTGCTAACTTGTTCACAATCATTCAATCAATCACATAATATTGAATGTGATTAGTATCACTCGATCAACTCTATCAACTCAACTCGATCAATCAATCAATCAAACAAAGATGATGTTACAACGCAGTCGCACAATACTCAATAGACTGTCACATGTCAATAGTAACATCATTAGGACTACCGGACATGGACAACATCATCGTTATAGTACAAGTACAAGTACAACAGACAATACAGGCAGTGGCACATCAACATCATCAACATCAGCAAGTTGGCATATGTTCAAACCATCAATCAATCTACAATATATAAAGGATAACAAGACAATGATACAGGAGAATGCCAACAAACGAAACACACAGATTGATGTTGGAGCAATAGTAGATCTTTACGATAGGTATCGTGGCGTGAAGAAGGAGATCGACTCGGTGCGTGCACGCAAGAATGCTATTGCCGCCAATGTCAAGGCAAAGACTACGACGAGCGAGCAGCGCGCTCAGCTCGTCGAGCAGGGCAAGCGAGTCAAGGAGATGCTGGTGCAGATGGAGCTCGATCACGACCGCATGCTCAATGAGCTCACGTCCGAAGCGCTCAAGATACCCAACGACACACATCCCGACTCGCCTGTCGGCCCCGAGACATGCGCGCGCACCATCCTCGAAGTGGGCCAGAAGCCCACATTCGCCGGCTTCACACCTCGCGATCACATCGAGCTGGGCGAGTCGCTGGGCATGTTGCTGCCCGCCAGCCAGACATCCGGACACAAGTATTACTATTTCACACGCGACGCTGCCATGCTGGAGATGGCGCTCAGCTATTGGGCCTTCTCGACAATGCAGATGCGCCACGGGTTCACGCCCGTGATCACGCCCGACGTCGTGCATCCCGCGCTTGCCGAGGCGTGCGGCTTCCAACCACGCAGCGACGCTACACAACTTTACTGGCTCAAAGATCAAGACCTGTGTCTGACGGCCACGGCCGAGATCCCTCTGGCGGGCATGCACGCCAACTCAGTGCTGGACGAGCACCAGCTGCCACTCAAGCTCGTGGGCTTCTCCCACTGTTTCCGCGCCGAGACTGGACGCGGCGTCTTCAACAAGGGCATCTACCGTGTGCATCAGTTCAGCAAGGTGGAGATGTTTGTGGTGTCGACGCCCGAGCAGTCCAACGCGATCCTCGAGCAACTGTTGCAGATTCAGATCGAGCTGTTCACGTCACTGGGGCTGCCGTTCCGCGTGCTCGACATGCCCACCGAGGACCTGGGCGCGCCCGCCTTCCGCAAGTACGACATTGAGGTGTGGATACCCAGTCGCAACGATTATGGCGAGATATCAAGCGCGTCGTCGTGCACCGACTATCAGAGCAGGCGATTGAATATCAAGTATAGGCAATCGAGTGATACGCCATCCGCGTCAGTGTCGCCCACCGAGTTCACTCATACATTGAATGCCACTGCATGTGCTATACCAAGGATAATATTGGCAATAATGGAGAATAATCAACAAGCAGATGGTTCAGTTATTATACCAGAGGTACTTAGACCATTGATGGGTGGTAAGGATAGGATCTTGCCTTTAGCGTCATCATCGTCAACTAGTAAAAACTGATCACTCGCTTCAAACATGTTTACAACGAATGACGTGTTTAGTAGTTTGTTTGAGGTCATGCACTTCTCTGAACTTTGCGAAATGGGTAATTTCCTGGGGTGGGTCACATCCATCATCTCAAGTAACTGCGAACCAAAAGAGCACCATCATTCTTTATCCTATCCTCCTGGATTTACACTGAATGGTGATCTGAGGGTGCCAAGACCATGGAACTCATTGAATAAGTTCTATAAATCGTATGATCAAACGTGCGAAGTGATCAAATTGAAAATGACGATAGTGTGTGTTTAGTCTGGAGTGGAGTGGTCCCTTTGCCTCCACATTCACACCGATCTGTGTAAAGCCCGACAATCCAACCCCACAATCTGAACCAAAATAAAACACACCAACACACAAACATACAAGATGAGATGGATGGGTCACGTGTTGGTTTGACGTTTTGTTTGAATGAACTATCTGACTTCATTTCATTTATCATCATTTATACCATTTGATAATTATTAATCTATTTATTACTAACTTAAGGTGTTATAAGATATATATACTATTATGTATTCATAGATCACCATCAATCAATCTTAAATCAATCAAATCAATCAATCATGTACAATATTAATAGACTGAGTATCACATTGATAATGCTATCAATGATACTATTATTACAATTACAAACAACAATAGGTATGTACCCTCAATCATACATACATGCATATTCGAGATGGTGTGATCACATCAGACTAACAAGAATGAATGAACGAATGAATGAACGAATGTAGTGATATCCAAGACAGTACAAACAGCATTATATGATGTGAAGCAGGTTACTTTACTTGGAGGCGATATGACATTTGTTAGTGCAGAGCTGACATTTGATGAACCTTTATATTGGTTGGACAGTTATAGTTGTCCGAATTATTCAAGTGCTGGTGTGCCGCCAGCATGTCCACCATGTGATTATACCAATAATAATGCATTGGGTTGTGGCAATAGTGCCTGCAATCCATTATGTAACAAGACACAGGATTATAATATGGCTTGTGGTGACGATGCACCTGACGACTTGACGACCATCACACTGGGCCAGCCGGTACGCGGAACGACGCCGTCCCAGCTCGGCATGACAACATTCAGCTATTACAACTACTATGCTTACACGACCAATCCATCGGGCTACAGGCTATCGATGAAGGTCTATCAGGGCGAAGGAAGGTTGTACCAGACCTTCCATCCAATCGATCCCCAGAACGACCGATACAACCGAGCGATACTAAGTACACGTGAAGTGGCCACCATGTCCATCTGTCCAGACAACAAGGCCAACTCATTCCCCTTTGGTACCATATACTTTTACATCGAGAACCAAGGTCTATTCGATCTTGTCTATGATATCATTCTCGAATCTATTGGTATGTTGTGGACGTCCATTACCATGATTGATTGATTGATCGACTGACTGACATTATCCAATCAATCATAGATGTACAAACAATTGATACAACAGTAGTACCATGCACTAATGTTGCAAGTGGTATCCAATGTATTAATGATGGCGCTCACCTCTTTGACTTGGTTAGTGCTCCGCAAAAGGTCTACTCATTCACAATCAATCAATGCAAGAATATTACAATCGACTCATACTCCAAAGACCTCATCATGTTTGCCAAGGTTGAGGATCAATCAGTATCATCAACAAACTATGATTATTCATGTAGGTTGTCCACTCAATCAAATCAATCACTCAATCACTAACTTATCCAATCAATTAGCATCAAGTAGGATTGTTGTACAATTGTGTCCAGAGTCTGGAAAGACTACAAAGACATTGTATATAGCATTGGTGATCAATAATGATAATATGAATGGAGTTGTGTCTGACTTTTATGTGACGACAAGTGGAAAGTACAAGTTGGTAGCACTGCAAGACAACTCTGTGATATCAGGTACATGGGCATTGGCTGGAACATCAATGATCACATTACCAACTACCAAGAACAAATATAGATGTGATGACTATCATACTGGATGTACCATATTCTATCCACTTTTCCCGCGAGCTCACAACACGCCCCTATACCCAGTACCAAGTACATTCCTCGACTATGGCTTGGCCAATCCACTCTTTGATGACATAAGGTATGGTATCCAATCATTCGCATGGCTATCAAACATGGACTGACACGACACAATCAATCATGAAGCATCAATGAAACAGATAACCCTGCAGTGGCTAATGTGTATCAATTTGGATTGACGATGGAGACATCGTATTCTGATATTACTGTACCATTCTTAAAGCAAGACGACATGAAGGGTGGAGTACAATTGACATTCTTGGATAAGGTCGTTTATGGCGATGGCACAACTGTCAAGGGATCATTCACATTGACCGCGAGGAACTTGACCAATTGCAGTTACACAGAGTTCATGACTGTCTACAACATGCAAGATCCAATGTTGAATCAAATGCAGAACAACACCAAGCTGATGCTTGTTCAAGCACTGCGATACCAGTTCGATATGATGGTGGCACGCGATGAATACTACAGCTGCTATGAGTTGGCTTCACAAATGGCCAACATCACCGAGACCTATGTGATGGTCAACACCACGCACTGTCCAGTCTACTCGTCCAACATGGACGACTACCTCTACGACCCATGCTGTGGCATATACTCACAGTTTGGGGACGTGTGCACGCCTCGTCTGCAGAGAGTGCACAGTCTGGTTGTTGGCGAGATGGACACAAAGAGGATCGAGGACCAGTGCTCGCTGCCCGAGTGCACAGAGTCAGTTTTGAATAACTTTGTCTCGTCCGTGTATTGGAACTCCATACACCCGTGCGAGGACCAGACCAACGCATACCTAGGCCCACTCAAGCAGTTGTTTACATTGCTACGCGGATGCCACAAGGCAGTCGTGCAGCCACCACCATGCATCAATGATGCCCAATGCGCTGCATATGCCAACAAGACCGCTCGATGCAATATGCGCACAGGCGAATGCGTGGCGCCCCGCACAGAGGTCGAGTCGGCCTTCTCAAGATGCGTCCTCAACTTCATCCCCCAGCAGCTCAAGTACGACTTTGCCGCCGCCCACGGCTTTTCCCTCAACAACACACATCTCGACGAGATTGTCCAGCAGCTGTTCTACACCACTGATTGCACGACGAGCACCAACGTCGTGCCATACCTGCGCCAGCAACAGGTCTACACGTCATTCGATCCCAACTACAAGATACATTGTTACCCGCCCGTCACTGGCCTGGACCTGTCCGCGCCCATGACTATCTACGACACGTGCATGCAGTTTGACTCGGACAGGTACTCATGGACACCGACTCACGTCGATGCCAACAAATGCAGTGGCAACGTGAGGTGCAATTGGAAGGGAGAGAATGGTACACTCGATAGCTACGACCCAGTCGCACTCAGTACCGAATGTGCCAAGAACACAACATCGTTCTTTTGTGGTGACTGCAGTGACCCGCTGCTCAACTGCTACGTCGACCCGACAATCACGACCAAAGATCAATGCGAGAACACATTTGTTTGTTACAGACCCAACTCAAAGGCATCGTCGACCACCAAGCGAGGAGCATTCTCCGTGCCCAACAAATACTACACGACAAGTAACGCGGCGCAGTGTACTGATGGCTCGTGCTCAGTATCCTGTCCAACATGCAGCGCAGGAGTATCATGTAACATTCAATACTCGACACTTACGACATGTCCAATCATTGGTGGTACATTCCCAGCAGCTTTCTCGATCAATATATCTGGAATCACACACTGCCAGTACAACAACGCCACACTGACATCAGGTCAATGCGTAGACCCACTGGCCAAGAAGGCCACATTCACCAACTGTGCATCATTGTCCAATGAACAATGTACAACATGTGGCGCATTGGAACCATTCTGCGCCTGCTCACTAGTCGACGCACCTTGCAACCAGGCACAATGCCAGCAGCCAGCCAAGCGTGGCACGTGCTCCGACGAGTTCTACTTCAATTTCAAGCTCGGCAACTATCCCACGAATGCACCCAAGTGTTTGTTCCCATGGTCGATGCCAGAGAACCCACAGAACTCCTATCCCCAGTGCGTCTATGGCATGGAGCAGGACTCGCCCATGGGCTGCTTCTCCCTCAACATCTCACACATTGATCCTGCCGTTTGTTTGAATGATGGAGGAGTCGTTTGGAATCAGTCGCTGACAAAGGGACAATGTGAGGGCTACGCCAACCGATGCATGGGCAACGATCAGTCTGACACATCCGTACTGCCTTTCACCAAGCGATTCAACAACAAGACGCAGTCATCATGTCAAGCTGCTGGCGAGATGTGGATCAGCCCATTCCAATGGAAGCCAGCCCAATGGATTGACTCTGCGCCTGTCAAGCTCCAATGGATGCCCGTCGACACCAAGGTTCAAGCGCTGACAATCTGGAACAAGACCATCGACTACTCACGTGTCTTCTCCTCCTTCTCTGCGTTCGCCTACCTGGACATGACTCAAAAGTTCAGATCGGAGCTCATGTGTAGCGTGGCCAACATCAAGTCCCCACTCAGCATGTTTGCCTGCTCCTGTGGAACTGAGCGCGGAGAGGACTGTTTCTCCAGTCGCCTCGACGCACCCTTGGCCACTGTGATCAGGATTTGCGCCAAACAGAACAGCACCACAACAATCAATGGAGGCACGATCACATTCACCGAGTCATCAGTGGTCAACAACACATGCAGCAACATTGGTGTGAGCATGATCTTTGCTCAGACCTACCTGGGCAAGCAGGTGCAGACACTCTCGTCGGACTTTATCGCGGTGATCCACCCCGGCGACTACGCCATCTTCAACGAGCAGCAGGGCACCATTGGACAGGTGCTTGCCAATGGCGCGTCACTACACTCCAACGATCGAAACACACTCAGTCTGCTACTATGTCTCAATCAAACCATTGAGTCTAGGTATCCAATCATTGACTTTGCCGCCGTCTATGGCAATGATTCCAATGGCGCCGTGACCCCACTCGAGTGCACAGTGTCAGTGATCAACGGATCATATTGTTGTGAGATCAATCCATTCCCCTCGGACCCCAATGTCAGAACACCAAGTGGCTACCTACTCATCTCACGTATTGCACAATGGCGCAAAGAGAAGTTCCGTCTACTCACCGACTCTGGAAAAGTGTTAGTCTACATCCTAGCCGCCATATTCCTCCTTCTCGCACTCATCTGTCTCGTCCAACTTGCCTTCTTTGTATTCCTACGTATACTCAAGTCCGAACCATTCCGCATTGTCCATGTCCTTTTCCTATTCCTATTCCTCTTCACTGTTTGTAAGTTGTCCTTGGGTTACCTGGAACCATCCCTGCGCATTCACTAATCAATCAAACAATCATTAGCACGTGGAATATACTTCTCTCAACTTCCAACAAGTGGAGAAGGAGAGGATGATATTAACACGGTTGGACAGTATATTCTGGTCGTGTTGCCAACATTCTTGTACTTTACAGCCTTTACAATTGTGTTGGTCATTTGGTATATCTTGGCAAACATCAACATGCGTGTGATGACCAATCTCCAGAAATTGATCAATCGTCTGGTGATCTCGGTCAATGCCGTGCTCTACATCCTATTCATCGTGATCGTGTTGGTGTTCAACTACACCGGACCTGAAGACCCACAGACATGTGGCGGCAGGATCATTGGCAGGACGACCAACAGTCGTGCACAGTCTGCCGTCTCGATACTTTATGCCGTGGTGCAATGTGTTCTCTCTGTGGTCATTGGCTTTGGATTCATTTACTATGGCAGCAAGGTCTATCGCAAGTTGTCACAGCTGGACTCCAAGACGACAAACACGCGACATCTCAAGCACAAGACCATGGCAATGGCACTGATCTTTGCCATCAGTTTCTTGTTGCACTGTATATTCATCATTATCTTGGTGGCGGCACGTCCTTCCAACATCCTATTCAGTTTCATTCTCTTAGTATTGACAGAGATACTGCCAGCCACAACACTTATCTTCTCCTATCATCAGTTACCATTCACTGCAGCTGGTGGCAACACATCTATCCAACTCAAGAAGTCCAGCAGTACATCATCGTCACCATCAGCCAGTGTACAACCATCAAGTGGTAGCAGTACATCATCGACAGGAGCCACTCAACCAACATCATCATCGAACAACAACAACAACAACAACAACAACAACAACAACAACAATAATAATAATGTCGATATCAACAATACAGATACAATGCCATCAAGTGGGTAGTTATAATAATAAACCGATCATTCATTCAATCAATCAATCCATCCAAACGAATCGTTTCAAGTTGAACTTCCCCCACGCACTAACTGCAAGAAGTCAACAAAGAGTCATGTGACCCACCACACCCGATTAAGTTGTTGAATGAATGAATAAGTGTTACAGATAAGAGATAGAGATACAGAGAGAGATAGAGAGAGATGGGTAACTCGACATCAACACCCGAGTCTACCTCGACCTCAACTACTACTACATCTACTTTGTCAACGACGACGACGTCACTTGATTCATTGGACTACTCATTCGCAAGCATGGTTGGATTGAGCAATAGGATGAATGATGAACTCAGAGCATTGATATCTAAACAACCAATGCCTCGAGAGATTGACAAGTTCATGGAGACATTACTCTCCAATCTCAACTTCTCAGAGAGTTCCAATCACACCTATCTCTCACAACTCCTCCACGGTCTGTCCAAGCAGTTAGGTATGTTCAAGTACACTGTCATTCATAGCATCACTGACTGACCAAGATGATAGCCATCAACAACCTTGAATCAAAGAACTTCAATAGGATATTAGGTCACTTTATTACAAAGCTCAATGAGTTTAAAGAGACAACGATGTTGGCGACGACAGTAGATCACACACAATCAGTTGACCCAGCAATCAACGCTCAACAACTACATGCATATAATCAGATACAATACCTTATCAACTATACTATATTACTTCAATCATTCACACAATACTTTATTGAGAACATGTCAAGACTAAGTCTACATCAACAGTTCTGTGCCCTTGACAACAGCTTCAAACAACTACCAATCGATCTATTGACCTCACTCATTCGATTCCTCTCTCATGAATCAACGTACGTTATGTTATGATCACATGACACTGCATTTGATCGATGACTGACCTTCAATCAATCATTCAGGGACTTAACATATGATCTACATCTGATGCTTTATAATTATATGTTGACATTGTTCTCGACAGAGATGTATAGACCAATAACAACTACAACAATGATGTTGCGAGATGATGATGATGATGATGATGACGACAAACAAAGGATTGAAAGCAATGTATTCTTGACATTACTGATGAGGATGTACACTGACAAGCTGATACCTGAAAACGATATATATATATTCATCAAACAACTCTATGTCAACATCACAACCGACAAGCCAAGACCAAATGCTTCCAATGGTCTATTGAACTCAATTGGCAATGCTGCATGTACCTATCAATCATTCAATCAATCTCTCTTGCTCGATCACTCACCTGCCTTCCTCCCTCCATCCCTATCATAAGCTTACCTGTTACTCATACCTTGGAGCGCATATCGATACTTCTTCCCGCCTGGAGACGGTACATCAAGGTCAGGTCCACTGTCGGACCTCTCCCTCTTGACACTCCTGGCCATCACTCAATATCACAATCCACCAAATGGCAATCCATTCAGAAGGCTTACGAACTCAATCCAAGATACATTATGTAAGATACACGATTTTCCAGTATGATCATCACTCACTCCTCAACACTGACACATCATCATTCCAAATAGTCGTAGACCTAGACACATCTGGATCGTCATCACCTAACAACAACCGATTTATAATTGCCATTTCAATGTCGACACTTTATGAGCGCATAATAATCTCACCATCATCCGATAAGAACCTCCTACTACTCTATTATTTATTGTTGGATAATCCCAACTTCTTTAGATATGTTCAATCCAGAACTGATATAGACTCACTGGTATGTATTGTTCATTCCCAGTCCATCCATCCATCGTGCTCAACCCACTCATTCATTCAATCATTCTTTAGGTACTACCATTGTTACAAGTTCTATATAGTTCATTCGAGGAGAAGCCTCAACAAGTGTATATGATCCTTATTATAATACTTATCCTTTCACAGGACACCTTATTCAATGCAAATGTTCATTCATTGGTATGTCATTCAGTCAGTTGCATTATGAAACCATCCTAATCAATCAATACAATGTTTAGGTCATTCATCAAGTACTCTGGTATAAGGAAAGATTGTTAAAGGATATATCATTGGGAGGATTGTTGATGGTTGTACTGATCAAATCCATATTGTTCAATCTTTCAAAGCTGAGGGATGTCAACCTACATATGAACTGTCTAGCGATACTTGCCAACCTCTCATCAAACATTGCACAAATACATCCATACCCTGCCACCAGACTGGTAAAGTTGTTGGAAGTACTAACTCATCGATTCATTAAGCTGTAAGTTGTAGGCCAGGACACATGGATCACCATGGCTAACCAAATCACTCAAACAGTAAGAAGGTATTATCATCATCACCTCAGATGTATTCAGCAGCTGGTGATAATGGAGACAACCACAACAATAATAATAGTCAGTTGGAGATATCAATCACAGACATCAACTCTGGAGAACTACAGACACACTTTGACTTCCTACATACAATATTACAGATTGTCAACAACACATTGACTTACCGAGCCACCTCCAATCTTCACTTGATCTATTCACTACTCCATCACAGCGAGTACTTGTCCGACTTGGTGGCAACCAACGATGAGATGTTATCAGACATCTCGACCAATATACTTAATGTATGTCATCAATCAATGAACCCATCAATCAATCAATCAAACTAACCACTGGTGTACAGATATTATCATTCTTCACAAATGAACTAGCGGCTGAAAAGACAACTGAGGACTGGTCTACAGAGAGAATACTATCATTCCTCGAGACAAAGTCCAAGCAGATGTTGATACCGCCATCCAATCCGGAGGGCATTCTTCGTTTCCAATACGAAGAGGTCAGCGACAGCTATGAGTTCATCACCCCATACATGTGGACAATAATCTACAACTTTATGGGACGCAAATGGGATGCAAACAATATAACATTGTTCCAGATACATCATACTTCATCATTGTCAGATCCATTACCACTTGAGACCTCAGAAGGTGTTATTGGCACAACAAAGAACATAACAGAGTCTGCAATAAATATATGATGATGTATGTATGGTTTAAAATGGGATGGCCATCAAATAGTTGATGGCAGTAGTATATTATGATTCTACCCAGGAGGAGGAAATGGATCTCGAAGAATGGGAACCTTGAGCAACATCGGCTATCTCTACCATCGATCGAAAAATCAAGCAAACCATCAAACAATCAATCAATCTATCCAAACAATAAATAGTACCAATAATGATTGCCATCAATGATCCTCAATTATTACTTCATCAATTGATTATCCCAAATGATCCCGACACCTTTTTCTCTTGGCTTGGGCTGGGCAAACTGTGAGGAAACAGTACAATGATAATTAATGGGCTTTCTCCCAAAGTATTAGGCAGTTTTACTCAATCAAAGGGGGAGCCTTACACAGTACCATACCAGATCTTGGTATCGGAAAAACTGTGAGTGAAGCAGTACTTGTTATCGACGAACTTGTTGTCAGTGCCAACTGGTCCGGTATGCCACCCATTGAAGGTATGAGCGAGGGTCATGCAGTAGTCRCCTGGTTCGAGGTTGGTGCTCCAAATTCCAGTGTTGCTGGTCAAATCGATCGTTTGAACGAGGGTACCATCCTTCTTKGTKATRTTGCCRACAAARTSCCAGGCKGGTTKCTCACCAGMATCCTTGGCACCATTMTTGTTTGWATCKAWGAAGATCTCAACCTCGACCTTGGCCTTGCCAACGATACCATACCAGATCTTGGTATCGGAAAAACTGTGAGTGAAGCAGTACTTGTTATCTACGAACTTGTTGTCAGTGCCAACTGGCCCGGAAATCCATCCATTGAAGGTATGAGCKAGGGTCATGCAGTAGTCGCCTTGCTCAAKGTTGGTGCTCCAAATTCCAGTGTTGCTGGTCAAATCGATCGTTTGAACGAGGGTACCATCCTTCTTTGTTATGTTGCCRACAAARTCCCAGGCKGGTWGCTCWCCAGCATCCTTGGCACCATTCTTGTTTGTATCGAAGAAGATCTCAACCTCGACCTTGGCCTYGMCAACGAYRCCATACMWGATCTTGGTATCGGAMAAASTGTGGGTGAAGCAGTACTTGTGATCGTCGAACTTGTTGTCAGTGCCAACTGGTCCGCTTTGCCATTCGTTGAGGTTATGATCGAGGGTCATGCAGTAGTCACCTGGTTCGAGGTTGGTGCTCCAAATGCCAGTGTTGCTGGTCAAATCTATCGTTTGAACGAGGGTACCATCATTCTTTGTAATGTTGCCGACAAAGCCCCAGGCGGGTAGCTCACCAGCATCCTTGGCACCATTATGGTTGCGGTCAATGAAGATCTCAACCTCCACCTTTGCCTTGCCAATGACACCATACTTGATATCGGTACCAGCGGCTCCTTGAGTGAAGCAGTATTTGCCATTCACGAACTTGTTGTCATCGCCAACTGGTCCAGTCTTCCCGACATTGGTCGAATGCTCGAGTGTCACACAGTAGTCGCCAGGCGCTAGGCTGGTGCTCCATGATCCATCGATATTCTTCAAATCGATTGATTGAACGAGGGTGCCATCCTTCATGGTGATGTTGCCAATAAAGTCCGAAGCGGGCTGTTCACCAGCGTCCTTGGCACCATTATGGTTGCGGTCGATGAAGACCTCAACATTGAATCTTGGCAATGGGATAGTAGTTGAGGTAGTGGCTGGGGTGGCGGTGGTGGTAGCAGTTGTTGCTGGAGCAGTGGTTGCTGGACCAGTTGTTGCTGGAGCAGTTGTGGCTGGAGCAGTGGTAGCTGGAGCAGTTGTGGCTGGAGCAGTTGTGGCTGGAGCAGTTGTTGCTGGAGCAGTGGTAGCTGGAGCAGTTGTGGCTGGAGCAGTGGTGGCTGGAGCAGTGGTAGCTGGAGCTGTTGTAGCTGGAGCAGTTGTGGCAGTTGTAGCTGGAGCAGTGGTAGCTGGAGCAGTTGTTGCCGAAGCAGTTGTAGCTGGAGCAGTTGTGGCAGTTGTAGCTGGAGCAGTTGTTGCTGAAGCAGTTGTAGCTGGAGCAGTTGTGGCTGGAGCAGTTGTAGCTGGAGCAGTTGTAGCTGGAGCAGTGGTGGCTGGAGCAGTTGTGGCAGTTGTGGCTGGAGCAGTTGTGACTGGAGCAGTGGTAGCTGGAGCAGTGGTGGCTGGAGCAGTTGTGGCTGGAGCAGTTGTTGCTGGAGCAGTGGTAGCTGGAGCAGTGGTAGCTGGAGAAGTTGTTGCTGGAGCAGTTGTTGCTGGAGCAGTGGTGGCTGGAGCAGTTGTTGCTGGAGCAGTTGTGGCAGTTGTTGCTGGAGCAGTTGTGGCTGGAGCAGTTGTTGCAGTTGTAGCTGGAGCAGTTGTTGCTGGAGCAGTGGTAGCTGGAGCAGTTGTGGCAGTTGTAGCTGGAGCAGTTGTAGCTGGAGCAGTGGTAGCTGGAGCAGTTGTAGCTGGAGCAGTTGTTGCAGTTGTAGCTGGAGCAGTTGTTGCTGGAGCAGTTGTAGCTGGAGCAGTTGTAGCTGGAGCAGTGGTAGCTGGAGCAGTTGTAGCTGGAGCAGTTGTAGCTGGAGCAGTTGTTGCTGGAGCAGTTGTGGCTGGAGCAGTGGTGGCTGGAGCAGTGGTTGCTGGAGCAGTGGTAGCTGGAGCAGTTGTTGCTGGAGCAGTGGTGGCTGGAGCAGTTGTAGCTGGAGCAGTGGTGGCTGGAGCAGTGGTGGCTGGAGCAGTGGTGGCTGGAGCAGTGGTTGCTGGAACAGTTGTAGTGATGCCTGTCGCGGCCACAGTCTGGGCAATTGATGCTGTTGCCGATGTTGGGAGCGAGGTGGTCACAGCAGTGGTCGCCACTGTAGCAGCAATGGTAGTTGGCTGCGAAGTGGTGATTCCGGTGACTGTTCCAGCGCTTGAGGTTGTCAATGGTGTTGAGGTAGTGGCAGCACTAACTGTAGCGATGATGGTAGAAGCTGTAGCCGGAGTTGGTGTGGTTGTCGTGGCAGTGGTAGCAGTGGTGGCGGTGGCGATGGTGATTCCAGTTGAGGTAACGATGGTACTCGCGATTGAAGTGGGCTGTGATGTTGTGATGCCTGTCGCGGCAATAGTCTGTGCGATTGATGCTGTGACAGTTGAGACAGGAGCAGTGGTAGCTGGAGCTGTGGAGACTGGAACAGTCGTTGATGCAATGCTGGATGTTGATGATGGAGCGTTGTTTGTCTTACCAATTGGAACCAGCAACTTTCCGAAGGCATCAACAGTGGTGGCGTCCAATGAGAAACAGTACTGGTCGGTGGAGTTGAATTTGTGTGATTTGCCTAAGGGGCTTGTGGAGTATACGCCCTTGGGATCGGTGATCTTGAGACAGTAGCCGTTGGGTGTTAGAGAGGGGAATAGGAAGCCCTCAAGCATCTTTGTTTCATCTGTGGAGGCCGTTCCCACCACTTTTCCGAATATGTCAGTCAACTCTACTTCCATGCCACCCAATAATTGCTCTCCAGGGTTGTTCTCGCCATTTGAGTCGGTGTCGATCCAAGAGTAGCCGTGGATGGTGAAGGTAACAGGGTGGGCCTCGTCCACAGGTATGCAGCCTCCATGAATCGACAACTGGAACTTATCGTTGGTGGTCGTATCGTTGAGCATGAAGCATAAGTGACCATCCTCCTCAAATTGGGAAGATGTACCCTTGGGTCCGATCTTAAAGTTGTTCATTGGGTCCTTCAGAAGTACACAGTACTCGCCCTCGAGCAAAAGTGGAGACAAGTAGGTCTTGGTAGCATCGAAGATGAAAGACTCAAAGGGTCCAGCAACTACAGCCTTTGAAATACCATTGGTTATCGATCTCTTTTTGAGTGGGAGGAACTCTGCCTTTCTATACAATGCACCATTAAGACCTCCCAATCGTGGCTCTCCGGGGTCGTTCACACCATTCTGTTGATTGATTGATTGAGTGTGAGTATGTGATGAAAGATGTAAGAATATTAGCTTGAGATGTACATACTTTGTTCGTATCAATGAAGGTCAAGAGAGCAAATTGATACTTTGGGACACTTGGTAAAGGTGGTAGTGTCGGACTATTTGGTGGGGAGGATGTTGGAGAGGAGGTAGTAGAGGCTGTGGTGGAAACAGTGGTGCTCATCGTTGTAGTGGCTGTAATAGTGGAAGTTGGAATGGCAGTTGTAGAAGCAGTTGTTGTTGCCAAGGTGGTCATCGTGGTTGTTACTATGGTTGAGGTAGTTGGCACCGCAGTTGTCTGGGCTGGTGTCGTTAAAGTAGTAGCTGGAGCAGTGGACGATGAAATGCTGGCATTTGTGACTTGACCAGAGCTAGTTGGAGATGTAGTGGCTGGACCTGTGGTAGCTGGAGATGTGGTAGTCTGAGTGGACGTTGGCATAGCGGTTGTGGCTACAGGACCAGTTGCGGTGGTGGCCGAAGTTGTCTGAGTGATCGTTGGTCCTGGACCAGTGATCGTTGTGGCAGTGGTAGGTGGAGCAGTGGTAGGTGGAGCAGTGGTGGCTGGAGCAGTGGTAGGTGGAGCAGTTGTAGCTGGAGCAGTTGTGGCTGGAGCAGTTGTTGCTGGAGCAGTGGTAGCTGGAGCAGTGGTAGCTGGAGCAGTGGTAGCTGGAGCAGTGGTAGCTGGAGCAGTGGTGGCTGGAGCAGTTGTTGCAGGAGCGGTTGTGGTTACTGGTGGCTGGCTGGTAGTTGAGACAGTGGTAGTAGCAGTGGTAGTAGCAGTGGTAGCGGTGGTGGAGGCAGTGGTCGTCACAGGTGGCTTGCTAGTAGTTGTGGCAGTGGTAGTAGCAGTGGTGGCGGTAGTAGAAGCAGTGGTCGTAATAGGTGGCTTGTAGTA